>NC_081410.1:100412137-100768804 GCF_030272615.1 Cryptomeria japonica
TATGGGAGTATAATAGAAGACCACTAGTTTAATTTCCTAGACGAGCATGAAATAAGAATACGAGATTACTTTAGGTAAATAATTAACATTATTAGAGCCTAAACATGGATAATAAAATTGAGAACATGAAGGAGGGTGGAAAAGTGTTACATCCATTCTATAACATAGATAAAATATTTAACAAGCCAATTGCAAATATTGACTAGTTTGTTCAAGAGGACTCCTTGATAGAGACTAGGGCTAGGGAAGTAGTATATAGATTTGTGGAATTGATAAATAGTTCCCATGCCATGTTAGATACATACTCTAAGGGAAAGAAGAATAAATATAAAGTGTTGGAATATTTAAGGGAAACACCCAAAGAGGAGGAGCCAAGAGGACAAAGAGAGACAAGAGCTACTACCAAAAATACAAAATAAAAGGAGAAGAACATAATGCTAGGGTTTAGGTAGATTGAAGCAATAAAAAAAATTAGATATAATACAAAATAAAAAGAAAAAATAATGATTAAAAATAAGCTACATCTATAGAGAGACAACCATCCACTTTCTTCTATTATCTAGTGAAGAAGAAACAAATTACAATGTCATGATTCAATTTACATTTCATAACCACTTCTTTATCAAGAATTTTTGGCACTTTACAAAGGTTGAATCACATACCAAAATAAAAATCAAATCCTTTATTAAATAATGGGAAATTTTTCTTTGAGGGAGCTACCCCCAACAAAACTTGCCGAGGGTGTTGTACTCTCTCGTTAATTTATTTTAAAGGTGGGAGACAAATGTCAAAGTTACCAAAATTTAAACCCAACAACATGATCAGTTGCCACATACCAATAATTTACCACGTAGAGATTGATTAGTCTCCACACCAAAAAATCTACCACTTGGAGATTGATCCTAGAGTATAAATGTTGTACTTATAGCTCCCACTGGATTGATACACCTATAATTGGGTTGTTTCTCATTTCTATTATCACGCTAGAAGGCCAAAAACACCTTGAGTAGGAAATAAGTTTCTCCCAACTTACTACCTTCATTAACATATCTATAGAATTCTAGATAGTGTGTATCTTTTCCATCTTCAGATGTCCTTGCCGAGGGTGTTGCACTCTCTCATTAATTTATTTTAAAGGTGGGAGACAAATGTCAAAGTTACCAAAAGTTAAACCCAACAACATGATCAGTTGCCACATACCAATAATTTACCACGTAGAGATTGATTAGTCTCCACACCAAACAATCTACCACTTGGAGATTGATCCTAGAGTAAAAATGTTGTACTTATAGCTCCCACTGGATTGATACACCTATAATTGGGTTGTTTCTCATTTCTATTATCACGCTAGAAGGCCAAAAACACCTTGAGTAGGAAATAAGTTTCTCCCAACTTACTACCTTCATTAACATATCTATAGAATTCTAGATAGTGTGTATCTTTTCCATCTTCAGATGTCCATGCTCTAAAATTGATTATATGAAGTGGCACTTGAGCTATATATATTAGTCTTATAATGAAGGACTATTTTTTGCAAGATGATGACTAGCTGACTATCATTGTACAACCTGCTATTCTCCTGCTTCTTTCCCAATTCCTCCATAAACATTTGTAACCAAATAATACCTTTACTAGCTTATATAGAAAAAAACTATTATTCTTCTATTGTTGAAAGTGAAACAACCTCTTACAAGCATGAAATCCAACTATCATTCCACCTAAAATAAACACATACCCTATAGTATTTTGCCTGCTATCTTATCACCTACCAAATTGAATCAATATATCCATGTAGATTAAAGTTGGAACTTCAAAACCATAAGTCTTGGTGATTAGTACTTATCAAATACCTAGGAATCCAATTTACTACATTTAAATTCTCTTTTTCAATATTGTTCATATACCTACTCACAAATCCCACTGCATGTGGAATATTTGACCTTGTACACAAAATGACATATATCAAGATACCAATAGCTAAAGAGTCGAAATTTGGACATGTATTCCATCTCCTCATGTGTCTTGGGAAACATCTACTTATTCAATTCAAAATGATGAGGAAAAGGTGCACTAACTAGTTTTTCATCCTATATTTTAAATATTTTCTACACCTTCTCTATGTGCTCACTTTGAGCCAATGTTAATGTGTGTTTTCTCATATCTCTTGTTATTCTCATAGAAAATATTTATTTTGTTGCACCCTATAATATTTTGTTGTAAACCTAGCCAACCAAGACATAGAGGCCTAATGGTAAGCACAATAACAAGAGAGAATCAATATGACAAGAATAAACTAAATCCCCATCAAGAATGTAATAGAATTGTTGAAAGTACATAGGGGACCCCTTGGTTAAATAGGTCAAGGTGAAACATACGAGTGCATAAGATTAGGACAAGTGATAATATTATGATATGAGGTATAAGTGATAAATTATCACTCATCTAAGATGTAAAAGTGATAGTGTCATACATCTATTAAAGGTGGATCACCCACCTAAGGTGGAAAAGTGATAACATGATAAAACCACCAAAGGTGGAAGTTCCACATGAGGTGAAAAATGATAATACCACCAAAAGTGGGAATGTTACTATGTGGTCCCTAACTAAACTAAAGTGAAAGGTGTAATTAGAACCTAGGTGAAGAACTAATGAGGTCCAATGGGAGGATTCAAAATTCAATTTCTCTGCTAGGCGGGAACTTTGGTTCCAATCGTGGGAGCGGCCAGAACAATGTAGCTGGCCCCATAGGAGAGAAGGATAAGCCTTCGGACATTCCAGAGATTGTTGTCATCCCGCAGACTGGAGGTACTCTGCCAGGAAAGATTGAGGGTTCTTCTGGGCTTTTGGGGGAGGGATCCAGGGAAGGGCCCATCCCACATAATGACTCCTTGGATACCGGAAAAAAAAAATGGTCTTCCCTCTTCGAAACTAAGCCATTTGGTAAATCCTCTTTACCTCCTATCAAGAATATTTCTGATCCTTCTATTGGAAGGTTTTCTATATCTATTCCTGATCTGGTTTTGGATCATAATATAAATTGCATGTCGAACTCCTTGGTTGGTAAATTCATGGGTTCACATCCTAATATTGAAGTTGTAAGGGCTTTTGTTAAACGAAAAATGGGCCCTGAAGGGTAATGTTGAAGTCTCGGCTTTACCTAAAGACCTCCTGTCTTTTACTTTCTCATGTGAAGAAGACAAATCTAGGATTCTATGTGGGATTCCTTGGATGGTAGGAAAGACAGCTTTGGTCCTTTGAAACTGGCATCTGAACTTGAACATGAATGAATCTCTCTTAGCACAAGTTCTAGTTTGGGTAAAGTTACCAGGTTTGCCTCTTGAATATTGGGTAGAAAGCATCTTCTTAGGAATTGCAAACTCTTTTGGTGAACTCCTCTCCATAGACCCAGTCATAGCTTCAAAAAGAAGACTCACTCATGCCAGGTTCTGCGTAGGGATAGCTAATGATGCAGATATGCTGAAACAGATAGATCTGGTATCAAACTTGGGAACATGGAAAAAATACATTGAATATGAATCTATCCTGTTTGCTTGCTTCCATTGCAAAAAACTAGGTCAGTGGGAAAAATCCTGTCCAACAAAACTGAAGGTAGAAACCAAGCAGTCTAAATCCTAGAGTGAAAATAAAAAAGCTACAGAAAAAATGGTATGGCAAGTTAAAAACTCAGAGAATAAGGGAGAAGACTACAACCACTTCAATCCTTTGGGGGAGGTTAAGGAAGTGTCATCAAATTCCATCTCCAGCCCTTTAACCCAAGATGTATTAAGAAACGAGTCAACCAAAGTCAACACCTTGGTTTCTACTCAAACAAAGGAACTGAAAGATCAGACTGTATCTTCAAATGACATAGCTGTAGTGGTAGTTGACACTTATGTGAGAGAGGAATTGCAAGAGAATGATAACCAACTTGAGGAGGGGGATATCCCTGACCTCCAAGAAGAAAAGACTGGCTCTTCACTGCTCATGCCAAGCTTTGAAATTCAAGAAGCCCAAAAATGTGCAATACTGGGTATGAACCTCTCGGACATAGACTAGAATTGAAAAACAATAAATAGTGATTTAAATACTTCCAGAACCCCTAATTGGGGCAACGAGGAAGAAATTTCCAAAATCCTCAGTCACCCGGAAGTAGTTCCCGAAACAGATGCTGAATGGAAAATACCAAAACACAGAAATAAGAAAGGAACCACTCCCTCGGCTTCTCTTCCAAGGAAATTTAGCAGAATAGCTCAATTTAATGTTGGGTATATCCCCTCTTCCCCAAGGCGACCCTCTAACCACAAATTCAAAGACAAGGAGGCCAACAGGAACATTGCAGATGGGACCCAGAAGACTCTTAAGGAGTTAGGAATTGGTAAGTAACTATGAAGATTATCTCTTGGAATATAAGGGGACTCAATAATCCCCACAAACATGACATCGTTAGGAATATGATAAGGGACAATAAACCTTATGTTTTCCTAATCCAAAAAACCAAAATGAGTAAAGAAAAAGTTGAATCTTTGAAGTTCTTCAATAATGGTAATGTTATTGGTGGTAGTTCAGAAGGTGCTTCAGGAGGCATAGCTACCATTTGGAACCTTAATATTGTCAAAGGTCATGTTCTTATCCAGGAAAACAATTTCTCTTGTATAAAATTTGAGCATTTAAAAGATGGCACTTCTTGGGTCCTCACCAACATTTATGCTCCCAACACTTTAAAGGCTAGAAATTCCTTCTGTAAAAAACTCATTCAAGCTAGGGATAGCTTCAAAAATATTAGTTGGATGGTTATGGGAGATTTCAATACTCCCTTGAGAGAGGAGGAAAAATTTGGAGGAATCCCCTCCCAGCTGGAAAGCAGGCTGGCCCTTATGGATTTCATTAATTCTTAGGCTTTCAATGATGTGGAAATTCAGGGATATAATTACACCTGGACCAATAGGAGATTTGGTAATGATCTTATCCAAGTTCATCTTGATGGGACTCTCATATTTGATGATTGGTACAATCACTATTTTTATTCTCTAACGGCCCATATTAGGGTTGGGTCAGATCACTTTCCAATTACCTTTATTGCTGATTCAATTAACAGAAGAAGACACTTCCCTTTCAGATTTGAAAAAATGTGGACCCTACATCCAGATATCAAAAGTAATATTCAAAAATGGTGGAGTATCCAAGTTGAGGGAATGACTATGTATAAATTTGTTAAGAAACTCAAAAGTGTAAAGGATAACATAAGACCCTGGAACAAATCCAGCTTTGGGAATATCTTTGAGGCCAAAGGCAGAATCCAGGAAGACCTTAAGACAATACAGGACCAAATTCAGAAGGATGGTTCCAATACAGTATCCATTGCTGATGAAAATGAAACTCAAAAAATACCATGATATCATCACTAAAGAGGAAACTTTTTGGAAGCAGAGATCAAGATGCATTTGGCTTAAGGAAAGAGATAGGAACACTAGATTCTTTCACATGTCGACGATCAAGCACAAAGTAGCTAATAGGATAACCAAAATTAAGGTGAACAATGGGGAGCTGGTTGAGGAGGAAGGAATTAGGATCGAAGCTAAAAAGTATTTCTCAGAGCTGCTCAAAAGGGATCACAGTCTAGTTGCTAAAGCTCAATCCTCTTTTCTTCATAACATCCATTGTCTCATTGATGATCAATTGAATATCTCCCTCTCTTCCATCCCCTCGACCTTGGAAATAAAAAATGTTGTTTTTTCTTTTGATGGTAATAAAGCACCTGGCCCAGATGGTTTCCCCATGTTCTTCTTTCAATATTTCTGGGATATTGTCGGGAAAGATGTCTCCAATGGAGTCAAGGAATTCTTTGGGGCCAGAAAACTTTTGAAAGAAATCAATGGCACTTTCATTGCTCTCATCCCCAAAACCCAAGGTGCTGACTCTATGGACAAATTTAGACCCATCAGTTTATGCAATTCTTTTTATAAGATTATCTCCAAGGTTCTTACTACTAGGCTTCTGTCTGTCCTTCCTTCTTTTATTAATCACCAGTAGAATGGTTTTGTCCCCGGAAGACAAATTCTTGACTCTATTATAACTGTCCATGAGAATATCCACTCTTTGGTTAGAGCCAAGGGATAACCTTTTCTATTATAAAGCTCCAATTGAGGGACTTCTACATGTTTCAGGGGGACAACACAAACAATGCCATTAGATAATGGGCTCACTACATCAAATGTGGGCACATTAAACTTGGATTGGCTCATAGAAGCTATTTGTTATTGCAAGGATTACATGGTTTGAGATAGGCTATTAATGGTTGCTTTGGTTGATGGATTGAAATTAGACATCTTGGATTTGGATGGAGGAGTAAAATTATTAAATGAAGGAGGAGGCTGAGAATAAGGAGGTGGAACACTATGATAGGTAAGTATGGGAGATGATTGGGTGAAAAATGGAAGACTCATGGAAGGAGGGATGAAAAAGTTTTGATTAGCAATGTTTCCCCCTTGACAAACATGTATAGAAATAAAATTTTGTGTGGAAGTAGCCATGATGTTGGATGTGAAAGTAGACACACTAGTCATATAAGTAGTCATAGGAATAGAAAGATTAACTTGACTAGGAGGTTGAGTGTAACAAAGGACTTCAACACAACTTTTTAGAAGTATAGTATTGGTGTCAACAATAGGCAAAATCATGAAGCTGTGTCACACCTGGGGCTAACAGGGGGTAGTTCAGCCAGACTACCACCTGTAGAATAGAAGATGCAACTGAGAGGGGGGGGTGAATCAGTGGTGTCCAAAATTAACCCTTTTAACCCTTAAAGTGATTACCGATTAACACATCAAAGACGAAGAAGACATACCGGTGAGATAAGGAGAATATTATGCAAGCAGACACAAGGATACATCACACAACACCGAATATACAAGGAAAACCCAATATGGGGAAAACTTCAGTGAGAAATGCTGCTGGAGTCTACTGCTCCAATCCATCCTCACAATAAACACTTGTATTACAAATTTTAGAGCACCAACCCCTACATCGAGAACCAACTCAGTGATCAAAATGACTACAAACAATTCAATAGTTATTACCCAGTTACAAATGAATTTTGTAACCTCTCACAATCAACTTACTCTACCGGTTCTACTCTTCTTAATTGGTCTTCCTCTGCTCTATTCTCTATCGGTTCTATGCTCACTCAGATCTATTGTTTCTTGTCACCACCGGTACTCTTCACTCTGTCAGTTCAGTGAACTCTGATCTTTACTGGTTCTCTTCTTACCGATCAAGCCCTACTCTGATCTTGCCTTGCCAGATCTTTATTGACACTCCAACTACATTGCAACACCCTCTGCTGCCTTCCTGTAGGTTCTAGCACCACCGGTTCACTTGACTGCAACACACTTTGTAGCTTACCAGTCACTTTGACCTTAACAATTAAACCTCTGCTAAACCCTCTTACCGATTGCATCTCCACACACTCTCATTTGTTTATAATATTCCATAGATTACACTTGGACTGAACCACTGATGCACTCTTCTTCTCCTCTATCCGTCCTGCAAAATCATCATCTATGATCTTTGGTCTACATATTTATATGGGAGCTTTCTTGCCAAGATGGTCATTCAAACCTTGGCGCGCTAGGGTTTTCTCCATCAATCATGAGGCGTATCATGTCCAATCAGATCTTGTTGCAAGGATGAACAACATGCAACAAATCACACAACTCTACAATATTTTGTTCTTCCAATGCACGTCTACTATCTTTAGTAACCTGTATCCAATTTATCGGCATATATTTGGGTCAATCACCATGAATTCTCTCGCTGTAACTTACACCAACTCTGATCAACACCCAAACATCCAACATTGATTAGTGCATGCCATAGATCTCTGTCATTCAGTCTGCATCGAGCTATAAGCCTCTGTCCTCGACTTGTGATTTCCATAATCAACATTAATGTCAAGCCACTCACCAACAACCTCACCGACGCACCATTTATCCTTGATTGCACCTATGCCACCTGTGTCCTACGTGTCAATATCATCAGCATCCACCTTTGTAGATTCTACTGTGTTGGTTCAGGCTTAGTTACCGACCACAACACACAACCGATGTATACCTACGAGTTCAACTTCCCTTCCGGTTATCCTTCATACTATGTGAATTTTTGTCCTGCCAGATGGATCACATTAGCCTGGTCACTAAAATAAGGCACATGTATAGAGTGAGTCACCTTACACAACTTCATCTGGTGAGAGCCTTTCACCTTTGCCTCTTTGGTCTCTTGTCAGTTGACATCCTTACCAGTTGACTATACTTCTGTATGCATACTGGTAACATACCTTACTTGTCTGCCTGGATACTGGTTGCATGACAACTCAGACATCAACCATAAACATGGATCTCTGTTGATATCAACATTGCGGCAACTCCATGTTTGTAACTACAAAACCTCACCTTCATCTTCATTTTATCAGTTCTCATCTCAACTAGTTTGCCAAGCTGGAAAACACATCACTCCTTATCCTACCTTTTCTATCATGGTAGCTCATCATGCCTTATCTTGGTTATCTAGTGCACATTTCTGGTTTCACACACCTAAGGCATCATTATGTTTCACTTTGTTCATCCAGTGTGTGTCTTCAACCACCTACCTTTAACTTCTCTGATTGTCTTATCCTAGAGGGTTATAATGTATTCTATGCATGTTGGGAGGTAAGATAAGAATTATCACTTACCGGTGGGAGTGTATCCTTGTCACCTGCTGGCCAATGATTGATGGGAATGCTTTTCATCAAATTGTGCTCAGTCTACTTCTGGTATTGCGTCAATATGACTTCCTTGTATGAGTAGATACATCTTCTACACATAACCCGGTAGACTTCCATATGTCTTCCTTGCTATCTGAGGCAACACACTATTTGCCATTCTTCTCTTCATCCCTTGATACCATCTTTAGCTAGTGAGAGTTCTGCTATTTCACATCTTGCATACCAGTTGCACTGCATATTCTTCATAAGTTGAACCTTGCTTGCTTACTGGTGACATGCTTACCGGTTGGCAACAACACACTGCCAACATATCACTCTCTTGCTGGCATTTCCATAATGCCAACTGTCTTCAATGCCTATTCACCAGTCAAAATCCCAGCTTATGTCTCCAACACTAACTTGTGTTCCAGTGACTCCAATGATCACAATTTCATTTACATCCTCTTCTTATCGGTGACAAGATATACCATTAACCTACTATACTACTTGACATCGAAGACACCATTACCAATTGACATCAATGATAACACAATACCAACAATCTCCCCCTTTGGCATTGATGTCAACTCATGTAGTATCTGGTATACTATTAATTTTCTCTCCCCCTTTGACACCAATGGTAAAGGGTAATAATAAATCTTTCTACCAGTTGCTTCTCCTCCTTTGAACATTTCACTCTGCATCCTCTCAACCAACAATACTGGAGATAGAGGGCTCAAACACCAATTGACACCAATTGAATATACCAATATGATACCAATTGTTGAAAAGTGTGTCAATGAAATTCACTTACCTACTGGTCAGACTACATCTTCTCCCCCTTTGTTATGCAGAAAGTTATTCATACTCCAATTTCCTGATACCAAGTGTATCTACTCCCCCTATGTAGGTAACTCTCCCTCTTTGTTTAGTGTATCTGATACCAATCAGAAGATATGGTTGTGAACTCCCCCTGAACCACAAATCTCAAGTCTTCATTGCCTGACAGGTCCTAAATCAGTTCTCCAATTTGCACCTTGTACCGGTAGAGCTGAGTAAATGATCTACTAATGATCTTCCTACTCCATGACATCCATCACAATTTATGACATGGCCTTACATGACCACAATGAAAAACCTCATCACCATCATGTCAAAAATCAAGCCAGTTAAATCAAAATGATGTGTACATATAAGATCAACTACCAGACCACCAAATTGTCATTTAGGTCTTCTCCAATATCACTTGAGATGTAATTTCATCCATCCAAGCCACATGAGCCAATGCCCAAATCATAATCTGCAATACCGGTTAGCATCGATACTGCTAGCATACTATACATACTGGTTTACCATACTGGTCCAATGTCTCTACTAGAACACTTTGTCCATCAATCTCTATCTTCATGTGTCAAGTGCCTCTGATCCTAATTATAATTTGACCATCCATTGACACATGCATAAGTAATCCATCTCTCATAGGTAGATGTGTATCCAAGGCAACAATTACACATACTGTCATCTCATCTTCTTCGTTGCACTGACAATAACCTATTCTTGCATTTGTCCTTTTCACTAAGGGGTGGATAATGTGATCAGTATGTAGCTCCCCCTAAGGTCCTGCATCTCCCTTAAGACTTAGGAGATGTCACCCGTGCATTGAATGCACAGTGCCGGTCCCTAGTTCTATTTTCTTCCTTCTTCCTCCATACTTGCTTGAACTCACTCCTTTTCTCATTTGCAGTCTTTTGAGCAGGTCTTACCTTCTTCTACTGATTGGCCCTTTCTCTACAAAATTCTGTAGCATGACCGAAAGTATTGATGTAAAAATAGACTGTGTTCATGTTGGGATCCAATAACACAGAGAGGGGGGTTGAATCAGTGTTTTGTCAAAATGATTAAATTTAACCTTATTAACACAACAAATCAACAACTAATAAACATAAAAGTTGATAAGAATAAGTAATAATGCAACCACAAAGATGAACACCATAACACCACAAATTTATAAATGGAAAACCTCAATGAGGAAAAACCACGGTGGGATTGGAGACCCACAATATCTATCTACTGATCAGATGAATAAATATTATAATAAGGGGCCTGCATATACCGGAAGGCCAACAACCTAGAGCACACTACTCATCACAAAAGGAGTCTCACTGACTACAAAAAATATCGTACTACAATCCAGAATGAAGATTGAACTACTTGTGAGGCCTCACCTCGACTCAGCTTGACATTCAGTGGATTTTATATTTTAGACTACTATGGATACTTTGTTTTGATGCATTTTGAGATTTAGAACTTATATGATTTCAGGATATTGGATAACATTGCTATGAATTGATGTTTTACTTACATGCTTTATGAGATAGAACACTACATGATTATTAGATAGAATGATATTGCAATGATAGATGTCGTTAATGAATTTGCAGGACTTTACTTTGAAAATAGAGCTATGATGTATGTTTAGTTTATGTGAATTGGGATAGAAAATTGCTTATGTGAATTTGCTTGACAAAAGATGTATTCAATCTGTGCAGATGAAAATTGTATGCAAGTAATGATGTGCATTGTTATATTATTGAATTATATTTTATATGAATATTTGGGAGTACTAATGTGTAAATTGAGATGCGCAGGAAATTTACCATGTGACCATGGAAAATTACGGAGAATCAAACCTAGACTTATGTATGTTCGTAAAGCCAGGGTTTGTCTATTTGGAGAGACAACACCCCGTTTGTGTTGTATTTTATTCGTATCAGTATATGCTGCATGTGTGTTATGTGTTATTTAAATTTATTGTGTAAAAACCTCAAGAGACAATTTCATGTTTATTTTTGTAAAAGTATTTTATTAGTGTCACTTGACACATGTGTGGATTTAAATTTTAATATTTTATCTTGTCTCTTGATGGGAAAGTGTTAATTATTATTAATTTTAAATAAAATAATGTGTTGTCAAAAAGATATTTTGAGAATATAATATTTGGTGTGGTCAACTTATGTTTGACCCGAAAATAAACTTCAGAGGGGTTTAAAATGGGTTAAATGAACACCTAGGGGTAGTTTATTAGGGTTTCCTGAAGCCCATAAGGTATACCTAGGGGTTAGGGGTAATTTTAGGCAAGTTTCTACTTTATTATGATCTTTTTAACGCTTTAAAAATTGGCTTTTTTGAGTTGAGCGAAAATTGAAAATGGAAGTGAAATCAAATCCAGATTTTCCCTTTTGGAAGGAAAGTCTTTTTGCATTTTTGCTTTCTTCCTTCTTTTTTTTGATTTTTTTTAGAATCCTGTGAGAACTCAGAGAGTGAGCTTCTTAAGGAAGATTTTTTGGGAATAGCTGGTTAATCACCCACTCTCCATTTTTGGAGACAGAAGAAAATTTGGAAAATAATGTTATGGGATAAAGAAATTGATTAAGGAAAAATAAAGAATTGTGGATTGGGCAGCTCTTCTTCAGATATCATTATAACCTTTGGGCAGAATAAGGTTGGTTTCATTTTTACCTTTAATGTCTAGTTTTGCTTATTTCTGAAAGTTGTTGAATAAGAAAATCTGTAATCTTGAAAACGGATGTTTGAAATCTTTTGGTATGTTTTTTTTTTTTTTGAATGAATGTGTTTTGGGAGTTTTCTCAAGATCTCTCTTTCTCTTGGGAGAGAAGAGGATCTTGAGGGTGGTAGCAGTGACAGCCCTCGAGTGAGAGACTCTCTTTAGAGAGCGATCACAAGGGATCTTTGAGTGACCCTTGCTGCATGGCCTGTTTGTGCAATGGGGGTCATAAGGAGGGTTATAAGGCTAGAATGCCTTTGGGGGGCATAAGGAATTTATGGGGTTGAGATTTTGATATGTTATTTGTGCCATGAGGTGGCTTCTTGTTATTACATACTTGCAGATTCTCCTCAGGGTATTTGGTCCACTACCACCCTTTGAAAATGTTCACCACCAGAGTGTGGTGCTGTGAAAGCCAGGTTGGGAATGTGTCTGAAATATTTGTATGCTTTGTGTTCTTTGTGTTTGCTTGTTTGTACCCGTCTAGGAATTGGTTCTCCGAGCTCGGGGGTGGCTACCAGTTAGCCTAGGCTGGGAGGTGAGCACTCCGTGGTCAGTTTTGTGTTTTCTATTATGCAGGAAATCCAGAGGAAAGAGGATAGAAATTCATGAAAGTTATTCAGAAGATGGAATTTGAAGATTTTTGAATTCAGTTGCAGATGTTGTTTTAAAGTTGTTGTGAATAAATGCCTCAATTCAAAAGAAAGGAGAAGCAAGTCGTAATTTTGTAATAATAGATTTGAAGTTTTATTGTTGTGACTGTTCAGAGAAAACATTGCTGTAAATTTGGTAGTATATAATAGAAATGTTTTAAAGAAAGAGAAAAGGCTTGATTTTACTCCTAGAATAATTGAAAAAGAAAAGCAAATTAGTAATGCATGCAAAGCTTCTTGTTTTATGAAAGAAATAAAAAGTCTGATTTCATTTAGATTTTTACCTATATTTTAATTAAGTCAAATAGAAGTTTATTTAAGTTGAAAGCTTTATAAGTATTTTAGATGGAAAGAGAAGTTGTTTTAGGTGAATAATCTATTTAAAAAAAAAGCATGTTAATGGATTTCTTATTACAAAAAAAAAGGAAACGTGTAATGTATCTTTGTGAAATACTTTAAATTGTATTTGTTTTTGTTAAACATTGATTTAGAAGCTTGTTTTATCGATGCATTTAAATTAATATAAATATATATATATATATATATATATATATATATATATATATATATAATTAAATTTTTTTTGATTTAACTTAAGGTTATCTTTTCCTTTATTTTTATTAGCTTAAAATTTTGCATGAAATAATTCTCTTTTAAATTATATATAAGTTTTATTTAGAATTTAAATTTATCTTTTTATCTATGCTTATAAATTTATGAAAATACCACATATATAAATATATATATACATATATATATATAAATATATATATTTATATATTTATATATATATATATATATATTAATAAATGTTATTGTAAATTTTAAAAGAAAATTTTAAAAAAAATATATGTTTGGGCCCCCGCGGACTCCACTGTGTGTACGCACAGTGGACGACCGCGCGGCGCCCACTGTGTGCACACACAGTGGAGCCGCTTGCGGCACCCACTGTGTGGGCACACAGTGGACGGCCACGGCCGCCACTGTGTGGCCACACAGTGGGGAGCCGCTAGCGGCGCCCACTGTGTGGGCACACAGTGGTGCCGCGGCGCCACTGTGAGCTCACACAGTGGTGCGCGCGGCCAGCCTCCACTTGAAACCCAGCGACTGGCAAGCTTGGTAATCATGGCCGCTTGTTAACTCTTCGGCCCGGCATGAAATCTTCACTTGTAAAAAAAAAAAGAATGGGTTAAACCCTAGCCCGATAGGGGCTAGGGAAGTTTAGTTTTTTTAAATATAAAAAAAACAGATATGTATTTGGGGTTTAGGTAATGGTTAAATAGGAATTTAGAACCCTAATTAGGGTTGAGGAAATTAAGTGGTAATATTTAGCAGGTTGAAATGGATTTAGGAGATTAGGATTAAAATATTGGAATATATGTAGAATATATATATAATAATATATATGTTTCCATATATATATATATGGGAATATATATATGAATATATATGTATGTTTTTTTTGAGTTTAATTGATTTAAGAAATTAAATTATGGATAATCAAAATATATGCATAATCTATATGTATATATGTGCATTTTACATGTTCTCAATATTGATTTAAAAAAAACGTAAAGGAGAAATTAATTAAAATTGCTAAGACTTTATAGTCATAGTGGGAAATAAATTTTAAAATATCTCCCCTAATATTTTTAGTATGAATAATTTAATAAAACTATAAATTAAATATCTTTTGGGAGATAGAATTTAAACCAGTAGGTTTTTCCGCAACTAAATTATAACTGATTGTCGATGCTTCGTTCGTTTCAGAATGAGCTCGAATTTATTAATGAAATTTTCGTTAACGCTTGTCGCAAGAGTGTGCTTGTTAATTAAATTTAGTATCTTTTAAAAAAAAATTTGTTCCGTTTTTGCCCTAAATTTTGGGCATGACATTTTGGTATCAGAGCAGGGTTTCCACACTAGGAGCCTTACTCACTTACGTTTCGCCTTAGAATATTTAAAAAATTATTTTGTTAAAAGGAATTTTGCATTTAAATAAATTTAATTCTAAAAGAAATAAATTAATTGTTTTGTATTATTTTCCTCTTAGGATGCCTCCGTTGACGCGACAAGCTCGCAAGCGCGGACGGGGTCCTAGACGTGAGCGCCTAGCTCGCGATGAGGAAGAGAGGGAGGCATCGGTTCCAGAGGAGAACCCAGGAGCACCTCCCGAACAGCCAAATGAACCTAACCATGACCTTCTAGCAGCCATTCAGAATCTTATTGGCATTGTTCAGGAAAGGATTCCAGCAGAGAACCCTCCGGTTAGGAGTCATGACTCTGGGAGTCATAGATCTGTTGATAGAGAACGAAGCAGGAGCCCAGCTCCGAATCCTGTAGAGAGTCAGGGTGGTAATGAGCCAGAGTCAGTGCATATGCCAGGACCACCTCCTGCGGTGGAACCAGTCTATTTTGAGAGAGGTCGTCGAGATCCAGGGGATCTCATCAGGGAGGTCATGCGCCTCCAACCACCATCCTTCGGAGGTTCTACAGATGGAGTAGAGGCCAAGGCATGGCTTCTGAGTCTTGAGAGGTGCTTTGCGTTGCGTTCTTATGAGAGCAACTTGAAAGCACGTGTTGCAGTTCATCTTCTGAGAGGAACAGCCTCCACCTGGTGGAGACAGGAAGAGTACAAATGCGGATTAGTTCCTGATACACTCACTTGGGAGATATTCACCGAGAGGTTCCGGGAGAGGTACCTATCAGAGCATTTCAGGCAGCGTCGTATAGACGAATTTCATGATCTCCAACAAAAAGGCTTGTCAGTAACCCAGTATGAGAGTAAATTCTTTGAGTTGTTGCCATATGTAGATTATCTAAAGGATGAGAAACTTCTTGTAAACCGCTTCATCAGGGGTTTGAATGCCGGTATAGCCAGGCCTGTTAGGATGTCCGCTCCAGAGAGCCTTCGAATTGCTGTAGAGAAGGCACTGATTGCCGAGGAAATTCAGGTGAGACCACAGGACAATAGGGATCGGTATCAGAACCGAAACCCCGCACCTCAGACTTATGGATTCCAGAAACCTCATTGGAAGGGGAACAACTGAAATTCTTAGGGGTTCTCCAAACCCCCTCCTCCACAACAGACACCACAGAACCAGAGGCAGAAGCCTCCACAGTATCCGCAGGGCTCCAAGCCCAAGCAGTGGCAGACTCAGGGACAGAAACGTGATCAGAGAGCACAGGGGCAGTACACACAGCCGGCGGGGACTCAACAGTCCTCCAGGGGTGGGTACAGCGGATCCAGTAGGACAGGAGGTCAGGGATTTTCTAGGCCTCAGGGTGCCCAGTTCCAGGCACGGGGTGCTTGCTTTACTTGTGGAGCCATGGGGCACTTGGCGAGGGATTGCCCTCAGGGACAGGTAGCAGGGAGTCAGCGGATGGCCGCTTCAGAGCCGACAGTCGGTGATATGGGCAGGTCCCATAGAGTATTCGCAGCGGTTGACAACCGCCAGGCCGACCATCAGGCCACGGTTATCGAATCTTCAGGTATAATCAGAGGTAACAATGTATCTATTTTGTTTGATTCAGGAGCTACTGACTCCTTTATATCTCCATTGGTTGTGGAGCGTTGCGGGCTAGTGGCAACTAGGCAGGGTGTCAGTTGGGAAGTGGAATTAGCTTCAGGGGCTAGAGTGTCAGTGGAATCCGAGGTTAGGGCATGTCAATTGCAGATTGGCAAGATCACCACTGTAGTAGACCTTAGAGTGACTCCACTTGGATCTTATGGAATCGTACTTGGCATGGATTGGCTTTATGCCCACAAAGCCAAGATGGATTGCCGCCTGAAAAAGATCGAGTGTGAGGATGATCATGGTTCGCCCATAGTTATCACCGGGATTCAGAGGCTCGTGTCTCTTCGTATGATCTCCGCAATGCAGCTCAAGTGGAGCATGCGGAAGGGATGTCAGCTTTTTGCTATCACTATCAGTGACAGAGGAGAAGAGGAGGAAAAGGAAACATCGCTCGATGACCATCCTATCCTTCAAGGATATTCAGATGTATTTCCTTCAGAGTTACCGGGAATGCCTCCCCGCAGAGAGATTGATTTTCATATAGACCTTGTACCAGGAGCCGAGCCAGTTTCCAGAGCACCTTATAGAATGACCACAAATGAGCTTAATGAACTTAAAATTCAGCTTGAGGAACTTCTTGAGAAGGGTCATATCCGTCCTAGCGTATCCTCGTGGGGTGCACCAGTTATCTTTGTTAAGAAGAAGGATGGATCTCTCCGATTGTGTATGGATTATCGGCAGCTAAATAAAGTAACCATCAAGAACCGATATCCTTTGCCTAGAATTGATGATTTATTTGACCAGCTTCAGGGTGCCAAAGTCTTTTCCAAAATAGATCTGAAGTCAGGGTACCATCAGTTGAGAATAGTGGAAAGTGATATCCACAAGACCGCTTTTCGCACTAGATATAGTCACTATGAGTTTACCGTAGTCCCCTTTGGACTTACGAATGCCCCAGCAGTTTTTATGAGTCTCATGAATGGGGTGTTCCGTACCTTTCTGGACCGTTTTGTTGTTGTGTTCCTCGATGATATATTGATATATTCTCGGAATGAGAAGGAGCATGAGGAGCACCTGAAACAGGTATTGCAGTGTTTATGAGATAACCAGTTGTTTGGCAGCCTATCGAAGTGTGCTTTCTTTCGATCTGAGGTCAAGTACCTTGGACACGTTATTTCCGGTGATGGGATCTCAGTTGACCCATCAAAGATTAGGGCTATTATGGATTGGCCAGCGCCTACCAGTGTGACAGAGGTCAGGAGTTTTATGGGTTTAGCAGGATATTACCGACGTTTTGTCGAAGGTTTCTCCAGAGTCGCACACCCTATTACCTCTCTTCAGCGTAAAGGGAAGAAATTTGAGTGGACAGAGAAGTGCGAGAAGGCCTTTCAGGAACTCAAGAAGGCACTTACTAGCGCTCCTATCCTTGTTGTACCAGATCCTTCAGTTGATTTCATGGTTTGTACCGATGCTTCCTTAGAGGGTTTAGGGGCAGTTCTTATGCAAGGCGGTAGGGCCATAGCTTTCGAATCTAGGAAGCTTAAGACTCATGAACTTAATTATCCCACTCACGACCTTGAGCTCGCAGCAGTAGTGCATGCACTTGTGAGGTGGAGACACTTCCTTTTAGGACATCACTTTGAGTTGCATTCAGATCATCAGAGTCTTCAGTATATCTTCACTCAGCCGAACCTTAATGCACGTCAGAGGAGATGGATGGAGTTTTTGTGCGAATATGATTTTGACGTTCACTACATCAAGGGAAAGGAAAATGTAGTTGCAGATGCCTTGAGTAGGAGACGTCATGAGGTTTGCACCATATCCATGGGCACAGACTTGAGGGACCGTATACTTCGGCACTTGTCAGAGGATGGTTGGTACGCAGAGGTTTGTCAGGTGTTACGTTCTCAGGTCACACTAGAAGGGAAATATGTGGATTATTCTTTGGAGTCCGATGGACTGTTACGCCATAGAGGGCGCATTTATGTACCTTCCTCCAGAGGGTTGAGAGAGTTCATTGTCTCGGAAGCTCATAGAGCTCCTTATGCTGCACATCCCGGGGTTAAGAAGTTGCATGCAGACTTGAGGCAGTTGTATGATTGGCCAGGAATGCGGCAGCTCATTGCTGAGATAGTAGCTCGGTGTCTCAAGTGTCAGAGGGTAAAGGCGGAGCACCGCCATCCAGGTGGGTTGCTTCAGTCTCATGCTATACCAGAGTGGAAGTGGGATACTATATCCATGGATTTCATCATTGGTCTCCCTATGTCTTCTCGTCGCCATGATGCTATCTTGGTGACAGTTGACAAGCTGACCAAAGTAGCTCACTTTTCACCAGTCCGTACTACATTCACAGCTCCTGCAGTAGCACAAGTGTTCTTGCGAGACATTGTTAGACTACATGGCGTACCCCGCAAGATTATTTCTGACAGGGATTCTCTTTTCACTTCTACCTTTTGGAAGTCATTACAGGCAGCTATGGGCACAAAGCTCAATTTCAGTACAGCTTATCACCCGGAGACTGATGGTCAGACAGAGAGAGTCAATCAGGTGTTAGAGGATATGCTTCGTATGTACGTCATGGATCATCAGACCCGGTGGGAGGAGTATCTTCCCTTAGTGGAGTTTGCCTATAACAATGGGCATCACACTTCCTTGGGGATGCCACCCTATCAGGCATTATACGGCAGGCCTTGCAGGACGCCCTTGAGTTGGGATCACATAGAGGATAGAGTTGCTATTGGTCCTGAGTTAGTTCGGGATATGGAACGGCAGGTGGATTTGATTAGGCAGCGTCTCAGAGAGGCTCAGGATAGACAAAAGAAGTATGCCGATGCAAAGAGGATTGACCGTAGTTACTTGGTTGGAGACAAAGTTTTCTTGAGAGTGCGACCGCATAAGAGTCCGATCCGTTACGGAAAGGGTTCTAAGCTCGCACCTCGCTTTGTAGGACCTTTTGAGATTCTGGAGAGGATAGGCCCAGTAGCCTACCGTTTAGCTTTGCCACCTAGCCTGTCACGCATCCACGATGTGTTTCATGTTTCAGTTTTGAGAAAATATATCTATGATGAGTCTCACATTTTAGATTGGGATGCCTTGCAGGTGGAATCGGACGGGCAGCTAGCTTTGGAGCCCATTCGCATTTTGGCACGCCGGACATTGGCCCTTCGAGGTCGAGAGCTGGACCAGGTTAGGGTCCAGTGGGATTGTTATGATGAGGTTACGGCTTCATGGGAGGACGCAACATGTATGAGATCAGAGTACCCTCACCTCTTTGATGAACTCCAGGAGGAAGTTCATGCCTAGAGGGGGAGGATGTGAGGCCTCACCTCGACTCAGCTTGACATTCAGTGGATTTTATATTTTAGACTACTATGGATACTTTGTTTTGATGCATTTTGAGATTTAGAACTTATATGATTTCAGGATATTGGATAACATTGCTATGAATTGATGTTTTACTTACATGCTTTATGAGATAGAACACTACATGATTATTAGATAGAATGATATTGCAATGATAGATGTCGTTAATGAATTTGCAGGACTTTACTTTGAAAATAGAGCTATGATGTATGTTTAGTTTATGTGAATTGGGATAGAAAATTGCTTATGTGAATTTGCTTGACAAAAGATGTATTCAATCTGTGTAGATGAAAATTGTATGCAAGTAATGATGTGCATTGTTATATTATTGAATTATATTTTATATGAATATTTGGGAGTACTAATGTGTAAATTGAGATGCGCAGGAAATTTACCATGTGACCATGGAAAATTACGGAGAATCAAACCTAGACTTATGTATGTTCGTAAAGCCAGGGTTTGTCTATTTGGAGAGACAACACCCCGTTTGTGTTGTATTTTATTCGTATCAGTATATGCTGCATGTGTGTTATGTGTTATTTAAATTTATTGTGTAAAAACCTCAAGAGACAATTTCATGTTTATTTTTGTAAAAGTATTTTATTAGTGTCACTTGACACATGTGTGGATTTAAATTTTAATATTTTATCTTGTCTCTTGATGGGAAAGTGTTAATTATTATTAATTTTAAATAAAATAATGTGTTGTCAAAAAGATATTTTGAGAATATAATATTTGGTGTGGTCAACTTATGTTTGACCCGAAAATAAACTTCAGAGGGGTTTAAAATGGGTTAAATGAACACCTAGGGGTAGTTTATTAGGGTTTCCTGAAGCCCATAAGGTATACCTAGGGGTTAGGGGTAATTTTAGGCAAGTTTCTACTTTATTATGATCTTTTTAACGCTTTAAAAATTGGCTTTTTTGAGTTGAGCGAAAATTGAAAATGGAAGTGAAATCAAATCCAGATTTTCCCTCTTGGAAGGAAAGTCTTTTTGCATTTTTGCTTTCTTCCTTCTTTTTTTTGATTTTTTTTAGAATCCTGTGAGAACTCAGAGAGTGAGCTTCTTAAGGAAGATTTTTTTGGAATAGCTGGTTAATCACCCACTCTCCATTTTTGGAGACAGAAGAAAATTTGGAAAATAATGTTATGGGATAAAGAAATTGATTAAGGAAAAATAAAGAATTGTGGATTGGGCAGCTCTTCTTCAGATATCATTATAACCTTTGGGCAGAATAAGGTTGGTTTCATTTTTACCTTTAATGTCTAGTTTTGCTTATTTCTGAAAGTTGTTGAATAAGAAAATCTGTAATCTTGAAAACGGATGTTTGAAATCTTTTGGTATGTTTTTTTTTTTTTTGAATGAATGTGTTTTGGGAGTTTTCTCAAGATCTCTCTTTCTCTTGGGAGAGAAGAGGATCTTGAGGGTGGTAGCAGTGACAGCCCTCGAGTGAGAGACTCTCTTTAGAGAGCGATCACAAGGGATCTTTGAGTGACCCTTGCTGCATGGCCTGTTTGTGCAATGGGGGTCATAAGGAGGGTTATAAGGCTAGAATGCCTTTGGGGGGCATAAGGAATTTATGGGGTTGAGATTTTGATATGTTATTTGTGCCATGAGGTGGCTTCTTGTTATTACATACTTGCAGATTCTCCTCAGGGTATTTGGTCCACTACCACCCTTTGAAAATGTTCACCACCAGAGTGTGGTGCTGTGAAAGCCAGGTTGGGAATGTGTCTGAAATATTTGTATGCTTTGTGTTCTTTGTGTTTGCCTGTTTGTACCCGTCTAGGAATTGGTTCTCCAAGCTCGGGGGTGGCTACCAGTTAGCCTAGGCTGGGAGGTGAGCACTCCGTGGTCAGTTTTGTGTTTTCTATTATGCAGGAAATCCAGAGGAAAGAGGATAGAAATTCATGAAAGTTATTCAGAAGATGGAATTTGAAGATTTTTGAATTCAGTTGCAGATGTTGTTTTAAAGTTGTTGTGAATAAATGCCTCAATTCAAAAGAAAGGAGAAGCAAGTCGTAATTTTGTAATAATAGATTTGAAGTTTTATTGTTGTGACTGTTCAGAGAAAACATTGCTGTAAATTTGGTAGTATATAATAGAAATGTTTTAAAGAAAGAGAAAAGGCTTGATTTTACTCCTAGAATAATTGAAAAAGAAAAGCAAATTAGTAATGCATGCAAAGCTTCTTGTTTTATGAAAGAAATAAAAAGTCTGATTTCATTTAGATTTTTACCTATATTTTAATTAAGTCAAATAGAAGTTTATTTAAGCTGAAAGCTTTATAAGTATTTTAGATGGAAAGAGAAGTTGTTTTAGGTGAATAATCTATTTAAAAAAAAAGCATGTTAATGGATTTCTTATTACAAAAAAAAAGGAAACGTGTAATGTATCTTTGTGAAATACTTTAAATTGTATTTGTTTTTGTTAAACATTGATTTAGAAGCTTGTTTTATCGATGCATTTAAATTAATATAAAAATATATATATATATATATATATATATATATATATATATATATATATATATAATTAAATTTTTTTTGATTTAACTTAAGGTTATCTTTTCCTTTATTTTTATTAGCTTAAAATTTTGCATGAAATAATTCTCTTTTAAATTATATATAAGTTTTATTTAGAATTTAAATTTATCTTTTTATCTATGCTTATAAATTTATGAAAATACCACATATATAAATATATATATACATATATATATATAAATATATATATTTATATATTTATATATATATATATATATATTAATAAATGTTATTGTAAATTTTAAAAGAAAATTTTAAAAAAAATATATGTTTGGGCCCCCGCGGACTCCACTGTGTGTACGCACAGTGGACGACCGCGCGGCGCCCACTGTGTGCACACACAGTGGAGCCGCTTGCGGCACCCACTGTGTGGGCACACAGTGGACGACCACGGCCGCCACTGTGTGGCCACACAGTGGGGAGCCGCTAGCGGCGCCCACTGTGTGGGCACACAGTGGTGCCGCGGCGCCACTGTGAGCTCACACAGTGGTGCGCGCGGCCAGCCTCCACTTGAAACCCAGCGACCGGCAAGCTTGGTAATCATGGCCGCTTGTTAACTCTTCGGCCCGACATGAAATCTTCACTTGTAAAAAAAAAAAGAATGGGTTAAACCCTAGCCCGATAGGGGCTAGGGAAGTTTAGTTTTTTTAAATATAAAAAAAAAAGATATGTATTTGGGGTTTAGGTAATGGTTAAATAGGAATTTAGAACCCTAATTAGGGTTGAGGAAATTAAGTGGTAATATTTAGCAGGTTGAAATGGATTTAGGAGATTAGGATTAAAATATTGGAATATATGTAGAATATATATATAATAATATATATGTTTCCATATATATATATATGGGAATATATATATGAATATATATGTATGTTTTTTTTGAGTTTAATTGATTTAAGAAATTAAATTATGGATAATCAAAATATATGCATAATCTATATGTATATATGTGCATTTTACATGTTCTCAATATTGATTTAAAAAAAACGTAAAGGAGAAATTAATTAAAATTTCTAAGACTTTATAGTCATAGTGGGAAATAAATTTTAAAATATCTCCCCTAATATTTTTAGTATGAATAATTTAATAAAACTATAAATTAAATATCTTTTGGGAGATAGAATTTAAACCAGTAGGTTTTTCCGCAACTAAATTATAACTGATTGTCGATGCTTCGTTCGTTTCAGAATGAGCTCGAATTTATTAATGAAATTTTCGTTAACGCTTGTCGCAAGAGTGTGCTTGTTAATTAAATTTAGTATCTTTTAAAAAAAAATTTGTTCCGTTTTTGCCCTAAATTTTGGGCATGACACTACTAGAGTATCATCTCCTATGCTTGAGTACAATTTTGGTTAAGCTCAATACTGGAGAGGTCTTAAACCTCTTACACAAACCCAACTCGATCACCTGTGATTGACCAAAACCTTTGAATATAATTACAACCTTATTCACACATAGATAATCACATAAATATGACTGATGATCTACAAAGAGATCTTACATCATATTTATACCAACCCAGGACCTAAACAATTAGGTCAGCCACCTAAAAGATAATACAATAAATCCATTACATAAACCCACAAAACAATGATAATCCAAGTTGGCTGAAGACCGAAACAAAATTAACCAAACAATAAATCCAACTGGTAATGCATCAGGAGCATCCACCAACACCTTACATAAACTGGTCCATAACCTAGTAGAATAAGATAAGACCTAAAATAGGTCGCCATAAGCCAAATGAAATACCACTGATCAACTGGAACACAAACATGATAACCCTCAGCATCCTGAGAACCTTCTAAAAGCCGCACCAACACCACTTATCAAATCCATCAAAAGATCCTCAACAAAGCTCTGCCAATAGAACCCTTACCAGTAACCAAAAGGCTTACTAGAACATATGATAGCTTCCAAATCACCAAATCCTGAACCAATTGAATGTGACATGCATTTGAATAACATAAATGACTGAACCAAACCAATTCCACCAGTCATAACATACCGGAGACAAATCTCCTGATCATCATCAAAGTCCAACCACTCTATTGGAACCCGGTAGACAACCAAAGAAGCTAGTTTTGACATCAATGACAAACATCAATGCAACACATAATCAATTCTTCCAAATTGCCAACAATCTCCCCCTTTGGCATTGATGGCAACACTAGATGTGAAATTCATCCAAGTACCAAGAAGTGACAAACAAGTCTCCCCCAATGGAAGACATCCAACAATCTCCCACAAATATTATATCAATGAAGTTCTGAAACAATTATCTCTATACCAATTAACCATCCATAGACCTGAACCAAACTCCCCCAATGGGATACAACCAATCTGAAATTTGGTTCCTCCTCCTTTGACTGATATCTTTGTTAAGCTCTATTTTTCACATGTATACCTCTCCCCCTTTAACATCAATGCCAAAAATGTGACATAAACATCAAAGAAAAACCATAGAACCTCTGAACCACACAACTGACTACTCCCATTGAGTAGTAGCACCAACTCATCAATACAAAATGAATAATAGTTATGATAATGCATATTGAACTGATGCCAATCAACATCACTCAAGTCTCAACCAGAGGGGAAGAGACCCCCAATCTGTCTCTAAAGTACTCAAATGATTCCTTGGGAAAAGGTTTAGTGAAGATATCTGCTATCTACTCTTTAGTGTTCAGATAAACCAATTTGATTTCATTTGCTTCCACCTTTTTCTTCAAAAGTTATACTTGATTGATATGTGTTTTGTCTTAGAATGAAATACTCGATTCTTTGATATGTCAATAGCAGTGGAGTTATCACAGTGAATAACTATCGGTTCATTTTAATCTACCCTTATATCTTTCAACATTTGCTTCATCCATAGAACTTATGTACATCTAGTATTTGCAACAACATACTCAACTTCAACAATAGATAGAGAAGTACATGACTGTTTCTTGCTGATCCATGAAACAAGTTTCTTTCCAAGAAAGAAAGCCTCATTGGATGTGCCTTTCCAGTTACCTATATCTCCAGCCCAATTCGCATCTATATATGCACATAGTGTAAAGTCATCATAACCATAAACCATACCTGAAAACCCTTGAAAATATCTGAAAAATCCTAGCTACTGGAGAAAAGATTCAACATAATCAATTCCTTCCTTCTGAAAATATCCTTTGCAAACCAATCAAGCCTTGTTTCAATAACATCCAATTCCAATTCCTCTTCCATAGCTTTCATCCAACATTCATCCTTACATGCTTCTTCTATTGACGCTGGTTCAATGTGAGAAATTAAGCATACCTCTTCAGTTGCCAACCTTCTCCTTTATCTAATCTTTAGTTATTGTTGAATTTTTTGATATTGCCAGAGTAACTGGTTTAACATTCTATTCTGGTATAGGTGTTACTAGATCAGCTATGATAATTTCCACTTTCATTTCTCTCTCATAAGTTTTGATTTGACCTTTGTACTGCTCATCCACTTTGACATTAGCGCTCTCCACAATTCTCTACAATCTCTTGTTATAAAATCTATATGCTTTGCTTTCATTTGAATAACCAAGAAATATTCCTTCATAATATCTAAGATCAAACTTTCCAATTCACTACCAAATATTCTGAAAAAATTAACTGTAGATGTATGACCAAACCATAACTCACAAATTGAGTTATCGATAAACTAGACCAGATCCAAGATCCAACAAATCTTTTCTAGATAACCTCCAAACTAACTTCTCCAAAATGTGAAATAGGCTTTTAGACCGCCACCAAGGGTAATGCAAGATCTTTCATCAATTTACCTCCCCCTAAGGCAAATTCCTTAGTTACCGGATGAGTCTCCTACTAGTGCAGGAACATTCTATTATGTCGGTTGAGTAACTGGGGTATTTTCTTCAACCAGATGAACAACTAGGGAATTTGATTCTTCTAGTTGACCCTCAAAATTCATAACCCACTTCTTCTCATGCTCCTTTCAAATATCATCAACCTTTTTCTTTCCCTTCTCATCATATTTATCACTTTTTGTCGGTAGGTTATTCCTTCTGCAAAATTTAGCAATATGTCCTACTTTGTTGCATCCATAACAAGTGATATTGTTCTTTTGAATTGCCTTGATTTAACCTTGATGACTCCTTGACCTACATTGATTAGCCATATGCCCAAAATTTCCACATGCATGACATTTCACATTCATTCTACAATCTACTATCCTATGACAATACTTCTTGCAATTGAAACACTGGTCGGTACCTAAATTATTATTTTGATTAACTCTATTTTTGTATTGACCTGCCATATGACCAAACTTATTGCAAAAAAAGCATCTACCATGAAATTGATGTGCATTGGGTTGCCTTACCAATGACCTCTGATTCCAGTTGACTGGTGAATTCTCCTGATTGTTCTTCTGACCATATGTATCATCCCGATTTGCAGTACTGGAGCTTTCTCCATGCTCAAATCCAGGACCTATAGTGTCTCTACTATCTATCTGATTCTTTAATAATTCATCAAGCTTAGCAGAACTAACCTTGACCTTATCTTTGTACTCATTTGCAACATCCATATCACCTCTTAGGACTGTCACCATTCTTTCCAACTCTTTCTCATTGTTCTGTGATTGCACCAATTCAGTTCTTAATATATCATTCTCATGCGCCAACCTAATGCATTCATCAGATCTATCTTTCAGAGATTTGGCAATATTTTCTTCATTCTTCTTCCAATCTTCAATCTCCTTAGACATCCTCATAGTTAGGAATTGCATTTCATTCTTCATGACACCATTTTCCTGACTCAACTTCTGACATAGATCCTTTAAAGCATTCTTCTCTTCATCATCCTGATTTTGCAATTGATCACATAGCTCCTTCCTTTTGGTTTGTGGATATGAAAGCCTCTCCTGCAGAGTAAAAATGAATTGCTTCATAGATTTCATCTATTCTTGCAACTTCATGTTCCTCAATGTTTCAACATCATAGTCCTCAAGTGCTACTTGAAGTTCCTTCATCAAACTTATCTCCATAGATTCCAAATACATGATCTTCCTCAAGCTGTTAGACTTATTTCGAGGCACCAGGCTCTGATACCAATTTTTGGGATCCAAGAACACTGAGAGGCGGGGGGGGGGGGGGTGAATCAATGTTCTTCCAAAATGATTAAATTCAACCTTATTAACACAACTCAACAACTGGTAAACATAAAAGAAGATAACAATAAGTAATAATGCAACCACAAAGATGAACACCATAACACCACAAATTTATAAATGGAAAACCTCAATGAGGAAAAACCACGGTGGGATTGGAGACCCACAATATCTAACCACTAATCAGATGAATAAATATTACAATAAGGGGCCTACATATGCAGGAAGGCCAACAACCTAGAGCACACTTCTCATCACAAAAGGAGTCTCATTGACTACAAAAAACATCACACTACAATCTAGAATGAAGATTGAACTGCTAGAGTAGCATCTCATATGTCTGAGTACAATTTTGGTTAAGCTCAATACTAGAGGTCTTAAACCTCTTACACAAATCCAACTCGATTACCTATGATCGACCAAAAACTCCGCATATGATTACAACCTTATTTACACACAGATAATCGCATAACAATGACTGATGATCTACAAAGAGATCTTACATCATATTTGTACCAACCCGAGACCTAAACAATTAGGTTGGCCACCTAAAAGATAATACAATAAATCCTTTACATAAACCCACAAACCAATGATAATCCAAGTCTGCCTAAGACCAAAACAACATTAACCAAATAATAAATCCAATCGGTAACGCATCGAGAGAATCCACCAACACATTACATAAACCAATCCATAACCTAGTAGATTAAGACGAGACCTAAAATAGGTCACCATAAGAAAAATGAAATACCACCGATCAATTGGAACATGGACATGATAACCATCAACATCCCAAGAACCTTCTAGAAGCCGCACCAACACCACTTATCGAATCTATCAAATGATCTTCAATAAATCTCTACTGGTAAAACCCTTACTGGTAACCAAAAGGCTTACTAGAATGTATGATAACTTCCAAATCACCAAATCCAAAACCATCTAAATGTGACACACATTTGAATAACATGAATGAACAAACCAAACCAATTCCACCAATTAGAACATACTAGAGACAAATCTCCTGATCATCATCAAATTCCAACCACTCTACTGGAGCCCGGTAGACAACCAAAGAAGCTAGTGTTGACATCAATGACAAACATCAATGCAACACATAATCAATTCTTCCAATCATTGCAAATAAAGTGAGATTGGTTTATATGAAAACTAAAGAGAAGATTGTAGATATCTTCACTAAACCTTTGCCCAAGGAATTGTTTGAGTACTTTAGAGACAGATTGGGGGTCTCTGCCCCTTCGGTTGAGACTTGAGTGATGCCGATTGGAATCAGTCTGGTATGCATTATCAGAACTATTATTCATTGTGGATTGATGAGTTGGTGCTACTACTTAGGGGGAGTAGTCAGCTATGTGGTTCAGAGGTTCTATGATTTTTCTTTGATGTTTATGGCAGATTTCTGGCATTGATGTTAAAGGGGGAGAGGTATACATGTGAAAAAAAAAGCTTAATAGAGATATAAGTCAAAGGGGAGGAACAAAATCTTAGATTGGTTGCAACCCATTGGGGGAGTTTGGTTCAAGTCTATGGATGGTTAATTGGTATAGAGATAATTGTTTCAAAACTTCATTGATATATCATTTGTGGGAGATTGTTGGATGTCTTCTATTGGGGGAGACTTGTTTGACACTTCTTGGCACTTGGATGTTTTCACATCTAGTGTTGCCATCAATGACAAACATCAATGCAACACATAATCAATTCTTCCAAATTGTCAATAGTTCATGCCAACCAAATGATTGGAAGGTCTTCTATCAAACCAGTTTGATCTTCTTCTCTTGATCATGCTATTGTAACCAACCACCGATTTCAATAGATTACTTGATTTTGCAAGAACATTTCTCCATTTGTTCGATGCAAGTCTTTGATCCTCATATGTTCTATAATTAATTCCATTTTGAGCATAACTCTCACACCGACTGCTATGCGACTAAAATTTCTTCTTCCTGCATTCATGACTTCTATGGCCAAATGCATTACATCTTTGACATAATACATCGTTATTCCTAGGAAAAACATTTTGTCCCTTCCTAGACCTCCTTTTGCATTCATCTTCCCTATGACCATAATATTTACATGAAAAATAGTAATCGGAGAAAGAGGGCATATAATGTACAAATTTATTTTGCCAAACATGAGATGATATTACTGGTTTAGATTTTCCATTTCTACTTACCAGAGGACTTTTCTTGTGGGCAACATCATTTCTTTGTCCTCTACCAGTAGAAGATCTTATGGATTGTCTTCTCTTATTCTTGTTGCTAATAAATTCATCTTCTCTCAGATTTCCTTTTCCTTTTGAATCAACATTATTCTTCCCTACAACATCGGTCTTCATCCACATGTCTTCACCAGTTGTAGTCAGGTCTATGTTCCTTCTTGGAGCATTTCTGACAGTGAAGGTCTATCCTTTGTTGTTTCTATTTGTGGAGACAAATTGAATTTCTTTGTTGGAGACAACCTTTCTTGTGGAGCATTCACCGACACCAAAACCTAAATCCTCTAGTATCCTTGTAGTGCTTTTGTTTGTTCAACATTTTATCCAAGGCATCAATTCTGCCACTAAACTGGATCCTCACCTTGAGCTCATCTTGGCACTTCTTAAGGTCTTTCTGAAGATTCTCCATTTCTCCTTTTAGCCTTTGACATTCTTTATCCTTTGTCTCCACTTCAAGTGCCAACTCCTCACATCTACTCACCTTGGCATCAAAGACTAATTTTAATTCATCAGTAATTCCTTTGGCTTGTTCTAGTTGAGTTGTCAACATGCAAATATTCTTATCTGAATCTTTAAGACATGTTCTCAATTGGCTGCATTATTCATGAACTAAAATTTTGTAATTCTTAAATTCATATTTAACATTTTTTAGCTCATCTAGGGAACTTACCATCTCTCTTTCATGATCAGCTTGAGCTTCATAATCTTCTCTATCTTCACCATCACTGCCAAACACATCTTACCGGTAGGATTGATCTGCATGATCACTTTATGATGTGTGCATCTTGCTTTGTGTCTGATGAACCATGAAGAGATGGGTTTCTTCTTCATCATTGTTGCTACTGATAACTGATCAATCTTCATCTGCACACACATGTGTTCCATTTCTCTTATTTCTTTCACAAACCTGTTCAGCGCTGCTAGGTCCATTTCCATATAGTTTCTTCAATCTGCTCCATAGGATTTTTGCCAATTTGCATTTGTCCACCTGTGAAGAAACATCACCAAAAAGGCCACTAAGTATGGCTTTCATGGCTTCAACATTGCACATAGATATTCTTTCAGTTTCAAGACCGGTGGGAGGACTAGCAAGACTAGAGTGGCCATTTACAACCGACATCTAGACATTATACCCTAAAGAGGACATGTAGACTTCCATTCTGCAACTCCAAATAAAATATTTTGACCCATTAAACACCAGAGTAGGCTTGACTCAAAATTCACTTGTATGTTCTCACACAAGAATCTACCCAAAATGGAGAAAGCTTATCTTACTGGGAACCTAGGCTCTGATACCAATTATAGAACACAAGATGCCACTAAGAGGGGGGGTGAATCAGTGGTTTCCAAACTTAACCCTTTTAACCCTAAAAGTGATTACCGGTTAACATATCAAAGACCAAGAAGACATATCGATAAGATAAGGAAGGGGAACATTATGCAAGTGCACAAATGGATACAGAAAACAACACTAGATATACGAGGAAAACCCAATATGGGGAAAACCTTGATGAGAAATGATGCTAGAGTCTACCACTCCAATCCAACCTCACAATAAACACTTGTATTTTAAAGTTTAGGGCACCAAACCAAGGAGTAGCAACCCCTGATTTAGGGCACCAACCCAAGGAGAACCAACCCCTAAACCGAGTACCAACTCAATGATCACAATGATTACAAATAATATAATAGTTATTACCTGGTTACAAATGAATTTTGTAAACTCTCAAAATCAACTTATTCTACCGGTTCTACTCTTCTCAACTGGTCTTCCTTTGCTCTGTTCTCTACCGATTCTCTGCTCACTCAGATCCACTGCTACTTGTCACCACTGATACTCTTCACTCTGCCAGTTCTATTCACTTTGATCTCTACCAGTTCTTTACTTACCGGTCAAGACCTACTCTAATCTTGCCTTGCCGGATCTTCACTAACACTCCCACTACATTGCAACACCCTTTGCTGCCTTCCTGGAGGTTCTAGCACCATCAGTTCACTTGACTACAACACACTTTGTAGTTTACTGATCACTTTGACTTGACCGGTTAAACCTTTGCTAAACCCTCTTACCGGCTGCACCTCAACACACTCGCAATCATTTATGATCTTCCACATATTACACTTGGACTGAACCACTGATGCACTCTTCTTCTCCTCTATTCGTCCTGCAACATCTTCATCTATGATCTCTGGTCTGCATATTTATATGTGAGATTTACTGCCAAGATGGTCATTCAAACCTTAGCACACTAGGGTTTTCTCCATCAATCATGAGGTGTATCATGTCCAATCAGATCTTGTTGCAGGGACAAACAACATGCAACAAATCACACAACTCTGTCATGTTTTATTCTTCCAATGCACATCTACTATCTTTAGTAACCTGCATCCAATATGTTGGCATATCTTTTGGTCAATCACTATGAATACTCTCTTTTTAACTTACACCAACTCCGATCAGCACCTGAACATCCAACATCAATCAGTGCATGCCATAGATCTCCATCATTCGGTCTGCATTGAGCCACAAATCTCTATCCTCGATTTGTGATTTTTGTAGTCAACAATAATGTTGATCCACTCACCAACAACCTCACCAATGCATCAATTATCCTCACTGCACATACACCACATGTGTCCTACATGTTAACATTGTCAGCATCCACCTCTACAGAGTCCACGGTGTCGGTTTAGGCTTAGTTACCAACCACAACACACAACCGATGTATACCTACCAGTTCAACTTCCCTACTAGTTATCCTTTATACTATATAGATTTCTATCTTGGCAGATGGATCACATTAGCCCTGTCACTAAAACAAGACGCATGTCCAAAGTGAGTCACTATACACATCTTCATCCATTGAGAGCCTTTCACCTTTGCCTCTTTGGTCTCTTGACGGTTGACATCGTTACCGGTTGACTACACTTGTGTCTGCATATCGGTAACATACCTTACTTGCCTGCCTGCATACCGATTGCATGACAACTTAGACATCAATCATCAACATGGATCTCTATTGATATTAGCATTCTAGTAAATCCATGTTTGCAAATGCAAAATATCCTCATCATCTTCATTTGACCAGTTCTCCTCTCAACTAGTTTTCCAAGGTGGAAAACACATCACTCCTTATGCTACCTTTTCTATCCTAGTAACTCATCATGCCTTCTCTTGCTGATCCAGTGCACATCTTTGGTTTCACACACCTGAGATATCATTATGTTTTACTTTTTTCATCCATTGTGTGTCTTCAACCACATGCCTTTAACTTCTCTAATTGTCTTATCCCAGAGGGTTATAATGCATTCTATGCATGTTGGGAGATAAGATAAGCATTATCACTTACCGGTGGGAGTGGGTCCTTGTCACTTGTTGGCCAATGACTGATGGGAATGGTTGTCATCATATTTTTCTTAGTCTGCTTCTAGTATTACATCAATATGACTTCCTTGTTTGAACAGATACATCTTCTACACATAACCCGATAGACTTCCATATGCCTTCCTTTCTATCTGAGGCAACACACTATCTGTCATTCTTCTCTTCATCATGTGACACCATCTTTATCCAGTGGGAGTTCTAATGTTTCACATCTTGCATATCGGTTGCACTGCATATTATTCATAAGTTGAACCTTGCTTGCTTACTGGTCACATGATTACTAGTTGGTAACAACACTGCCAACATATCACTCACTGGTTGACATTGCCATAATTCCAACTATCTCCAATGCCTATTCACCAGTCAACATCCCAACTTATGTCTCCAACACTAACTTGTTTACCGGTGACTCCAATTTTTACAATGTCAGTTGACATCCTCTTCTTATCGGTGACAAGCTATACCGGTAACCTGCTATACCGGTTGACATTAATGACACCATTATCAAGTGACATCGATGACAACACAATACCAACACCACCCTGCCTCATGGTGCCTCGTGTTGCTGGCATTGTGCCAAGAGTTCGAACAAACTAAGTTCGGCTAGACTCTTGGTGCCCTTTAGGCGCTTTTTGTGAGCACTTAAGATTAGAATTTTTCAAAAAATTTCAAAATAGTTAGGCCGAACTCAGTCTAGTTGGACCAAGTTCGACTGGACTGATTTCGGTCAGAATCTCCTATGTGGTAGTTGACGTGGCAGCCAAATCACCTATTTTGTCTGTATTTTTGAAACTTTTCACCTCTTCTCAATTTTTCTTTAGGCAGAATATTTTTTTTCAAAAATTAAAAATACCCTTTTGTAGAGCTTGTAGTTACAAATGTAGGCATACTTTTTTTTTTAGTAATTTGATTAATTTTAATATTATTTATTAATTAAACATTGCAAGTAGGTTTTTAAAGTTAAAAAAGAAGCTAATTAGAAATAAAAAAAATTAAATGATATTAAGAAATTTTTAATAATATATTTTTCACTAGATGAGAGAATCTTCTCCAAAAGAGTATAATTTTTTTTTGATAATCATAAATTTAGTAGATAAAAGGTGATGCCGAATGAAAACTACCAAATTTAGCTATGTTGGACTTTAAAATATTATCAAGAGAAAAATATACATAATTTTTTATTTATTTTTAACATTGCATATATATGTCCTCTATTTGGAAAATTAAATTCAACAAAAAATAAATTCATTTTCATTTTGTTTGATGATGCCGACTAGAACCCACGATTTTCAGCAATAAAAAACATGTCTTTGAATATATAAAACAAAAGTCATTTAAAAAATAAAAATTAACAGACATAAATTTCATTAATATTTCTTTATTTGATCAGTTTACATCATTTTGTAATTCAATTTAGAATTGTCACTTTTATGTGGTTGAAGTTAAACAATTTTAGTTGTGTTGGCCACTTCCTTTATAAAAGTGTGACACACCATTGTTCTTTCACCCCAATATGAGCAAGACCACACAACAAATCAATGCCAACTTTATCACTTTGAAACATTCTTTTTAATCCTTCAATCAATGGGATAGCCTCACTTTTTGGGTATTGTTGACTTATCCATTGTTGAAAATTTTCAAATTCATTGTCAATATTCTCCAATTGGTCAACGAAAACCCTAGTTAGTGATTCAACCTCATCATAAGAATTATGTAAAGAATGGGGACAAATGACATCAATTGTTTTTGATTAATTAAAAACAGGTTTTAAGGGACCCGAAACCCAGATACATAAGAAAGATATACAATAAAGCAACAAAATACTATAGTAGCAAAACACTAGCAAAAAGACTAGCAACATAGGAAAGGACAGCAAAAGGCCAGCAAGAAGTTGGCCCCAAGCCCAGCAAAAAACAAAATTTAGAAATTCTTCATGGTTTCTTCTGCATCCTATACCACAAGCATCATTGCCTTTGCCGCTTCCCTCAAATCAGTATTTTCCTGAGCAGTCTAGCTATCTTTCATCTTCATTTCCTTCTCCCCTGTAGTCTGCCTGGTTTTGTGCCTAGAGGTCTGTTGGCTTAGGCTGGAAGTAGGAGAATCTTCAATAACCACCAGGTTCTTCTCCTGGTTTTTCTTTTCCAGGTGATTCACCAGCGCGTTCATGTTCTGGGAGGAGACTTTTAGAACCTGGAGGCTATGATCCATAAGGCTTTTCAGGGCTTTCTCATTTCTGGCCATCTAGGCATTGACATTGTCCTTATCCTCCTTCACCTGTTCCTTCAGAATTTTGATGACGTCCTCCAGGTGTTTTAGGTCACCTTTAATCAATTCTTTCTCCAGCCAGTCTTCCATTTCCATTTCTTCCTTCGCTTCACTATTCTCCATCTCCTTGTGTTGCTTCCCAGAATCAGACATATTGATCAGCCTGTTGATCTTAACTTCCAACTCCCTCTGTTTACCCTGCATGTTGGTAATGTTTTCCACCACCCACTTCTAAAAATTGTAGAATTCAAGGGTGCAATTGTGGGCGGTATCCAGAATGGTTTCCGCAGAATCCTTGCTTTGTTCTGTCTCCTCTGCATTAGGGTTTTCACCTTCCTTAGGCTTCAGAGCCTCTTTCTCAATTTCTGAGCCTTCAATATTATGTTGATGATTCCCAGAATTTCCCCCTTCCTCTCCTTCCCCATACTTCTCCTCCTTATTGATCTCCTTTTCAGAAATTTCTTCATTATTCTCTCCCTCTTCTTCCTCACAAAGCACATCCTTTTCTTCCTGCACAATATCAACCTTCCTTTTTTTATGGGTAGGGGTTTTGGTCTCCTCAGTCGAACCAAAGTCTATGCTTTTCTCAGAAATCTGAGCATTGAGAATTAAGGGGTCATCCTTTGTTGCCCTAGTCTTATCCTTCATATATTCATAAATCAGCAGAATGAGACCCTAGTGTGCAAGAGGGTAGGAACTGGGTTTTTTAATATGGTCGGCCAAGCTCTCGTTAAGAGAAGAAGCAAGATAGAAGGGCAAAAAAATTTTCACCCCATGGCGGAAGTGGTTTAGGATGGCGAAGTGATAATTGTAAATTTTCATAAACCTACCATCCATAGTTAAATATTCCATTAATGCCTTAAGAATTTTTTGCCAGAAAGGTTTTACCTATTGGGGGTGAAGTAAGATATATTATCCTTCTTCTCCAGGTTGCTCTTCTCATCCTCCATCTTAGGGAAGTTTTTGAAGGCCTCAGCGGCATACTTTCTATCCCTATAGAATTTGGTTCCCTCCATCTTGAGCCCCGTAACCTCCAAGATCAGACTTTCTTCAATGTGCCAGATTTCCCCAAACAGGGTAGCCCTGTTATTGCTCCAGCTTTTTGCAAACCCCTGAGAAACAAAGATTCTACTACCATGGAGCTTCTCCATATAATCCATGAAACCATGTCAATGGAGCCTGCTCCATACCTTCCTTTCGCTCTTCTAGTGCTCACAGCCGGACGGTTCATTCCTGTTAAGGCTGCCTCCCATTCTGCTTTCCAGGTCACAATCACCTCTGTTACAACTCTCGGCCCTCAAGTAAAACTCTATGTTTCTGTTTTCTCCTTGAAAAGAGACTTTCACAATTTTGAGATTTCCATTCATGTTCATATGAACCTGGCTATTATTACAATTACCTCTCGCACACATGTGTTCTTGGTTATGATGCCGAGAAGCACTCATCGACTGGCAGTTCATTCACCCCCAAACTCTGTCATTGGTACTCGTTCCACAGAATTCAATCATAATATTTGCTTGCTCCATTAAGGCGATCAAAATATAATTGTTCCTTAATCTCCCACTTAATGTGATCTTCCCCTATATATTTGACCCCCTTTTCCAAATTAACCCCTTCATTAGCAAGGATATCTGCTACCTTGTTACCCTCTCTAAAAGTATGGGTTAAAATAATGCTAATATAGTTATTAAGGATAGTCTTAGCATTTTTAATAATATTAGCAATATTCCAGGAGACTAAACTAATACCCTTGAGGGCTTGTATAATATTTAAGGAATCCCCTTCAAGCCAGATTTTTTTAAATTTGAATTCCTGGGCTAACTGGAGGCTCTTAAGCATGGCCATAGATTCAGCCACATGGTTGTTTTGGATTCCAAAAGGGGAAGCAAAAGCAACAATACACCTTCCTTGAGCATTTCTAATAACTCCACCTCCACCAGCCTTTCCAGGGTTCCCTTTGGCGGCCCCATCAAAATTAACCTTTATCCAGTCATAATCAGGGAACCTCCAAATACTCTTCTTCTTGTTATCCACTCTGTAGACCTTATGAATCAGGTTCCATTCAGTAATAATGCCTTTTTCCATATCATTCATATTTATAATAGCCCATTTCTGATTATTCTTGTGAGGGATGTTGATGTTCTCCTTTATAGCCCTGCATATTTTTTCAAAGACAACCTGATTATTACACTTTTCTTCCCTAAATATCCCGTTATTCCTTTCTTTTCAAATGCCCCAGTATATCATGGGGAGGGTCAGGGACCATAGGTTTTTAATAATTTGACATTTGGTAGGATAATTCCATTGCCATATTATATCCTTAATGCTTTTGTTCATGACCCAATTAATTTTCCATTTTTCCCATATTTTACACCAGATTTCCCTAGTGAAGGAGCAATGAAAAAATAGGTGATCAACTGATTTCTCCTCCTTCTAATAGAGCTCACATCTGTTAGGGAATTTGAAGCCCCTTTGAATTAAATTATCTATAGTAAGGATACTATTATGAGAAGCAAGCCAAAAGAACATGTTGACTTTAGGGATCAAGATGCTGTTCCAAACTTTACTCCAAAAGGGATTGCGGATTTGAGAAAAAGTGTTTTTATAAGCAGAAGAAAGTGTGAATTCACCTTTAGGGTCACTTTTCCAGAGGAAAACATCATCATAGTTGTTGTTAGGGGAAAAGGACAACAACTCTTTCTGAATAGAGGAAAGACCAGGATGGATGTCCTCAAGATTGGCCCACTTATTCTCCTTCCAATAGTCACAAACCATCAGCCCAAACCTCCTTTTACACTCTTCAATAACTTGATTGTTGTTTTGATCAAATAGGGATTCATTCTTCATCCAGGGGTCTTCCCAAAACCTTATTTTGTCACCTTTTCCAAGGACCCATCCAGCTCTAGCTTTAGCAAAATTTATGGCTTTGGTTACACTATTCCAGGTGAAAGATCTAGCTGGGATATCTTCATCATTGAGGATCCCTTGGATAGTCTGATTCTTAATGTATTTGTCAAACCAAATTTGGCTCCAGTCTTTCTTAATGTCAAAAGCTCTCCATAATTGCTTGGCAAGAAGAGATTTGTTAAAAGTTTTAATAATTTTAATCCCCAACCCTCCTTTGTTCTTTGGTCTACACACCTTGTCCCATGCAATCAAAGGTATTCTCTTCTTTTCTTCAACTCCTGACCATAAGAATCTCTTCTGAATTCTTTCCATAGTTTCATCAATTTTAGCCGAAATACCAAACAGGCTGAGGGCATAAACAGGGAGATTTTGAAGAGTTGCTTGGAGGAGCTGCATTTTCCCAGCTTGAGATAACATTGAACCTTTCCATCCTGCAAGTCTCTTATTAATTTTATAAATGATCATATTCCAGAAAGAATTTGGGGGAGCCATCCCTAAGGGAAGACCTAGGTAGGTAGAAGGCAGCAAGTCCACTTTACAACCAATTATATTGGCTATTCTCTGTTGTCTTATAACTGGAGTATTGAGAAAGTACATAGCTGATTTGTCCCAGTTAACCAGTTGACCAGTTGCCAAAGCATAGGAGTTGAGAGTAGTTTTGAAGGCTTCAGCCTCCTTGACTGAAGAATATCCCATGATGATAGTATCATCAACAAACTGTTGATGAGTGTAAAACACATTGGCAGAAGAAGGTTGAAGACCTTTGATAATTTTGCTTTGTTTCAATTTATGAATCATTCTACTCATACTTTCAGCCAGAATGGTAAAAAGGATAGGTGATATGGGGTCTCCTTGTCTTAGCCCTCTAGAGTTTTTAAAATTTTTTGTAGGAGATCCATTAACCAAAATAGAGAACATAGGAGTAGTGATTAGTTCTCTGATTATTTTGATAACCTTACCATCAAAACCAAAAGCCCCCATGATTTTAAATAGAACATCCCATTCAACTCTATCATAAGCCTTTGCCAAATCCAACTTTATCAAGAAACCTTCTTTCTTTGCAGCGCTGAGAGAGTGTATGTTCTCATGAACAAGAACGATTGAATCAAGAATCTGTCTACCAAGAACAAATCCTTTTTGCTCTTCAGATATGATGAAGGGAAGAATCTCCAACATTCTAGTCATCATCACTTTGGATATTATTTTATAGAAAGAGTTGCATAGGCTAATAGGCCTAAATTTTCCCATAGAATCTACCCCAGCAACTTTGGGGATTAAGGCAATAAAAGTGGAGTTCAACTCCTTAAGGATTCTTCTGGATCCAAAAAATTCTTTTACCACATTAACCGTATCCTTCCCGACAATATTCCAAAATTCTTGAAAGAAAAACATAGGGAATCCATCAGGGCCTAGAGCTTTATCCCCTTGAAAGGAGAAGACAACTTTTTTGATTTCTTCAGTAGACGGGATGGCAGCAAGGGTTTTATTCTGAAAAGAGTTTATAATATTAGGAATATTGTTGACCAGATTGAGTTGATGGGTCTGATCAAGATCCTCATTACTAGATAAGAGCTGCTTGAAGAATCTAATAGCTTCATCCCTGATTTCATCTTTATTTGTTAGAGTGCTATTCTCAATAGTTAACTTGGTGATTCTATTTGTTGCCTTATGTTTTAGGGAAGTCATATGGAAAAACTTAGTGTTTTTGTCCCCTGCCTTCAGCCATATAGCCCTGGATCTCCGTCTCCAATATATTTCTTCCCTTGAAATTATGGTATGAATGTTGTCAAGGACCTTATCTTCCATGGCTTTGGAATACTTTGTGTAGCCCTCTTTCTGGATGGAGATTTGAATCTGGTTCAGTTCCTCCTTTAGCTTTTTCTTTGAATCAAAAATATCACCAAAGACCTTTTTGTTCCAAGTCTTAATGTTGGTTTTGACATTTTAAAGTTTTTTGGCAACTTTATACATGGCTGTTCCATTAATATCAAGATTCCACCATTCAGCAATGGACTTTTCAAGATTGGGGTGGGATATCCACATCTTTTCAAAGCGAAAAGGGAATCTTTGATTTTTCTTAGAGTTCTCAGCAACAAAGGAAATGGGATAATGATCTGATCCAATTCTATTAATGATAGAAAGGGAACAACTATGAGAAAGAATCCAATCATTAGAGAGAAGAGCTCTATCAAATCTTACGTGGATAAGATCTTCACCATCTCTTCAGTTCGACCAAGTGTAGGAGGCTCCACTGAGATCCAAGTCAATGAGAGCATTGTCATTGATAAAGTCCATCAGGTCAGATCTGCTTTTAGGTTGAGCTTGACTACCTCCAAATTTTTCTCTATCTTGCAGAGGAGTATTGAAATCTCCCATTACAATCCAACTGTTCATAGAGAAATTTTTACTTATTTGCTGAACTTTTTCCCAAAATTTACTTCTAGCATTTTTGGAATTAGGGGTATAGATATTAGTTATAACAAATTCCTTCTCATCAAAAATATTTCTATCTTTTAAGGATAGAATATTGCCATCCTCATCAATCATATCTCCAGAAGTTGTGCTTTTATTCCAGAATATAGAAACACCTCCAGAGGCACCATTTGAGCTATTGCCACAGACTCCCCCATTTTTAAAAAACTTAAGTTTCTCCACTTTCTGTTTGCTCATTTTAGTTTCCTGAATCAGGATAATATCCATATTTTGATCTCGAATAAGATTCCTTAATATATCCTGTTTATTGAGACCATTTAGGCCTCTGATGTTCCATGATATTACCTTCATTTTGAGACCTGGGGGCAGGACTCCTTGATAGTTCTCTACCTTCCATCAGCTATGTTTTGTTTACTCTCCTGGTCCCTGTGGCATTTCATGGTTTTGCATCCTAGTGGGGATCTTGATGCCCCAAAATCTGCCTTAGATCTGGTTCTGGTTTTTACCCCATTAGGACCTCCTGTTTTCTTGGTCTTAATTTTCTTTTCATTTTCTCTCATTTTTTCTTCTTGTTGTTTTGCCTTGGATTCATCATTTGCCTTGGATTCATCTTGTATGTTACTCCAAAGCTTTTCTCTTTTCTAGGGTGAAGTGGTCATATTTACTTCTATGTTCTGGAATAAGGCATTTAAGTTTTCTTGTGGTGATCCAAACTTGTTGCTCCTTCTCATTTCTATTTCCTATTCCTGAAGCTCTTTCCCTAAACAGGGTTCTTCTTTCTCTGACATGGGTTCATATCATTCCTCATGATGAGAGTCAGTGATATCCTCAATCTCACCATCCTCAAGGGTCTCTGTACTGATTTCATCCTCCTTTTCTTGCAACTGAAGGGCTTCAAAGGTATTACCTATTTTGATCTCAAACTCCTTAGTTTCATTCTTCTTGTTCCCCTTCATAGTAGGGTCTTTAATTAAGTCACTGGATTCATTTTCCTGATTTTCTGAAGTCAGATTTCCACTTTTTTCTTCTACCTTATTGTAGACTTTGTGGTTATTTTTTTCTTTCCATACCGGTTAATATTTTTGTCTTTAATCATAGGTCTTTTAGGGTTGCTGGGACAAGCCTTAGCCCAATGACCTGCTTTTTTGCAAGAAAAGCACACAAAAGGGAGAGATTCAAATTTAATGGTTTGTTCCCATAACCCAAGTTTGGAATTTATATCAATGGTACTTGGGAGATCCATATTCTGGGAAATGTTGATGCAGATGCATGCATACACAAGTCTCTTGTGAGCTGCAGTCATTGGGTCTATCGCAATAAGCTCCCGAAAGGAGTTAGCAATTCCTGAGAAAACATCCTCCACCTAGTATTCCAATGGTAGTCCAGGCAGTCTAACCCACACCGAGGCAGATTCAAAAAAGGAATCATTTAGTTCCATGTTAGGGGTCCATTTTCTAATAGAAAGAGATGATTTACCAAACATCCAGGGGCCTCCACTTAGAACTGCTTCCAAATCTTCCCTGCATGAAAAAGAAAACACAAAAAACCCCCTTGGCAGGGCAGAAACTTTATCCTGTCCTTTCATTCTCCATTTTCTTTTAACAAAGGATCTAACATCCTCAATATTAGGTCGGGGTCCGACAAATTTTCCCACCAAAGAGAGAGTCATTAAAGAAATGCTATGATCAATAACCAAATCAGGAACCTCAATCGCAAGTTTACCTATTCTATTGTCTGATATATCCTTCACAAAGGGGAGAGAAGATTTACCAGTCAGTTTACCAGAGGAATGTCTAGCGAAGAGGCTATTCCATGGTTTAGGTATTCGCCCCTCCTTGGTAGTACCTAAATCAACCTGCACCACCTCGGGGCAAGAATCTTGCATGTTTTTTAAATTTTCAAGATCGGGAGGAGGGTCCCATGTTCGTGGGTCCCCATCATGTCTTCCATTCTCATCATCAGCTATATGTCCTCGAGCTGCAGTGGATTCAGACCCAGAAGACCCAACATTGTTGTTCCCTCGATTTCTCGAATTCAAATTTTCCCCTGCAAATGCTATTCCCTCCGTTGTTCCCCCGATGTTTTTCTTTCATAAATGACATCAATTGTTGGAATAGAAGAACCACCCACATTCTCCTAAAACACATTATCCAAATTACGCTCCATATCCCTAGTAATTAAACCTTGGGAAGCCTTAATTCTACAACTTCTTCTCATAAGAATATTATAGGTAGGACTAATGGTGGTAAAACTCATGCACAAAGGAGGGAAATTTGAATTTGAAGTTGAAAATTATAATAAAGAAATACAAAATTTTGTAAAAATGATTGAATAACCAATTAATTAAGCAATTTGATTTGTGAATTTTTAATATAAATGAATCTAGATCATAGCATAACATTCATAAAAAGTAGATCTAAAAATTAATTTAAAAATTATGCAATCCACATGATAAATTTTAGAATTATAAATTAGGGTTTTTGTAAATTCAATCACTACATTTATGTAATTCAATTTAAAAATGAGATCTATCAAAGAAAATTTGAATTTTAAATTAAATAAATAAGCAAATCTGAAATAATAAATCCAAATTAGACAACCCACAAGCTCAATTTTAGAATTAAAAATTAGGGTTTTTGTGAATTCAACCTCTAAACTTTTAAAATTCAATGAAAAATTAAACTTCCAAATTCAAATTTGAATTTGATATGCATAATACTCAGATCTAAGAATATAAATCAGAGTTACAGGTGTAAGGAGTCGGGTTCACCAAAATGTATTGGTGAAAAATTAGGGTTTCCACCATAGAAGGATGAAAGACCACTAATTTTTACTTAGGGACAAATACATTAAAAGAGGGAGATAAAAGCAATGGATCTAGCCACAAACCAACAAGGATAAGGGCTGAAAATTCTATTGGATTTACTGGATTTGATTGGATTACTCTCTTTTAAGTTGAATTGTGAAAATATTAAAATTATGGTAAATTTATTGGAATTGATGTAAGAACGTATAAATTTTAATCTATAGTCATTAGATTGAGCCACAAACTTGGGTATGAGGATTATAAGAGTATTTGGACCTATTCCCAATAGGGTCTCTTGATTTGTTGAGATAGTAGCAACGGTCGTTTTGGTTCTCTGTAGTTTTTGTACTCCAATGAGGGACTGATTTGTCATAGTAAATAAAGCCAATTCTGAAGATCACAACTCTATACATGTTCCTGCGCACAATAGAGAAGGGATAGATTGGTAATAGGGGTTTGACTTAGGTCAAACCCCAGTTTTGGAATTAACCATGAAATATAAATGAAATATGATTGAATTGCAGTAATGGAAATGTTCTCTTTTTGAGGGAGATGATCCATAATGACTAAAACACAAATGTTATACCTCCTTGTGAACTTTTGTTTTTATCCACACAGAATTAGGGTTTCATGAAGTCTTCAATAAAATAGAACATGAATGCCAAATCCAATTCTTGAATCTTGACCTTACTTCTACTCCAATGCATGAAAAAAGACTAATTGCTTGCTCACTTGAACTCAAATGATTGATTGCTTGAATTGATTGATCAATGTGATTTTTCAGATTCCCATTGTATATCAAAATGAGAGGGGCAGACCCCCTTTTATACTTGCCCATCAAAAAACAACATAATTTTCTGACATGAGCCGACACGAAGTCAAGATTACCGCTCAATTCTTGTGATCGTTAAGGGGCCCAAAAATGTGTCCTAATTGGGAGGACTAGTGCACTAACACCCTAGTCCTAACCAATCAGGCACCAAAAATAAAGGGTAAAATAAATGGCAAGATAAAAAATATGGCAAATATGCATGATATGAGTAGAATCAAGTCTTCGATCAGGCCTCGAGATACGAATGCTAAGGTGAGGGACCAAATGAGGACAAAATTGTAAGGGCTCATACTAGTTATGACACTACAATAGGAGATTGAATTCAAGGCTCAAGAAATTGATTACATGTGATAATACCCAAGTTCAAGTAGCCATAGTTTTGTTAGCACCTAAAAAGAGATTAAATGGAGAAAATCACAACCCCAAGTAAAAATTTAAATATCTTTTAGCGGGTATTTTGTTTTTTTATCATTGACCTTCTACTCCGATTACCTGTAGTTTAAGTTTCCCCTCGAAGGGGTTATCGTTGTCTAGATACTGGCCCCAATTCCTAATTTTCTTTTTTAAGCGAGTAACCTAAAAATCAAATGAAATGAAATTCTGTTACATTTAACTGTGTGATTTCCTATAAGACTTAAATTGAAGCATGTATTGTAAGTGATAAAAGGTGGGTCTCGAGTTCTAAAGATTCTCTTTTAGCATAAGGATATGGTGATTGGATGTGGTAGTCATGTGGTATCCTAGGAACTCGACACTTGGTAGACTCTTTCTTGGTCTAACCAAGTCTCAAGATGTGCCACACAAAACCAAGATCTTGGGCCTCAGTGAGCCTCCTTTTTTCAGTTGGGTGAGGCCAAGATAAGTGGTTGTTAGGACAATGTGATGATATCACTTGGGACTTGTTGGAGGCATTTTCTTCACCTCAACGAGCCCCAAAAAGGAAAGGGACGTGACGTTGGTTGGTTATGTGGAATTTTTTTGTGTCAGTGCGACAGGTGGCGAAACACCTGAGACAACTTCAACAAGTTTCGAGTAAGGGAAAGAAGCATTGGGGATATGAAGAGATTTGAAGAAGATGCCAAAAGAATAGAATATATCAAAATCAGATGTCCAATCAAGTTATGCAGGTGGCCGTAGACGTTGCTTCAATCAATGGATAAGATCAAAGAAGAAGGTTGGCACAAGGAAAATAAAATGCATGAGATTTTGAAACATGACTTTCATGATAAGAGGATAGGAAAATCATGATAAATTGTTTGTATTGGATTAACTCCAGATAGATAATCAAAAAATACCTACATGCAGTGGGACCAAGGAATTCAAAACGACGACGTGTGAAAATGCATGAGTATGGATGGCAGATCCTTATGAAGGAATAATTGAATTGGCAATCAAAAGATAATTACAAGAGCTTTAGTTTTCCTAAAATGCATAAATTAGAAAAGATAGCTTACATGTGCGACTATATGAGGATAGGCGTTTTTTAGAGCTTTTGAAGTTTTCCTATAAAGATTAATAGTTATCATATTGGCCAAGCATGAATACAAACATGTCTCTTGGGAATTGCTTGAGAATGGTTTCAAAGATGAAGTGTTCATTCGTAGGATAAGGTTGTGTATTCTTGAAATGTAAATTCTGTGATACTGGATGAAGAATACTTTAGTAGACTATTTTTATAGCCAAAGGGGTTTTGAAAGGCACTTCTAGTCACAAGGAACCTTTCAAAGGATATCCATAATTTCCCATTCATTACATGGATAAGAGGTAAGGGGAAAGGTAAGGAAAATGATAAGGATGGGCATGGTGGATGGTTCAGATGGAGAACTTATCAAACCTAGGGTGGTTGCTGGAGCTATAACCCCCGTTCTCATTAGAACATTGCTCTTTGAGCTCCCTTTCCACTTTCATGGCTTCCAGTCTAGGACTATGAGATCCTCCTTTAGTTTTGGGGATGCTCCACTTATTTTGTTGGGGAACTCCTCTTCAAAGTTGTGGAGCTCCTCTTCTAGTTGGTGTGGTTCAAATATTGCCTCGTCTAAGTCATCTACAACGTGATGGTGGCATGGATCAAAACAGTTCAAATACAATAGTGTTTGTTCTCCATCAAGATAGTTTTTGATGTGCATAGTCCAATTTTGTCGTATTCTAAACTGATAAGGAAGTTTCATTTTTGCGAATAACGTGTCAAAAAGAAAAAAAACCACATGTAAGCAACCTAAAGCTTGTAGCATTGCTTACCATTATAAAAATAATACCAAGACTATGAAAAAGGGTTCTATTTTTTTTGCATTCTGTGTGAGTAGAAGCAGGAATTTGCTAATTTAGGGTTTCTAGTAGTCTCACAGAAAAGAAGGACATTGCTTTCATGTTGTAAATATCAATTAGTAATGGAAACAATGCTTTAATGTTGTAGATTCTATCTCCTTGTATATTTTTTAAATTCATGTAAGCTAATGTATTAAGAATATGTTAGTTTATCTTGATATCTTTCTATTATTGTGTGGTTACGCTTATGGGTCTCCCTCGAGGAGGAAATTAAATTCTGTATGCAAATCACAGGGGTTTTAGGAAATATTCATGGGATTAACAAGGATGGTTGAATGCAATGAACCAGTGGAACTATGTTAATGTCATGCATTAACATTATGAAAATTCCCTAATTAAGCTATTTTAAAATGTGGGTTTGTTCTTTGATTTTGTGGGTGTGACTTTGTTCCCTTAGATGTGCACTAGATTGTGTATTTTGCCTTAGAAATGTTGAAAGGGCATTCATTTAAACAAATTCATCTCCCTTTCTTTCTTTCTTTCTTTTAGAACCGTAAAGGGCTAATTTCTGAATGCGTGGTGGGTATTCCCTTATAAATTTTTTGTGCACTGCATAAGCAATTTTCTTAGTCGAATTTTATAGATAGTGGGATTAGGGATACATATAGAATATATATGAAAAATCCCCTTTACAAGTGAGAAATGTATACCACCTATATACCTGCTTGACTACAAATTTTAGAATTTTATCATGCCTGCAAGTCCAAAATAGGAACACCCTCCTGAGTCAAGTAAAACTCAAAGTGAAGAAGACTATGAAGGCCTTGTTATGTTATGTTTTCTTGTTTTCAGTTTGTTTATAGTGAAAGTTGTATACTCTAGGTTCTCAATCCCACAACCTAGAAGTTTTATTCTTCTTAGGAATGGAGATAGCAAGAAAAATCCACCAACAAGTTCTCATGATTGGAATCCACACTAGAAGTGTGATCATCATCCGAAAAATCAAAGTCATCAATAGGAACTGTAGACATATAAAAATAACCATATTCCTAAATGAATATTTTATGTTCATTTCTCTATTTTAGTTAAATCTAATTTAACTAAATCACCCACATTTCTCTATTTAATTAAGTAAATTATTCAATTTATTTAGTTAAATTCACTTAAGTCCTTTACATCATTTAATTGAATAAATCATTTTATTTAGTTAAATCTCTTCTTCTTACCTTTTAATTAAATTTACATTTAATTAATAGTCTACCCCAAATTGAATAAATCTAATTTATTCAATTTCCCAAATTGCAACCAAATTGAAATAAAGTAATTTATTTTAATTAATTCTATTTTCCCTCACCCACTTGCATTTTACTACATCTCCCACTTGCATCCTAAACCCTATTCCTAATTTCTTCTAGAATCCATCTAATCCTAATCAGTTAACCCCAAACCCATCCTTTATCCCTTTTCCCTAAATTTGAGAAGTAATTTATTTTAATTATTTCTATTTTCCCTCACCCACTTGCATTTTACTACATCTCCCACTTGTATCCTAAACCCTATTCCTAATTTCTTCTAGAATCCATCTAATCCTAATCAATTAGCCCCAAACCCATCCTTTATCCCTTTTCCCTAAATTTGAGAAGGTCACTTCTCAAATTTGGAGTAAAGTCTTCAAAAGGCATTAAACCCTTTATCCATTCAACAAGTCAACTTGTTGAATACCCCCAAATTTGGAAGGACTCTTACAAAGTTGTCCCCAAAGTCTTCAAACCATTAATGGTTAACTAACCCTTAGTGGCATGGTTAGAGACTTTTTGACTAACTTAACCTCCATCTAACCCAAGGGTCTCATCAACCATTTATTGCTTTGACCATGGTTATTCCTTTAAACTTTGCACAAGAGTTTACCCCTTGGGTAAAAGCTTTATCCAATGGATAACCTTAACCTAACCTTAACCCTTACCTCCTAGGGTAACCATGAGGTCTTCTCAAGCATTTAATGCTTCTTACCTCTCCTCTCAACCAGCCTTATGTTGACAATTGTCACCATTTCATTGGTGAAAATTGAAAACATGGATTGACAACTTTCAAACTTGACCCTTGATTAACTCTTTCAATCCAGACCATCCATTGCCCTAATTTTACTATAAATAGAGCTCTCATTCCTCCATTGTTAACATCCATGTAAGCTTTTAGTATCTCATTTATGCTCAATTTTATTAAAACATCTAGCTTCTCTTTGTAATAGGAATTAATCTAATAAGCATTTTAGACTATTTCCCTTATCATTAGCTCAACTCATAAACTAGTATATCATGTTAGGATAGTATTGCTACTAATCTTGTCATCTTATAATCTAGTTTATTGCATTTTTAGAATCATGCATAGATAGGATGCATTTTCATAACTAAATCAATCATAACCATCCCTCACTCTTGCATTTGTCATCCCTAAGCCACTTTGCTCAGTGATCTGAGACCAAAGGCACTAGTTTGAGGGACCTTGTGAGATAGAGAACCATGGAACCAACCTTGGGAGGTTGAGTCATTATTCATTACTCAATAACTTGCACCAAGAAGTCCAGTGGGTGTGTGGACAAGCCTCTTTGAGCTTTATTTTTCACACTTTAAGTTTCATCGCCCCACTTTTCCTACATACATTTCTGGTGCCCATCGTGGGGCCCTACCCCATTAATCAAACTGGTTTTTAAAAATAAACACTTGTGCAGGTATGCGAGAAATGAGAATCAGCGAGTAGAGAACATCCCTTAGCGCATCTGGTGGATCATTTAGCACACCCAGCTCATTGTTTAGTGCATGGGACTCATTTCCCAGTGCGTGAAGATCATACTTTAGCACATCATCCTCACTAACTTTTTTCTATAGGTCTTGGCACAGAAGAATAGCAACTTAGCGCATCTGGAAAACAACTTAGCACATCGGGTCTGTCCGATAGCACATCTTGACTATACAATAGCTTGTATAGTTTGTTCTGTAGCGCATCACAGACAAAGGCAAAAACCAAAAATTGTAATTGAATAAAAAATAAAATTAGACTTGTTGATGTCCACAGATTATCTAACAATTTTACTTGGTATTTTGCAGGGTTCTAACAAATTTCTTGCAGATAGGAGCTTAATTTTAGGATCATTAAATAGTTTAAGTTTTTACTAACTTAGTTTAGTTAGTTAAGATATAAACTTCTTTTGATTCTTGTTAAAATTAAACTCACTTTTGTTTGGGCTTTAAAAAGAACCACAAAACGAAATTTTCCTTGCTTTTCTAGGAGAGAAAATTTTCAAATCGGGTTTTAAAAAGAACAAATCAATTTTTTATTTTTTTTCAAGTTTTGCAAACAAATGGATTAAAAAGAACTTCACCATCCTTTGGTGTATAAAAGGATCCATTTTAGGTTTTAGCAAAGTAAAGAACCCCACAAAGTCCCAAAAGTCTTTTTGCAACTAAAGAGGGAAGATATTCCCCTTTCAATCAATCTCTTTTGTTTATGAAAATCGCATTCACTTTGTTGACCAAGTTCTTTCTTTTTAGATCATAAAATCATTGCCTTGAAAAATTAAAAGAAACACCATGTTTTCATGGAGCAACATCTCCATATAGGATTAGCAAATCATTGCTTTGAAGGGCTAAAAAGAACTTGTGTGCTTTGTCTTGAAAGTGGAAGGTATATGCTCTCCCCTTAATTGGGTGATCAAAAAGCCAAACCACTCTTAAAACTTTCTTTAATTCAAGCAATAAAACCTTTAGCAGGCTTGCCTTCCTGAGGGGTTGAAAAACTCTTAAAGCCATTTTTGGCCGGTGTGAAGGGAACGACCTAAGTCGGAAATGACTTTGAAGCCAAGTGTTCCAACCCACTATAATCAAAAGTGGAAAGTGACAAAAGTCCTTTTCAATGGTTGCGCGCAACAATTAGCCTTCCCTTAGTATCCTTGAGATACGTAAAGCCTTTGTTCTAAAGGTTGGGAAGCCTCCTAAGGGAGTTTATCACTGACGGCCGAACATGAAGCTTGATTACGAACCTTAGCATAGAAACTTTGAGCCAAGTCAGTAATGAGACGTTTACAATATCATAGTGCAAGGGTGGGGAAGAATCCACCCCCAAGATCGCTCACCATATATCTCCCAAGATAACTACTCAATTGTGAAGCAATTCACTTTGGGTTAATTTTTGGCAAAAGACAAAAAAATGAGCACCCCTTAGGGGGTGACACGACTGTTTGAGCTGATGGAGTATCGAGACTAGTGGGCTATGATATTGTTTATGACCCTTGAATAAAGAGTCTAATTGAAATGCATGTTGTATCTAAACCTATTGAAACATTGGGGATTTGAACAGATCCTCGCAGAACATACACTTATTGTTTAGATTAAGCAAAATGGTTGTCTCTTTGGTGTCGTACTTTCATTTGTTATTTCAGAAAATCATCTATCGGCACTAAAAGCTCAAGGAAAAATTCCAAAATTGCAGAAAAACAACCAAGTCAATATAGTTCAAGGCAGTTTAGCACGTAAGAGCAACTGCTTAGGGCGTAGGAACCATCTTTTAGCGCATTAAACCTTGTCTTTAGCATGTCAAGTCTTAACAGTAGCGCTTCATCAGAATCTAAAAGCAAGCAGTGGCAGTTAGCATGTCTTGAAAATAGTTTAGCACGTTGAAGCATCAGCTTAGCGTGTAGAAGTAAAACTTTAGTGCGTAGAGTTTAACTGTTAGCACATAGAAGGCCCATATTGGCGCATGACCTTTTGAACCAAAGCTGAAGCAAAATTAAACAGTATTAACCAATTAGCGCGTATCAAGGGGCAGTGTAGCGCATAGAGTCTTTTCGCTAGTGCATTGAGAAGTTTTTATAGCGCATTGCGTCTCTGTTCTGGCATGTAGTCAAAACCAGAAAAATAGGGGGCAAAGCAGAGGTCAATTTTGAAAATTTTGAAAACAATTTCGAAAGCTTTGCTTCATCAACCTGAACTTCATCAATCAGAAAACCAAAAATAGAGTATCAAAAGCTATTTCTAAAAGCAAGTTTCCATCAAGCAAAGTTGTCTGAAATCTGAAACTAGTCACAAGATAAACATATCTATCCTATGAAAATCAGGAAACATCATCACAAGTGGCAAACAGGTCCTTTAAAATCAAATGGATTTTCTTTATCCCAAAACACACTTGTTTAAAACTCCAAGTTGTCAAATTAAGTTTCCATATTGGGAAAACTTGTATTGCATATCATTTGACACACTTTGTTGTGAGGGGGCATCTAAACCTTCATTTTGATAAAGTAGAACTTGAGTTTCCAAAACAAGCTAAATTGAATCCAAAATAAATCAAAGGAAACCATTGATCCCTTGTGCATGACTAATCCTCATATTCTGAGAAGAAAGAATATTTATCATAACACTAAGTTTAAGAAACAACAACCAAGTTCTTTGAAACTTGCCAAGAGAAATAAATTTTTATACATCAATCGTCAACTCTTCAAATCTCATCGAACATTCCTTCATCATATACGATTATATCTTCAAAACAAAAAACATGAATTTGACAAGGAACCATTAAGGAGTGGAGCATTCTGTCAAAAGTCTGCAATCAACCAACAAAAAAATCGTGGAGGGAAGATCAATCTGGCATTCTTTCCCAATGAGTGCATCGCTTAAAACATACCCCGATTTGAACCACCAACCCCTAAACAAAAAATTGAAGAAGAGTTCATTCATTTTGTCACAGAGAGCTTCTACTAGATGCCCACTATCACTCACTCTCAATGAAACAAACAAAGTGAAATGTAACTAGAATCCAACATGAATCAGAGATTATCAAATCCTTTCGAGCGTCCAAATCTAGAGGACACCAAAATTTCTGAAGAACTTCTTCAAGAATGTCAAGAGAGTGCTTCGTTTCAAAAACTTGTGCAAAGAATCATAGAAAATGACAAGGAAAAATACTTACTCATGCTCACAAGAAAAGGAGTTAAACTTCCTGAAGACTTTGACACAAACATTTTTAGAACAAGATCTCAAAATTATGAATATCAAGAATGACAACGAGAGGAAGAGGCACGTGACCCTGAGCAATATATTCCTGACCAAAATCTACCAGAACAAAATATACCTGAGCAAAACATCCCCGAGCAAAACATACCGTTCCATACACCATTTCAATCTAGAATTAATGCAAGGGAAGAATTCTTTCCTTGGCAAAATAATGCACCTTTGATTGCTCTTACTCAACAAAAGCAACTATTACAAAGACAAATGCAAGACATGCAACAAGGGACAACAATACGGTATTCATTAACTGAAATTTGTCCTTATCCATTTGACAGAAGATTGAACATGGTACCTTTTCCTCCAAACTCAGACGTTCCCAAATTTGACAAATATGATAGGAAAAGTGATTCTCGTTATCATGTTCAAGAATTTTGTACAATGAGTCTTGAATTTGCTCATAATGATACCTATTTGATGAGGTTATTCCCAAGAAGCTTGGGAGGGCAAACAATGGAATGGTTATCTAAAATCACACCTCCCATTAGATCATTCGATGAACTAGTCAACAAATTCATAACTCAATATTCCTATAACATTCAACATGCTATCACCATGTTAGACATCTATAACACCAAACAGAAAAATAATGAAACATTCATGGTCTTCCTTCAATGTTGGTGGCGTATGGTTTCGAGATATCCTCATGATATACCTGAAAAGGAAAAGATGGAAATTTTCATCGGCAACTTGAATAGTGAGATGAGTTACAGACTCAAACTCCAATGCAAACCATCTTTTGCTAAATTGATTGAGAATGGCATCCAAGTAGAAGAAGCATGTGTCAAGAAAGGAACGTTGAAATTTTTCAAAGAAGGAACAAGTTCATCCAATTACAACAACCAAAACAACAACTACTTGGACAAATCCAGATTCTAGACCAGAAATAAAAACAATGGAAATGAAGGAGGAAATGAATCAAATGATCCAAAATCAAAGTAGCTCATGCTCGCGTTGTCAGGTAATCCTCAAGTTACAAAGAATCCCAAAGATGCTAACCTAGGCACTAACGCTTATGCACCAAATACCAATCAAGATCAACTCAACACAAACAACACCATCAATACCCAAAACAATAACACCAATAGGGCACCTAATCCAAGCTCATGGGGTAACACAAATAACTTTCCAAAATGCATTTACACACCACTAGGGAAATCACTGGAGTTAGCATTCAAAGAACTCCTGGCAAACACAATTATCTCTTTACCAACAATCAACAACTTTGAACCACAAATCAAACCACCCTGGTGGAATGACTCACACTTTTATGATTTTCATCACAACAAAGGTCATCAAACAAATGATTGCATGAGGCTGAAAAACATTGTTCAAGACATGATCGATAGAGGTGATTTAACGGTCGATGGTCTCAATACAAATAGTGAGCACAGAGCTTTCAATAATCCTCTTCCAAACTACAACAAGGATGGAACTTGAACCTCAAGCGATACACGTGGAGCTCGTATCAATCACATATACAATAACACCATCAATCACATAACAGCTGAGGACAATCAAGTCAATGTTATCACAATCAAAGACATGTGTGAACATGAATCCGTCAACGTAACAACCAGAGCTCAAAAATATGTCTTGAAGGGACATATGTCAACAACAAACACCATACCCAAAATTTAATATGATCTAGTCAGTCAACTGCGCAAAACTCCTGCTCAAATATCTATACTTGAGTTGCTAAAACTTTCGCCAAAACAAAAAGACATATTGGAACAAGCGTTACTAGAAACAAATGTACCTCAAGATATAGATGTTGACAAATTCCAAACCATGGTGGCTTATATGATAGGGCCTCATAACCTCACTTTTTCTGAGCATGATAATATCTCATTGAGCCATCCACACAATACTCCACTCCATATTGAAGTCATGGTCTATAAACACTGAGTTAAATGAGTATTAATAGATGGAGGAGCTGGACTTAATATTTGTACCTTAAAACTTATCCGTGCATTAGGCTTCTTTGAGAAGTCTATTGATCCATGCAAAAAGATCACTATAAAGGCATATGATGATGAGGAAAGATCATCTAAAGGAATAGTGGTGTTGCTAATTCAGGTAGTACTGATACAAAAGGATACTATGTGCTAGGTCTTAGACATAGACCTCACATACAATATCTTATTGGGTCGACCCTGGAAACATGAAATACAAGCAGTACCCTCCACTTATCACCAGTGTGTTAAATTCCCCTACAATGGGCAGGAGGTTTCTATATCAGCTGATCATAATCCATTTCAGCATTGTAATGCTATGGGGGTAGCCCAAGATAGCTTGTTTCCACATAATAGAGAGAAATAAAATTCCTTAGCACCAGATCTTCAATAAGAAAAGTCTAAATTATTATCTAGGGATTTCAAACAGAAAATGAAAATCAAAGAACAAGGCATGGGAGAATACTCTTTGGAACCCATGTGTTTGGCCAGGTTACCAACATCACCTAGATCTCATGGATTACCTACAACATCAACACATCAAGCAACTCAACCCATCACCAAGTTTGATGGCACATTTATCTAGGTCGGCACTCTAGCACATGAATCCAAGGAAAAGGACATCCTTAGTTGGCTATACAAAGATGAGGAAGAAGATAAAGAAGCTACTATGGAAGTAGCTATACCAACACACTTGTATGGAAAAGGCTACTTAATCATGCAACAAATGGGATACAATGGCAAAGGACCTATTGGTAAGCATTAGGAAGGCGTCACAGAACCATTACATCCTCCTTCACAATTCAGTAAAGACAAAAAGGGATTGGGCTTTGAACTCACTCTACTACCAAAGAGGGCACCACACAAATATCAAAAACCTTAGTGGAAAGCAAAGAAGAAGTACAAGGAAGACTCCTGGCAGGAGGCACTATTTGAGTCAGCAGAGACAATACGTAAAGAACGTGAATATCAAGAAAGGAAGCAACATCAAGAGAAGCTCATCATTCCAAAGAAGGCAATACCTATAGAAGTACATCATATTCAAGAACTAATATCTGAATAAGAGGAATCACCTCCTGATTGTATTATTCCTCCTCGAGAAGAGACAATATATGAACAAATGCAAAAAGTGGAAGCAGGATCTGATACAAAATCAGAGAAAACTATCAAACTTGTATCAATCATCAAAAACCTATTCTCACCCTACAACATACCAGTTCACAACACTGATAGAATTTGGGATGATACCTTTGAGAGTGATTCCAATGAATATGAATGGGGCAGCTGTTCTAACATTATTGAAGATATTTGTGCCAATGACAATAATACACCCATCTCTCAAGAAGAACGCAACACAAAATTTAGACCACTTGAATTTGGCCCACAAAATATCTATGACACCAAGGAAAACGAGCAATGACATTATGAGAAATTCTATATGGAAAATGATACCATCAAAGACCTCAATGAAATCCTTAACTTCTTTAACACCCTGACCAATCACGATGATACCTCCATCCTAACACTTACAACGGTCGAACTTGATCCACCTAATGACTCCTTACCACTTGTATTTCTAGACCTCATAGACTGGGACGAACCTGAAACTCATGATATACTAATTTTTCCAAATGACGAATCCATTATCCATTACTTATGTACCATTAACCTAGAAACAGACTCTACCAATGACCAAAGTAACGATGTCTGCAACCAGGGAAGTGCCAAGTCTCTCAGTCGCAAAAATGAGCAAAATAAAAGATCTACTGCTGAAAACCAGTCAATGGCAACAATAGATCACACAAAAGTAAAAATAAAGGATGCATTTGAGGGTGAGAACCTTTTTAAGGCACCTAAAGGTGGGAGACTCGACACTCTTCCTGAGCATTATCATGAGTGATCACCCATATTGATTGAGCCCACTCAATCAATCAACATTGGTACCACAGAAGCAACCCAAAATATACACCTTGCAGAATCTCTGATAGAGGAAGAAAGATCAAAATTTATTAAATTTTTTAAAGAAAAGCAAATCAACTTTGCTTGGTCATATGCAAATATGTCTGGGATTGATCCACAATTGATCATGCATCACCTATCCATTACTCCAAGAGATAAACCAGTAAAGAAAAAACTAAGAAAGATGAATCCACATGTAGCACTCATGGTCAAAGCTAAACTGAAGAAACTGTTAGACGTCGAATTTATCCAACCCATCAACTATGCTAAATGGATCTCCAACATTGTACCAGTCTCAAAACTAGATGGCAGTATCAGAATATGCATTGATTTTAGAGATGTCAACAAAGCCTGTCCAAAGGATGACTTTCCTTTGCCCAATATCAACATAATTGTAGACCTCATAGTAGGCCATGCAATGCTATCACTAATGGACGATTTTTCAGGCTATAATCAAATCAAGATAGCCCTAGAGGATCAAGATAGAACAACGTTTACCTATCCATGGGGAACGTACTATTGGAATGTCATGCCTTTTGGCTTAAAGAATGCAGGAGCAACTTATCAATGAGCAATGATGACAATCTTTCATGACATGATGCATACCTTCAAGGAAGACTATGTGGATGATTTACTAGCTAAATCCTTCACCGGAACAGAACATTTAAGCATCTTAGAAAAGATTTTTGATAGATTGGAAAAATTCCAAGTCAGGCTCAACCCTAAGAAGTGTGTCTTCGAGGTTACATCAGACAAATTACTAGGCTACATATTTTCAGCTAAAGGTATTGAAGTGGATCTAGAAAAGGTACAAGCCATTATGGAGATGCCACCACCAAAGAACATCACCTAGCTTAGATCTCTACAAGGATGACTCCAATCAATCAGGTGATTCATCGCTCAATTAGCAGATAAAAGCCTCCCATTCAATCATTTGCTACATAAAAATGTACCGTTCAGATGGGAAGCCAAATGTGTAGAATCCTTCTATCAAATCAAGCAATATCTAATGAACCCACCAGTTCTAGTACCACCAATAGAAAGAAAGCCACTCATTCTCCACATTTCAACAACAAACATATCACTGGGGGCATAGTTAGCACAAGAGGATCAACAAGGCAAGGAGCGAGCTATCTATTATATTAGCAGGACATTGAACAGATATGAACTCAACTATACATTCATTGAGAAAGCTTGTGTAATAGTGGTATTTGCCTCTCAAAATTTATGGCCCTACATGCTAGCTCACACAATTCGGCTAGTTGCAAAAATTGATCCTCTCAAATATTTACTTAGTAAAGAAACTCTTACAGGCAGATTTGCAGATCAACTGCCAGAAGCACCACTACCTGGAAAACAAACTATGGAGATCGAATTTCTAGACAGAGACGTTCTTGCTATTTCTACCAAACAATGGACTTTATATTTTGATGGATCCTACATGCAACATGGCTCAGGTGCTGGCATTCTATTCATCACCCCTGAAGGACACACTATACCAAGATCATATAGGCTTATGTTTCCATGCACAGATAACATTGCTGAATATGAGGCATTGGTTATAGGCATCAAAATGGTTGTAGAATAGAGAATAACAAAGTTAAAATTCTATGGAGATTAGCAACTAGTCATCAATCAAATCAACAATGACTATCAGACAAAGGACGACAAGATGCTACCCTACAAGTGAATGGTGGATGATTTCAAACAATATTTTGTACACATCACCTTTGAGCAAATACCAAGGTTGGACAACAAAGTAGCCAATGCAATGACTACTATCGCTTCACTACTGCAAATTCCAGAGCAACAGAGTCATTACAATTTTCTGGTAGAGCAATTGTTCTCCCCAGCCCATGACCATTCGGAATCCCATGTCATCTATGCCTTGACCGGTTTCGACTCTCTGTTATATGGACTGATATATGACTATCTTAAAAACAATATCCTACCCATTGACTTGTCCTGAAACCAAAAACGTAACTTTATTCGACAAGTCACCCGTTATACTCTTATCGCTGACACTTTGTACCATCGAGGTCTAGATGGTACTCTTCTTCATTGCCTTGATTGTAATGAATCTGACTTCGCTTTAGATGAGATTCATGAAGGTATCTGTGGAACACATTCAAGTGGTACTACTCTTGCTAAAAATATTCTAATAATAGGATATTATTGGCTGACAATGGAAAAAGACTCTTACCACTTTGCAAAAAAGTGTCCTAAATGCCAAATCCATGGCAATCTTATACATGCACCAGCACAGGAACTGCAACCATTCACAACATCCTGGCCCTTTTGTCAATGGAGACTAGACTTAGTCGGCAAAATTCATCCTTCATCTTCAAATGGACACAAGTTCATTATAACTGTAACGGAATACTTTACCAAATGGATTGAAGCAGTCCCCATGACCACAGTGAGTGGGAAAAAAATTGCCTCTTTATCCTTAATTATCTAATCTGCAGATATGGCATTCCAAGTTCCATCATCACAGATAATGGACGACCTTTCAAAAACCAAGATGTACGAGAACTATGTGAAAAATTAAAAATCCAACATCATTTTTCTACACCTTACTACCCACAGGGGAATGGTCAAGCAGAAGCATCCAACAAAACAATATTGAAAATCCTAAAGAAAACAGTGAATGATGCATGCAAATATTGGCATATACAACTCAATCCAGCACTTTGGGTATACAAAACTAGCATCTGCACACCTACAGGAGCTACACCATATTCATTGGTATATGGATCATAAGCAATTTTACCCTTGGAGGTAGAAATTCCACCTCTCAGAGTCTCTTTGAAAGGCTTAATCCCAGATGAAGAGTATCGAGTTAACCGACTACAAGTGATGAAACTTCTAGATGAACAACGCCAACGTGCCTACACTCATCTCAAAGCATATCAACAATGCATGGGCAGAAGCTATAACCACAAGGTCATTCCCAGAATTTTTAAAATTGGAGACCTAGTACTCAAAGAAAATCCTAGAAATCAGCAAGATCGAGAAAAGAAAGGGAAATTTGAACCTAATTGGTTAGGTCCCTATGTCATTATATCAGCTTATGGATCAAGCGCCTATCAGCTAACAAATTTAGAAGGAGATGTGCTTGATGAACCAACTAATAACATCCATCTGAAGAAATACTACACTTGAGTAGTCTAAATGCACGAAAAGGTCAAAAAATAAAAAATATCAAAAAATCAAGACAAAGCAAATAAAAAGGTACAATAAAAGCAACTAGTGAAAACCTGGCAACATGCGCTATTGTGAGAGGATAGCTCCTCTATCTATATCCATACCATTATATCCACAGTAAATCACTATCAGCCATCGCCCAACATTTTTATCCAATATCCATCCAGAACATACTTAGCGTAGTCACTATCCTAGTTTATCCGCATATCCTTTCACCGCATCTCACCATGGTTTGGCAATCACTGTACATATCCACATTGAGAAGTACACTTGACTAGGGGCAATAATCAAAACTTGCAGCACGTTCAAGCCATCAAAACTAGTCACAAACTCAAAACATCATATCCAGCAAAACAACACTCACACGATTGTGAAGCAAAACATTGATCACTTCACAGGATTCACAAAATATGATGGATGATTTTCTGAAGTATCAAATGTTGCATCTTGCATAAAGTTTTGACTATTTTTACACTTGAACTTTTTGAATTGTTGGATCCTCTATATTTTCTCAACCATGCTTCAAAGCTAGAGAACGTCATGGGGACTCCAATATTTTCTTAGATTTCTATCTGTGAGGCGATCATCTGTACTGTGTAAATACTTTTCTTGAGATGTGATTCACAACACATCACTGAAGACATGATTCCACTTTACACATACAAATGGTTTAATCTTGTCTGTTTCTATGCAATCCGCACTCAGGTCATCTTGGTTCAATTATACCTTGACACTTGTGCCATCTTGCAAAATAAAAAATCATGTAATTTTTTCTCAGGTCATTATGGTTCAATTATACCATTATGCTTGTATAAATTTTCAACATATCCCAAATCAAATCAATGCTCAATGATGATACATACAAAGAAAGAAACAACATGTGGCTATACAGGGATGACAAATGCGGAATGAGGATGCTCAAAAACAATTAGTTGCATATCATTTTACAAATAGTTGCATATCATTTTACAATTAGTTGCATATCATATCATATATCTCATTTTCAAGATACATCTCACAACATATCATATCATACATCTCACAACATATCATTATCATACATCTCACAACATCATGCATCATCACATCATATTCATCAAATATCACATCACATACATTTATCTAAGCATTGCATCATCATAGAATAATCGAAAGCATATAGAAAGCATAATCCATAACACATCACATGAGGATCAAAGAAAATGGTGTCATATATATATATATAATATATATATTATATATATATACATCTCAAAAAATGATCAATATACAAAACATGTCATGTCTGTGTCCATACAACAAAATGATCAAAATACAATGGAGACAACGTCTCTCAGGTATGACTATCTCCTAAAGGCGACGGTCTCACTGCAAATGTCCCAGCACCTGGATCTCCAGGTGGATCCTGTCTAGGAGGCCCTGTCATGCCTTTGCTCTCCATCCTTGACCTAGTCTCTCAGGATCAACTAGATCTCGACTGTGTAAAGCTCTGCACTCGGCGCTCCCTCGACACTACATCCTCATAGTGGCGCCGGTAATACTCCACCTCCTTGGCTCTCAAAGCCAGCTCTCTCAAGGTGTCTCTCATCAGACCACCTGCTACCGCTCTCTGCACAGTCGCCGTGAGCTCCTCTGCTTGACGCCACCGCTCTATCTCGGTATCGCGCTCTGTGGTCAGCTAAGTAATCTGACGCTGATGCGCCAACAGCTGTGTCTGCAAATGCTGCACTAACAACTACAGCGATCTAATCTGCGCATCCTTCGCATGCATTAGAATTTGCATCTATAGGGGTACCTGTGAAGGGGTACCCCATGTCCCTCTACCTGTCCTCGGTGCAGGTGGAGGTGAAACATTTGAACTCCTCCTCTGGGCTGGTCGTCTAAAGTCATCATGCCCTCCCATTGCCGCTATCACCTCCCCAACCCTCTCCTCACCCCCAGCTCTGATAGCCAAACCTCCTCTCCCTCTATCCATCACAGCTCGCTGCACAACTCTCTTCGCCTGTATCCCCCTATTACCACCATCTCCACCCCTATCTCCTCTCCTCCCCCGATCCAATCTCCCTCTATCTCCTCGCCGACGTCGGCCACCTCCTCCGCCATCTCCACCATCACCTCCTCCTCCATCACCACCCCCCTCATCTACCTCCTCATCATCATCAAAAGCCAGAATCATCTTAGCTAGATCTAATATCCTGGCCACTGCACATGCTACAAACTTATCAGTCATCCCTACATCCACTATCTTAGGGGCATAATCCCAAATCTGGCCGGCTAAATGAAAGAAATCCTCCACTGTCGCCGCACTGTCAATCGTAGGTCCCCAATTTGGAATATCCAGTCTCTGTCAAGCATAAAAATATGCTCCCTGTGGAATCCCCTACTGTCGACCATACTACCACAGCACTCGGCTATGCAAAAACCTCTCAATCACAAAGGGCATCCGTCCTATCAAATATCTGGTCATGTAAACATAGGGCATCTCCATCCCATCCTCTGCCCATACCTCACAACCTATCTATGGTCACCAGATGACCGTATCAATATCATCCAACACTCTCCTCTAGTGTTCTAGTTTTTCCAACTTACAATGGACAACTATCCCTCTGTATTCGTATGCATACGCACACCCAACAGGCCTATCTTTGTCTGTCAATGGCCTAGCTACGAGAATATGCTCCCACGCCCATACCTATAGCAGTGTCACTCCAGCTGATAAACTGCCATAACCTAAGTATACCACCTGATGTAAATCCCTGTATAAGTGGGCCAACATAGCCGACCCCCATGCAAATCGGCGACCCTACGTCACCATATCCTTGATAACCAATCCCCACCCCACTGCTAGTCCCTTCGACCTATGGTCGGGACATAAGAAACCACCTATGAAACCTGCCAGCACTAATGGTAGAGGAGCATAATGTAAATCCAAGAACTCCTGCCAGGGGATCTCATACTTGTAAATAGTATCATCCTGCAAGATCCGGTAAAGTGCCTTAGTCCCACCCTCCTTGGTCTACTCATAGGGTAGCAATGCATCTACCACAAGAATCCATAGAATCTGGTAACAATCCTCAAGCGTCACTATAATCTCACCTGTCGCCAAATGGAAGGTGTTCGTATCACTCTACCACCTCTCTGCCAATGCTGTCAATAAACCCTAGTTTACTATAAACTGAGGCATATCTAACAACGAGGTCAAGCCACACCTCTCAATAATGTCTCTATCTGCCTGTGTCAATCGTGGTATCAAGGACCACGGTCTTAGAAATTGCTCACACAACTTAACCACTCCAAGACGCTCCTGTCAAAAAGAAAAGCAAGTCCAATATCAGTTTCCTCATTAAAACATAGATACCAAAATCAAATTCATATCAAAACTTGAAACTTTGAAAAATCTAAATCAAGTTCCACATCATTTCAATTCATCAAATCATATCAACTTGTAACACAACTCAAGTTTCACAATCATATCAACTTATAACACAACTCAAGTTTCATATCAACTTGTAACACAACTCAAGTTTCATATCCATATCAGCTTGTAAAACAACTCAAGTTCCACAATCAATGCAGCTTGTAAAACAACTCAAGCTCCACAATTCATATCAAACACATTCATATCAAAAACCACATCATATCAAATTCATATCAAATCTATATCAACTTGAAAAATCACAAATCAAATCAAGTTATATCAGAACTCATATTGGACAACTCATCAAAACAATCACAACAGCCACGCATAATGATAATTTACACCTATCTCAGTAGAACCAACATCAACCTACTAATTTTCTTCATTCACGAATCACACTATTCCAACAAATTTTGCCTATACGCTAAACAATTTTGTCTACGCGCTAAACTACTCACCATGCGCTACCCTGTCCTCACTAAGCGCTACCCAAGCTACCCTATGCACTAGAAAAATCCTATGCGCTACCCTTTTCTTCCAAAGCGCCATTCAACTTATCCTAAGTGCTACATTTCCCTATGCACTATTCTACCCTGCTTTTGCACTACATGTCTAACCCTATGCGCTAGGTCATACCTACGCGCTATCTAGCCCTACCCATGCAACTTCCTAGACACCCTATGTGCTAGGTGTATCCTATGTGCTACTCGTTTTACCCTCTGCGCTACCCTGTGCACTCGATGTGCTAACCTAACCTTAAGCGCTAACCTAGTCTACCAATGCGCTACACTAAAAATTTTGAAACCTACGCACTATAAAACATATTGTATGTGCTACGTTTTGTCCCCGACGTGCTAAAACATAAAATCTGTGTGACAAATTGAAAACATGACCAAGAAAGACAAAATAAAAAATCCAAAAAGGGTAAAAAAGGTTGATTTATCGGTGGTCCATACACAACAGGCCTTCGATACCTCCGCACGCGCTCGAATCAATGAGAAGAATACGGAATCAACATGTTGACTTTTCTCCAAGTGTCACTTTCTCCAAAGTCAACAAGCACAAATGAGACAAAAATGAATCACTTTTTCCCTTTTATAGGGTAAATTGAAATTAGGGTTACATGGAGAAACACAAAAATTGCTCGTGGTGTCTCATATAATTCTACCAAACATCACTATTGGGAGATGAATCAATTTATCACATTCAACATAGACAAAATTTTACAATGCAATGAAATTTATCAAAATCATCCAAATCAAATCAAATTTTCAACATTTTATATTCATCTCTCGAGGGTGCATTATCAACATTGGTTATCAAATCTGGGGCACGGCATGAAAATCTCAAAACGACATAAAAATTGATCATAACTAAATCATGATGACACATCATTTTCTTTGAATCAACATGTGCACACACATCACTTCAAAGAGGGGCAAAATGTAGACATATAAAAATGACCATATTCTTGAATGAATATTTTATGTTCATTCCTCTATTTTAGTTAAATCTAATTTAACTAAATCACCCACATTCCTCTATTTAATTAAGTAAATTATTCAATTTATTTAGTTAAATTCACTTAAGTCCTTACATCATTTAATTGAATAAATCATTTTATTTAGTTAAATCCCTTCTTCTTACCTTTTAATTAAATTTACATTTAATTAATAGTCTACCCCAAATTGAATAAATCTAATTTATTCAATTTCCCAAATTGCAACCAAATTGAAATAAAGTAATTTATTTTAATTAATTCTATTTTCCCTCACCCACTTGCATTTTACTACATCTCCCACTTGCATCCTAAACCCTATTCCTAATTTCTTCTAGAATCCATCTAATCCTAATCAATTAGCCCCAAACCCATCCATTATCCCTTTTCCCTAAATTTGAGAAGGTCGCTTCTCAAATTTGGTGAAAAGTCTTCAAAAGGCATTAAAGCCTTTATCCATTCAACAAGTTAACTTGTTGAATACCCCCAAATTTGGAAGGACTCTTACAAATTTGTCCCCAAAGTCTTCAAACTATTAATGGTTAACTAACCCTTAGTGGCATGGTTAGAGACGTTTTGACTAACTTAACCTCCATCTAACCCAAGGGTCTCGTCAACTATTTATTTCTTTGACCATAGTTATTCCTTTAACCTTTGCACAAGAGTTTACCCCTTGGGTAAAAGCTTTATCCAATGGATAACCCTAACCTAACCTTAACCTTAACCTCCTAGGGTAACCATGAGGTCTTCTCAAGCATTTAATGCTTCTTACATCTCCTCTCAACCAGCCTTATGTTGACAATTGTCACCATTTCATTGGTGAAAATTGAAAACATGGATTGACAACTTTCAAACTTGACCCTTGATTAACTCTTTCAATCCAGACCATCCATTGCCCTATTTTTACTATAAATAGAGCTCTCATTCCTCCATTGTTAACATCTATGTAAGCTTTTAGTATCTCATTTATGCTCAATTTTACTAACACATCTAGCTTCTCTTTGTAATAGGAATTAATCTAATAAGAATTTTAGACTATTTCCCTTATCATTAGCTTAACTCATAAACTAGTATATCATGTTAGGATAGTATTGCTACTAATATTGTCATCTTATAATCTAGTTTATTGCATTTGTAGAATCATGCATAGATAGGATGCATTTTCATAACTAAATCAATCATAAGCATCCCTTATTCTTGCATTTGTCATCCCTAAACCACTTTGCTCAGTGATCTGAGAGAAAAGGCATTGACTTGAGGGACCTTGTGAGATAGAGAACCATGGAACCAACCTTGCGAAGTTGAGTCATTCTTCATGACTCCATAACTTGCACCAAGAAGTCCTATGGGTGTGTGGACAAGCCTCTTTGAGCTTTATTTTTCACATTTTAAGTTTCATCGCCCCACTTTTCCCGCATATAGAAACAAATTCTAAAAAGTAGTACAACCAAGATTCATGATCCACTACCCTAGTAGAAATGATCACTCTACTCTTTAATTCTTTAATGATAAATAAATCATGAGTGAAATCCACAGTCTTCTTTGTTGCATCATTAGTGATTTTATAGATCGAAAATAGTTTATTTTTCAAGTGAGATACATACAACACATTATTGAAAGTGCCAACCCCAATATCAGTAGATCCCTTCCCATTTAAATTCATATTTATATGATTTCCCATCAAAATAGGTGGCATGTTGTAAGGATCAATGAAGAGAACATAGATTGCAAATATCCCATTTGACGAGAGTCTCTTGAATCTATAAGCAATCTCCTTGAATCATGACTTATAGTAGAACAAAGAGATTGTAATTTATTCTTGTCCCAAAAGTGTGTCTCTTTTTCTTTTCAAAATTTATTTGTTTGATAGAATAAGCTAGAGTAAACATTCTAGAAGGAAAATTGATTATATTCTTCTCAATAAGATGCTTCAATTCATGAGTATTTTTATTATAACAATAGTGAACTCTTCATGTCCTATCTTTTTGAAATATGCATAAGTAGGCTTCTCCTTCTTAGACGATTCCCCTTTTGGAGAGGGAGAGGATTCAAATTCTTTGTTTATCTTTTTCTTTTTCTTCTTTTGCTTCTTATCAAGATTCCTTATTTTTTTATTTTCCTCAGACTCAATTGCCACCAATTATTGGTGTGTATAAGACTTGATTAGACCCATATGAATTAAATTTCCTTCCTCTTGAATTAGAAGATTTGCAAAATGACCAAACTTAGGATCAACATATGGTGCTCCCATAGAAAGTCTATGTGTATGAAAGCCATAAACAAACACTAAACATTTAGGACCAAGCTTGGATAACACATTAAGAGTCAATTGTAAATCATCTTTGTGAATACTGCATTCCTTTAGTTGTGTTCTTAATTTCTTGATTTTTTTGGATGTGGTAAAAAATTCTTGGATCAAGATTTATCGAATAATTATCAATTTGATATACCTTAATCTTATCTATTTTACCATATGATTGTTTTAGAGTATCCCATGCCTCCTTAGGTGTTTTACATGATTCAATATGAAACTAGAAATCAAATGAGACTAATGAACATTTACATCCAAGTATTTTATCCCTTTCAATATCCCATTTTTATAATCCATTAGGATTAGTTGGTTGAGAAATTGTTTCATTTAGATAGACAATATATCCCATTCCCATGAGACAATTATATACCAATTTCTTCCATGATGCATAATTATTTGACATTAAGATTTCAATTTGAGATTTCCCTATCATTAGAATACAAAAGATGAAAAAGAGTGCAATTAACCATTACAAGATAATGCCCTCCACAAAAAAAAAAGAAAAAAAGAAAAAAAAGAAAATGATTTGGCACTCTATACTTAGTGCGGTTACAATGGGCACTTGAAAAATGGAGGCAAAGTGGACTTCTGATTTCAGTGTTTACAATAGCCACAATCAGGCTATACTCAAGATGCTATGCAAAAGACCAATTGTGATGTATGCAAGACAATTGTAAAATAGGAAAAATAAGGCCATGTTTTGATAGCACCACTATAAAGTATAGAAAAAATTATACACTTAAAAAAATGACACTAAAAAATGTTATCGTATGAGCTTGAATGGAGTCCTGAAATTTGAAATAATGGGGATTACTGAGGTACAACTATGAAAATTGAGTTTTCTAAAAAATCTAAGCATCGACAAAACTCACCTGCACCACTATGAAGAACATGAAATTATAGCCTTAATAAAAAAATGTTTAAAAAAGGAGTCAAAATGAGCAAGTTATGAGCGTTTGAAGTTGAATTGCAAAATAAAAAAACTCATTGGAGAGGTGGTCCAAAATTTTCAAAAATATTTTGATGTCATATTGACATTAACAATACACAATCTTTAATTTGATGGCCATCTGGCCATCACAACAAAATGCCCTTCTTGATTGGCATACAAACTGATGATGTAAGTGCCATGCATACAGGTGACGAGGTGTTAATGTAACATGTACAACTGAATCAAAAGGTGACAATTGGTAGTCTACATGCAATTTGTACAACTGTCAATGTGGCTATTAGGTGACATATAGATGAATTAGTATTCAAGTCACGTGGAGAATTGTGTGACTGATGATGTGGCTCACGTAGTGGAATATTCATCCTATAAAAAAAATACTCCTCTTTCCCAACCTGGTAGATTTTTTGATGAATTAAGGAATATTTTATTCATTTTTTTCCTTGCAAGGGAATCTTGTTCTAGAATCTTGTATTTCTACAATATTTTTATGGCGGGGAAGCCCACACCACATGGGCAGGGTTAAGGAATCCTAAGCAGTCGTAGGTCATAGGTATAACCAACTATTGCATAGGTCGTAGGTACAACCCGCTACTACACAAGTCACAGGTACAAAATGCTATTGTGCAAGCCACAGATAATATTTTTTTCGATTTTTAATAATAAGAAATTTTGTAATAGGATTAAAAAAACTACAAAAATATTTACAATTTTTTAAATTTTTTTAAAGAAATTCACAAAAAATATGAAATAATGATTTTTTTTCAAAAGTACCCAGCTATGCAATAATGATGTCCGTATGATTGAAAAGAGTTTTTTTCCTGATGCCATTAGGTGAAGTGCGTTGATTTCAACAAATTGACAATCAATATTGGGATTTTTGGGCCTTCTAAGTGTGATGGTAGGGTTGGTTTTAACCCAAAATTCTTAAAAATTGTGAGTGGCTCCCAAATATGGTAACCATCTCCAAACTTCAAACCTTAATAGATTTGGCCTCTAGAGTTTGATTTGGATGAAACAAAAGGAAACTAACTTTTTTGAACCTTCTGAATCTAGTGGTGATCTTAGATTTGGCTTAGAAATCTCTAATTTTGACTTGCAATAGAAAGCCCATAAAATAAGAACCTCCAAAATGCACCAAGAATATCTAAAAAAGACCAAACAATGACACTCTAATGTTGGAGTAATTTTAGGAAAATTATCTAATTATTTTTTGATTAGGTCCTTTAATTGTATTTTCACTTAAGCTAAACGTAGGTGCTTTATTTTATCTAGGTGTTACACTATTTTAGTTTGAGTTCACTTAGAGGCACTTTTAGTTATCCTTTTTCGCTTGTAGTTGAGCTTAATTTAGCTCTTACTTTGAATTGCTTTAGTTCATCTAATTTTAGGATTAGGGAATCTCTTGCCTCCTATAAAGCAAGTCTTTCATTCATTGTAATTGTACCTTCAATAATTTTGTGTAATAATACAAAATTCTCTGGTTTTTATAGAGCATACAATCTTTTCTTGTAGATGATTATTGGCTCTCGTGGTTGATCATCAACTCCTACATTGGTTTATGAAATCTTCATCATCCAAGCACTTGGTGACACATTAGCAGTTTTTCGAGACATCATCATATATTTGGATTTGGATTCCTATAACTTTCAATTTATGGGAGTGGCTTCTGCTATCTCTAGTGGATTGGTTTCTTCCGAAGGGGAGAAATGTTGTTTGCAATAAATGGATCATCTTTTGAGTCCTTCATCTTAGTCACATGAGTACCTTTTTTCGTTTTATTGCATCTCTCACTTTTGGAGAGGGGTTTTTTCCCACAAGGTTTTTCTCCTTTTCTCTATTTAGAGAGACCTCATTGGTTTTAGTTACATTTCTTTGTATTGGTTTGTACATGAGTGCCTAATTAGGCGTTATTTGTTGAGACTCATTAATGCATCATTTTGCATTCTTATTATCTCTTTATCTTATCGGGCTAAGTTAATCTTAAGGGGGAGGGGCATTGGAGTAGTTTTAGGACAATAATCTAATTATTTTTTAATCAAATTTTCACTTAAGCTAAATTTAGGTAGTTTATTTTATCTAGGCGTTACACTTTTTTAGTCGAAGTTCACTTAGAGGCACTTCTAGTTAGCCTTTTTAGCTTGTAGTTGAGATTAATTTAGCTCCTACTTTGCATTACTTTAGTTCTTCTAATTTTAGGATTAGGGAATTTCTTGATTTCTATAAATAAAGTCTTTCATTCATTGTAATTATACTTTCAATATTTAATCTTAAATTGTTTTGTGCAATAATAAAAAATTATTTGGTTGTTATAGAGAATACAATCTTTCTTGATCTCTTTCGTGTGATAGGTGTTTTTATTGTAGATGATTCTTGGCTCATGTAGTTGATCATCAACTTCTACATCTAAAAGATATGACACCATGTAATATTTAGATATAGAGGCAACCACCCAAGATCTAGAGGCCTAATGGAAAACACAATAACAAGAGAGAATCAATATGATAATAATAAAATGTATACCTATCAAGAATGTAAAAAAATTGATGAAAGTACATAGGAGACCCCTTGGTTAAATAGGCCAAGGAAAAATATAAGAGTACATAAGATTAGGACAAGTATCATAATGTTATGACATGAGACATAATGTTCATGGCCTACAATTCTGGATATAATTTTTACATTATGTGGATGTTGTAGTTTCATTTTTCCAGGTTATTAGTTTCTTGGATGATGAAGCTGGTTATGAAAGTTTGCTGACAGTGAGATTGTTTATAATTAGGACTGGTCTATAGAATGCTTTGAATTTATGCATTATGGTGATTCATGTGTTGTAGCTTGGTGGACATGTTCATATGCTTCATGCAGTTTTCCAATTCAAATTTGTAGTGTTGGTTTGTTTGACATGTGAAGTTATGTTGTTATATGTTCGGCTCTGTCACCTGTGTAGGTCTTTGGCTGATTCAATTGATTTATTTTATTTGGATCATGCTCTTTTGGTCTGAATATGGATTGGAGGTTGATTTAGAATGTTGACATGGGTCTCATGTGTATATTCACATTGAGTAATTTACATGGGGTGATGTTTTGGTCCATGTGGTTGTGTGTGGATCTATGGGTGATGTTTTAGGATGGATAAGAAGGTGTTTCGACTTAGTGTGATGCCTCACATGTCTGATTCTACCTTTCAAATTTGCATTGGAGTTTGTTTTTGGGCCAGCAGTTAAGTATTTGCATATTATGAAGAGGGGAAAATCTAAAGCCTAATGGTTAGTGTATAAACCAAATAAAACACAAAACAATACATTCAAATACACAAATAAACCATTATACCTTAGCTTCTACTCTTCCTCCGATTGAACTTGATGAAGTAGAGGCACCCTTGTTGCTCTACTTGATTTTCTCCTTTGAGGATGGATTGTGGATTTCTCTCCACTACACAACAAGATTGGATTTGGATTGGACTTGAATGATGATGATGGATGAGAGGGATTTGTCTTAGATGAGGGAATATTTGGACAATATGATGATATGATGAAGTATTTTGATCCTCAAATGGATAGCATAAGATTGGATAAAAAGTGGATATGGAAATGAGGGGGAGAGATCCCAATTTATAGGTTTGAGGAGGCCAAAATGGAGGGCCAAGATTGATTTGAGATGAAGGACTAGGATTGAAAGAAAGAATGAGAGAGGATTGAGAGGACAAGGTGTGGGATTCAAGAGATATGCCATAAAGACATTTCTTGTCTCCACACTCCTCAAGGCTCATGGGGAAGAGCTCCCAAGTATATTGGGAAGAGAAAAAGGAATTAAAAAATCCTTGCAAAAAGGGGAGAGGAATTAAAAATTCCAAAATAAGAGGATGTGTGTGAAGACTAAATGAGAAAAGGAATTAAGAATTCCTTGGAAAGAGGATGCATGGGGAGATTCAAAGAATTTGAATTTTCTTTAAAGGATAAAAGTTGACCCATCCCTAATCAAGGTGATTAGGGATGTGAAAATGATTAAGGGGATTAATTAGGTGAGTTAATGATGGATTAGAATGCAAGTGGGAAAGCTAGGAGGATGTGACATGAGGAGAGAGAATGAGTGGATGAATATGAAATTAGAGAATAATGATCAGTATGATTCTAGAATAATTAATTAGGCTAAGCGGGGATTAGGAAAAGTGATTTGTAGGAATCACTTTAGTTAAGTTAATTAATTTCGATAAATTAACTAAAAGGAATTTAGAAGAATGGGGAAATTAATTAATTTATTGATAAATTAATTATTAGACTATAGGGATAAGATTGATTAAATTTGATTTAATTTATTTTGAGACAAAGGGAATTAACACAATTAAATTGGTTAATTATGTTGACAGGCTTAAATTAATTAAGTATTAATTTAATTAATTTGAGGTGTCTATATTTTACCCCTCTTTGATATAGCGTCATGAAATGATGTTATATCAAAGAAGAATAAAACATAGTGGATGGAAAGGATAAGGAATAGTAGCATTATGCCCCAGTCATAGGTGAGATGAATAAGTGTGACGAGGAGGTAGTGGTATGCCTCCTCGAGAGGACATATGGGTTCTAAGAACATGGGTGTTCTCTCAAAATGGATAGGAGGACTAGATAATGAAAAGATGAAGATGATGAGGGGGAGTGAATGAATAAATTGGAGTCTCCAAGATAAATGGGTGAAATGAGATGAATGAATGAAATGGAGTGGATGAGATTTCTTGTTGTGTAGATGTGGAGGGCAAATGTAGTTTTGATGTTGCCACAGATTATCCACACCACTGATTATAGGAATCAAGATGTTGTGAATATCTGAGGCGTGGACTAGACTCTCAAACAATAGGTATCTCTACGCACACAGGTTTGCAAACATTGATGATGATGTAAATGCGAGACTATAGGATCATGCAAGAGAAACCATCAAACACGCCATACCACAAAAATAATGCCCCATTATATACCAACCAAGACATGTCGAGATATAGGATGATTAGGGCAATGTTGAACATGTATAGTCCTGGGACACAAGATAAATAAAAGAGCGAAAAGCTCAACTTTCACATGGCCAACTGACATCTCTTGCCAAGAGTGGGACATGGACTTGGTTAGGCTGCCAGACATGGGAATGATACATCCCGATGGGTAGGAAGATGGATTTGGATAAACTGCTAGACTGGGAAGGATGCATCCCGATGGGTTGGGTACGGATAGATTGATAGATGCAAGAGATAAGATGGTGTGTAGGATCTCTAGGTGAGAGGATTTCCACTTGGATTTGATTAACATAGTATGGATGGGTGTTTGTATTACTTGCAAGTCAGTATAAGGTCAGATAGATGGGAAAAGCTCAGTGTGATGGGGGTCATAAATGGATTGGATAAAATGGGAGGGGGATAAATTATTGAATAGGATTGGATGGGATGGGATGGGGAAATTGCTTGGATAGAGGGGTAAAGGGATTAAGTAGATGGATGGTGATAGGATATGGAGGACTAAAGGATGGAGGATAGGTGGAAGGGGGGTCCAAGAACTATGTTGCAAAGGAGGCAAATTCCCCAATTAAGGCTAGGAGGATGGTGAATAAAGATGTGTGAGATTGAAGGATAATGTGTGGTGGATATGAATGGAGGATGAATTTAGTCTTGCATTTTCCCAAAGCATGCAAACACATTATTTTTTCTCTAGCATGATCAAGACCAAAGGTAGGAATGGATGAATTTGGATAAGATGAGGGATATGAGATGGAGGATATGGATAGGATAGTCAAGGCCAAAGATAAGAAATAAGGATGGACTTAGATAGGATGTGGATAGAGGATAATGGATATGGATAATGCAGATGGTAGGATAGCATGGATGAAGCTTACCCCCAAGTGTAGATATGGGAGGACTACAAATGGCACTTGTTTTAGGAATCTAGTTTCATGGATAGTATATATGTATATATTCTATAATAGACCGAGAAGGATAAGAGATGTGAGATGAATTGGTATTGACTTGGTAAATGAGTTGGGATGAGAGACATGGATAGGTGAAAGTTGGAAAATTTTGAGGCATGCACGAGATATATGTGGATGGTTGATAGGGTTGAATTTGATTAGATTGGATTGGTCCTTGGGTTAGGACAAGATTTATTTGGATTAAAATGAAACCTTAGCCCTTGGATTAGGACTTAAGTGAGGCATGAAATTGATGATGCAGACCACAAAGCAAGGTGACAACCAAGCTAGGTAAAATTCAGAATTTTGGATGAAACCTTCTTCTACTTAGGGTGGACTTGTGTGCCTAAGAAAAATAGGGAAAAAGGATCCAAATGATTAAAACTTCTTCTACTTATGGTGGACTTACGTGCCTAATAAAAATAGGGCAAAAGGATCCAAATGATTAAGCCTTCTTCTACTTAGGGTGGACTTACGTGCCTAAGAAAAATAGAGAAAACATATCCAAATGATTAAGCCTTCTTATACTTAGGGTTGACTTACGTGCCTAAAATAGGGTAAAAGGATCCAAATGATTAAGCCTTATTCTACTTAGGGTGGACTTAAGTGCCTAATAAAAATAGGGCAAAAGAATCTGAATGATTAAGCCTTCTTCTACTTAGGGTGGACTTACATGCCTAATAAAAATAGGGAAAAAGGATCCAAATGATTTTAAGCCTTATTTTACTTAGGGTGGACTTATATGCCTAAGAAAAATAGGGAAAAAGGATCCATATGATTAAACCTTCTTCTACTTAGGGTGGACTTGCGTGCCTAATAAAAATAGGGCAAAAGGATCCAAATGATTAAGACTTCTTCCACTTAGGGTGGACTTACATGTCTAAGAAAAATAAGGCAAAGGATTTAGGGTTTTGATCAACCCAAATGATTAAGAAAAGGTACTTGGGGGAGATTATTTCCTAAGAATAAAAAGCTAATTGATGATTGATTAAAGATAAATGTCTAAATCAAACTTTCACAAGGTGTTGACTTTGGGTTAGGATTGATGATTGATGATTAAATTAAAGGAATATTGATTGATTAATTGAGATTTTTGGAGATTCGATTAGGTTGATGTGCTAAGTCCTTGAAGGTGAGAAGAAAATGATCATGGATTGATGGAAGGAAGAAGAAGGGGAAGGCTACCTGGGAATGGATTGATGATGGGATAATGATATTTGGTCGGGGATTGACAATCGTTTGGATGGGGAAGAGGGGATAGAGATTTGATAGTGACAAGGTGTAATTTGAAGGGTTTGATTAGATGTGAGAATGTTTGACTTGTTTTACTTGGCAAGAGATGTCAAGCAATGAATACATATTGGCCAAGATAATGCTTTATGATAAGTGTGAGAGGGATTGGGGGCCTAGATTAGCCCAAACAGATTTGACAAGTTTTGCACAAATGAAAACATGATTGAAGACATACAACTTAGGATGGAAAGTGGAAACCACTTGATAGGCCCCTCGCATAAGCAATACCTCACTCAGGCAGACAAATAGAGATTTTGGTAGCACTATCCCCACTCCATGGCACTCACTTCTTAGGCATACCAAATTATCTTACCCCAAAGATCCAAGGGTCTATTACATGGGGGATTCCTATCTCATCTTGAGAAGATACATGAGGAGTAACTTCGAGGTACGATCCACATCCCTTGCACTATCAAATGTAGGATTTTGGCTACTAAAACTAGTGTCTAGTGTAATTTTCAAGGGATCATCAATCTAACAATGAATTCTTGAAGAAATATACTTAAGGATCTAACTAAGCTTATCAGTTCAAGGAGGGCCTCCACATACATCAAATTCACTCAGCACCTCAGCCATCTAACTAGCTTATTTATATAGAGGCTCAAAAAAACCACTCAAGATCACGCCAGGAGAGTTGCTATCCTCAACGTGTCCCAATTTGAGATACTCTTGTGGGGTTATGAAATCCCCAATCAAGAAATACCCCTCAACTCCAAAAAATAAAAGATAGACGTTGTTGATCACTCTTTCTCTTACACCCAAGGTCCACGAATGCGAGGTGAGGAGATACTTGAGCGCAATGGTGGGTCCACCGTACACTAAATTTACAAGCGCACCAAACACATAGAACACTTGTTCATTTTAATACCACATGTATATGATTTTATAACTAAAATTCATGAAACAAACTAGACTATTGAGAAATAGATGTCTTGGACAATCATGCTACAATAAAACAGTTAGTAGTCTTAAGATAATGCCTTGGATAGACAAAACAGACCTGCAAAACTCAAAATTTTGATTAGTAACCCAATATCCCTAAGGATACAGTGTAGAGACTGATACAAAGGTGTAGACATTACAACACCTCTGCAAATATTGAAGCATTTGCACAAACATTGAAGCAGTTGCGCCTAACTACCAGACAAGAAAAGCAAGAAATGCAAATTAAAATGTGTTGGCATTTGATGGTCCGATGATGCTTCGGTAAATATTGGCAATGATCGATACATGAAGATTATTAGGAGTTGTCATTGATGACAACTTAATCAGTTGTCTTGATCCAATATAAATTTTTGGCTAACTGGTGATCTGGAGTATGTCTTCTGTAATCAGTCTACTCGGTAACACTCTATTTACAGTTCCTGAGATTGATCTCACTTCTGGTGAAGTATATTTTGTGTTCGGTGAACAAGATTAATTGGTAAAGTATCTGGAGATAATAATAATACTAATTAACCCTCCGGTATTGATTCTGGCACATGATTGAAGATCCAGTATCTGGTAGAACAACAAAGCAGGTTATTCTTCATATTTGTTGATGTAGCATGTATCTAGATTCTCTCAGATAATTCCTATGATTTTGGTGATTGGTAATGTGTTTGAGGTGATTGGAAAGATATATAGAAGGCATGTGATCATGTGTTTTAGGTCCAGTGCAAAGTTTTGATAAGGATTGAAGCTGACTTGTAGCTACACGTTTCATATTTTCCTATCTCATGAAGCGGACATGAAGGAAAATGATTTTAGTGTATGTGGATATATAAGACTGATTTGGTTAATGATTTTTGGATATGATGATGATGTGGAAAAACCTTTTGTAGAATTTGAGTGCATTTTCACTTACGCATTTTTGATCTCAGTTGATCCAGTGAGTAGAACAAAGAAGAGTAGAGCAGACAAGCAGATTATTGACAATGAATCATTTACACTTAACTGGAACTGATTCCTGGCATAATCAGATGCTATTTACCAGTTCATTTCTTATTATAATATTTTATAAACAGCTATAAGGCAGTGTGCCATCCTCTAGGGTTGTAGCCCTATTGTTGTACTGAGCAGTGATCTCTAGGCAGTGTGCTTGAATGCAAGTGCATTCCCCTTTTGTAATATTGTTTTTCTACTGGCCACAGTGGAATAATATTTTTGGTTCAAATCCCACTGCGGTTTTCCCATTTGGGTTTCCATGTAAAAATATTGGTGTTATGATTTTGTGGTTGGTTGTTTTGTGTTTTTGCATTTTAGTTTCATGATTGTGCTTCTAGTGGTTCAAAATTTAATCAGAAAATTTGTTAACCGCTAGAATACTGATTCACCCCCCTCTCAATGTTCCTTGATTCCAACAATTAGCATCAGAGCCTAGTTCCTCTGGGGAAGCTTAACCACTTGAGGAAGGTTTGGGAGATTGAATCAATGGATTCTAGTTTTCAAAGATAGCTTAGTGTGGCACTTGAGAATCTTGATACAAAAAGAAATGAGATCAACTCCTTAAAGAGAAACCTGAATGCTGCCAAAGACTTCATTAATGACTTGAAGGATCAAGTGAAAACTTCAAGAGAAAAGAGGAAAGAGCTAATGGACAAGATGAAGGAGAAAGAAGATCAATGCATGGAGAATTAGGACAAAGTTGACAAGCTTGAGGGAGAGAATGTTGTGTTGAAGAATGAGATGCAATCCATTGTGATGAAGCTGACTAAGGAGATTGAAGACCGGAAGAAAAATGAAGATAATTTGACTCAACCATTGAAGGAAAGATAAGATGAATGCTTCAGGCTTACCTATAACAACGATCAGTTGAAGCTTGAGTTGACACAATCAAGGAATAATGGTGAAGAACTTGAAAGCCAAATTGTTTCTCTAAGAGATGAACTTGCTACTGCAAATGAATACAAAGACAAATTCAGTGCTAGCTCAGCAAGGCTTGATGAGATGCTGGAAAGTCAGAGACATGGAAAGGACATGCGAGGACTTGGATGATGGAAAGTGCAGAGTAGTAGAGAGAAGTAATTTGGTAATCTAAACAATGATTACAATGATCCTAAAGTAAATTCCCATGCTCAGTTGTGAATTGAGGTATTTATCCATTCCAAGATATCAGATTCTGAAAACCTTAAGTTCTCAATGGCATCAGTATCCATAATTGCTACCCCGTTGGTCATGGAAATTAAGGATAGGGCTTTATTCATTTTCAAGAAAAATCCTTTCAAATCACTCAAGGATGATCCATAAGGAGTGTTTTCTTTTGTACCCTACAACATTATTCATAATGAGGACATTAGGGCATATATCCACTATGATCTTGAAGAACTCGACAATGATGACATGTTGACCTTGTACAACAATCATCTAGCGAACAACTTTGGGAATCTCAAGCAAGAATATCAGTATATGCAGGCCAAGAGTTTCTCTTAATTCATACACTTTCCAACATTTGATGAGAGAATGGATTTGGTATGTACTCAATAGAATTTATGATTAATTTATATGGTTGGATAAGCCTTACAAGATCACTAAGAAAGCAATTAAGGCCGTGACTTGTTTGAGCACATCTGGTGAAGTTCCTAGCTTAAGGAAAATATCAAACAACACTGTGATTGCTGCCACCAGTTCTCAATTTGACAACATAGTGTTAGTGAATAGATTTGTCCTCCTGAAAAACCTTCACAAATGACTCCTAGAAAACAAACTGAAACTAACAGTTGAGTCACTTGCAATGGAAATGTGCAAGTGCTCTCTGAATTTTGATGAGAAGGTACAACTCCCTTTGTTTGATTTGCAAGGAATTAAATATGAGTTATGTCTTTCACCAGAAGACACAAAGACACTTTAACATCCACCCATCACCATGGTGTGAAAACAAATTTTGGATTTAAAACTTAAAAGAAAAGATTAAACAGACAACGCAAAGCCCATCTATTCGATCTTCCAACTAAAAGATAACAAAGGGAAGATTTTAAATATAATTTTCAGGTAGATGCATGAATGAAATTCAAAGCTTTCATCATTACCATTCACACAAACAGATTGCACAGGACTGTATAAAAAGAGGATTGAAACAATACAAATATTGGCTCAATCAGAAGGAAAAATATCTTAAATTCAAAGCTTTACATATATTCCCTCCTTTTCTTTCAACACAAAATAAATAGATCAAAGTCTCTATTACCCCTGTACACCTAAAATAATGTCTAAAAATATTAATACTCTCTTCCTTTGCCCTATTACAATTTAGAAAATAGAAAACTATTGCCCTTTCCTGTAGCACACAGACTGTCGGAAAAAGAACCTCACTTTTCCTCTTTCTTTGCATATTTATCTTTTCTTTTTCTCTCAGTGAGACACTTTCGGTTCCAAAAACTGAATCCTAGCATATCATATGCTGACAGCTGGATATAATAATTGTCTTCATTCTTTGATCTTTTTCATATTCGATATGTATTATTTAAACACTTTCTTGGCTTCATTGTAATCTTTATCATAATGTTTTAATCTGAAAACATTATAACTTAAAATATATAAGTTTCATGAATTAATTATGGGCTCCATTATTGCAAATATAAGTCATGCCTTGCTAATATTTGAAGACAAGAAACTCGGTTGTTGTTGGTCACCTTGGAAAGACTCGCACTCAGTCAACCATATCTTTTGAAGGAGACGTAATTTGGTTAATCGCTCCGGTGGAACTATGCGCAACTTGCCTTTGCACAACATATCCAAAAATGGGAAAACTCCAACAGTGTAACAAAAAGATATGCCCCCTGAGACATGACGGTTTTTCTGTCACAAAAATCAGAAAATGTTCTTTGTTCTAGACTTGTATTTTGTTAAGTGTATCTTGCAGACCAGATTGAATTTCCACAATTCCTTTGGTGAGAACTTATAAAAAATAGGCTTCATAAAACATATCTAAAATCTAGCATGATCCAATGATTGAAGTGAGAGATATACCCCCTGCACAGAGATTGATTTTGCTATCTCAGAAAATTTGTATTTACAGGCTGCATTGAAAATTATAAACATTCTTCATGCTAACTCTTTCACAATCCTCTAGGAAAAATAATCAATTGTTGCCTGAGTAAATGGTGAATCAATATTCCTCTTCCAAAATTTTGTTAGTTGACCAAATTTGTCCACTGATTTCTTTGCCTTTCCATTTTGGTTGCACGTTGAACCTTTGAACTTCATTGAACATGTTGAACATGCCTGAACTGTTTGAACTAAGTTCAAATGGTTCATAGTTTGGAGAAAGAGTATATGAAATATCACTTGCGACCATGAAATAGAGCTACTGCAAAACACTTAAGTGAACGTTAGCTCGAAAATATCTTAGACACAACTTAGAACATGCAGTACCTAAATGAACACTACGAACTTTGTTCAAGATGGTTAAAGGGGTTCATGAGGTTCAACAGACCATTGAAACTTAACGCTAAGGATCTAGAAACGATTTACAAGTGAATTGGGGATTGAACCAACAAATTTTAAACAAGACAAGGACTCAACTTAAAATTTTGCAATGTGACTCACTCTTGTTATGAGGGACGAATGACAAGGTAACATTGGCTCTGACTGGGGACCAGGACTATAAAGGATTGGGAGAATCCTGAATGTCTTTGGAAGAGATTAGTGCCTAGCCATTGGGCAATAGAGTCAAGAAAAACAAAGCATAGGGATCTTCTTGCAGATGAGGGAAGAGGCAACAAGGAAAAAATAACAAGCCAAAACCCAAACTAAACCAAGGCTGAAAACTAAGACAAGCTACACCTAGATCACACCAAAAAAACAAAATTATTTACAAACAGAGTAAATGGTGGCTCTTTTTCTATCTCCATCTCATTTTCTACTATTAATTTGCATAAGCCTTGTCCTTTAACCGTCTTTGTAGGACAAATATCTAGGTCATATTCCTGAATTTTGGTTACCCATGTCGCCCTTTTATTGAGTTCAACTTCTTGTTTAGTCAAAATACTTTTCATTGTGAAATCTAGAACAAAAACCACAGAATGAGAATGCAAAATATAATACCGGAATTGTTTTATAGCCTTAACCACAACAAAGGCTTGTTTCTCTGAGAGCAAATACTTAAGTTTATGCTTCTTGAGAGGGACACTCATGAACTCTATAGGTGCTTCAACCCTAGATTCATTCACTTGTAATAGTATTCCTGACATTGTATGTTCTGAGGCATAACAGTATCTGACAAAATCATTTTTAAAATCTAGGTTGATGAGGGTTGGCGCATTGGCAACTCAATTCTTGATCCTTCCAAAAGCTTCTTTGGCTTCATCAGTCCATTTAAAAGGATACCTTTTAGTCAACAAGCTAATGATATGTTTGGTAGTCTCTGTGAATTCAGGTACAAACCTTCTTAGGAAGTTCACCTGGCCAAAAAATGACCTTACTCTAGTCCGATTTTCTGAGATGTTGAATTGCATTGACTCTATCAGGATCAATCTTGACACCTTTTTTCAAAATGATATGCCCCAATAATTTGCCCTCAATTATACAGAAAATTGAGTTCTTTGGATTCAAGGAGATACCATGCTCTTGACAACATTGTAGAACTGCCCTCAGATCTTTGAGATGATTCTTCCTATCTTTAGAAAACACGATCAATTCATCTAGGTAAACAAAAATAATTCTATCATGAAAATCCCTAAAAGAAGAATCCATGGCCCTTTGAAAAGTGGCTCCGGCATTAATCAAACCAAATGTCATACGATTATATGCAAACGTTCTCCATGGAGTGATGAATGTTGTCTTGTAATATTCATTCTTTGCAACACTAACTTGATTGTAACCAGAAAAACCATCTAACATTGACATCATTTTCAACCCAGCTACTGTCTGCAAAATATGATCCATATTGGGTAAAGCATAGTTATCTTTAAGACTTGCCTAGTTTAGATTGCAAAAATCTACACAAATCCTAATTTCCCCATTCTTCTTCCTCACAGGCACGATATTGGCTACCCAAGTAGAGTGATGATTTGGATATATAATTCTATCTTTAAGCATTTTATCTACCTCCTTGAAAATTGTGTCTGCCATCATGGGATTGAAATTTCTCAATTTTTATCTAAAAGGAGAAACACCGGGCTTCAACAAAATTTGATGTTGAAACTGTCCATTCCTAAATTCCTTCAAATCTTCATAAGACCAAGTGAATACGTCAATGTATTCTTTCAGTAACCCATTAAGCATTCATTTTTCCTCAAAAGAACAACATTTGCAAATTATTACCATTTTAGGATTAGATTCATCACCAAGATTGATCCTTTCACAACTTCCCTTTCCATCATCATCAGGAGCTTTCTTGCCAGTGAACACATCATTACGGGTGAAAAACCTTTCTAGAGTCACCAAACCTTTCGGAATTTTGTTCCCTTTCAACTGAATGAAATTCTTATCAGGATCAATACCAGGGTCTAGACAAAATTCTTTGCAATTATCTTCAGAACCTTCAAAATATGATTGGGCAAATGAACGGGTGCACTCTAAAAAATCCTTAATCTGAGCATCTATATCAAATACTTGCCAATGATTCACATTTTTAGGAACACTAGGCCTATAAATCATTTCAATCCTATAAGAATTATCCTTAAAATTTGGGTGTGGTAACAAGAGAGAAGCTGAAACGGTCAATGAATCTGCCCTAGTGTTTTGCTCTCTTGGTATAGCTTCAATTGAGAAAGCTTCAAAAAACTCTATCTCATCCCAAACCCTGTTTCTATAATGTTTCAGTCTATCATTCTTAACTGAATAAACATTTCTTACCTGTTTAACAATCAGCTCCGCATCACCTTTTACCTTAAGCAATTTTATACCCTTATATTTGGCTTCATTCAAACCTAAAAGTAATGCCTCATATTCCGCAGTGTTATTAGTATTCTTGAAATCCAACTTGAAAGAAAAAGGAAAGACATTACCATTGGGGGAAAGCAACACTACCCCTGTTCCTGAGCCAGAGTTCTTCCATCAAATTCCATTTACCACAGTCCACCTTGCTCATCAACTGCTTCTTCCAATTCTTTTTTATCAGGTGCAAGGATGAGATAATTTCCAAATTCACATTCTTGGAACAAAATCTGGGCTTTGGGATTATCAGAGGGAAAGACTGTATATTTATTCTTTGATTCGGGTTCAAGTTTGATCTTTTGTTTTCCTAGTGGGATGGTAGCTTCTAACCAATCCATCTTAATTTCACCTCCAAGTTCTTTACAAAAAGTCCTACTTAAGAGCATCCCATAACTTGCAGGAATGTCAGCAACCAAAATGGTCAATTTTACGCTTTTATCAGGGCATGCTGCCAGCACTGCTTGAGCATCCTTTACCTATCCAATGAGAGGGACCTGCTTCCCATCTATTGAATAACATCTCCCAAATGTCTTAGTAAGTGTTAAACATAAAGATCTAGCAGCAGATGATGGCATTATGTTATCTGATGCTCCTGAATCTATAATACAATTGCTAAGCTTCTGACCATTTAGGAGGAGGGAGATATAAAAAGGTTCAGGCTTCAGAACTTCTGTGTCAAGATTATCTTCAACATTATGGAAGGCACAGGGAGTAGTTGAATCAGTGGAAGGACAAGAGGCAGATGTAGGTGTTTCAGCAGTAAACAAATCACTATCAACCACACATTTATGCATTGAGGACTCTGAGGTAGAATCTCCTTTTACATACTTGACCAGTTTGTCTAATTCCTTCGGGTTCAGTTTCAAATATTTAGCAGTGGAAAGTTGAATAGTTGAAGCCTTACAAAATTCAATTATGTCAAAGGAGGGGGAAGGAGAAGAATTATTTTTACTTTCAAAATTTCTTTGTAAAATCTTAACTTTAGGAGTCTTTGCATGAAAGGGGGAATCATTACTCACAGGACTCTTACCCTTGAAACTAGTTCCAATAGAAGTCACAAAAGGAGAAGGTTGGGAGGTTTGTTGATTCCTTGTAAGGATTGCACATGCAGGATCTTCAAGAGTTACCAAAATATTACCACCTCTCTCTGAATTTGATTCATATTCAAGGTAGAATGATCCAGAGTCACCGGGTACTTCTTGAATCTTATCTGCTTCAGTGAACTCACCTAGTGCATCCTTTGTGTTTTTCATTTGAACATGCCATATCATATCAGGACAAGAACTCCCATCATGATCTGTCATAAGGTGAAAAGAGCACATAGCACCTTTATCAAGAGGAGCCTCTATTTGCAATCTTTGCGGGGCAGCAAGCAGTTGCAAAGTTCACCCATAATTATACTGGTTTGGTTGTTTTCTACTTATATCTTGATAGGGCTATGGGTAGGAAACTCCAGGTTTCGGTATCTGCCTCTTCAAAGTAATCATATCATTGACTAGTCTTTGAACAACTGAATCGGTCAAAGAGGTGGAAGCTTGAGATTGACCTTAAGGAATTTGCACATCCTTTCTCCACTTCCCGAATGTTATTAAATCATCTTCAAGCTCTATAGCCTGATTTTGTGCAGTAACAAAATCGGCTGGCCTATTTCTTCTGAGATGAAAACCAACATTAGGAGGCATTGAGTTGATAAAGAAACATTGTTGGTTATCAGCAGTTGGTCTTTTAGCTTGGGGAATTTTATGAATAATCTTATTATACCTAGCTACATTGTCTCTCATTGGCTCATGAATCTCCTTCTTCATTTGTGTGAGCTGAGCCAAAAGTGAGTGCTCATCATCGACACTCTTGAACCATTTCTCAAAAGCAATTTTCATTGTTTGCCAATCAGTTATAGATCTGGCCTGCAGATGACTGAACCAATCTGCTGCTCCCTCGGTAAGAGTTTGAGCGAAAAGCCTAACAACCACATCTTCATGCTGTACTGCTAGTATCCTAGTGGCTACATTGAAGGAATTCAAATGTTCTTCAATCGGTATTTTCCCATCTCCATTAAGTTTAGGTAAAACATCCCTAGCCCCTTTTGGAAGAGGATTATGGGCTCCAAGAGGAAGAAGCCCGACTACGGCACCCCATGGTTGGGCCATAATGAAAACAAGGTAAATAGTTACAAGAGGAGGGGCTTGAATTCTAGAAAGCATTAATGCTTGCCAATGGCTAGAAGAGGAAGGTACCTTGGGAATAGTTCTAGTAGGAAAAGAAGGTCTACTTTTCGCGTTCCTCTTGGGAGTGAAATTTGTGGAAAATGATAACCGTTGCAATTCTTCAAAACAATCATCAACAACTCCCTCTCTCCTTCATGATCTGGTATAAGGACGAGAATCCAGCATTGTCCCTTCTAGGCTCCCTAAACAACTCTTTCTACCACAACAATATTCTGAGTTATTGAAATTCTTTTCAACCGTTCACCCCTTGCTTTTTTTAAAAATCTCTTTCCAAACAAAGCAAACCTGTTGATGCTGTTGGTTATGAGTTCAATTATAATCATGCATGTAACATACTGATCTATTAAATGTTTGACGTGTTGGCATTCCAATTACAATGAGAGATTGTTGGCATTTCAATGAGGATATTGAGAAGGTTGTTGATGATTATGGATATAACTAATTAAGGATGTTTACTATCTTAATAACATTATTTTGTCATTGATGTCAAGAAATTGATTTTTTGATTCAATATGTTGTTGCCATATCTTGAGAAGATTGATTTGAAGAGAATTAAGATGTCCGTAAAAGACATAGAAAGAATATGATGAATAAGGGGAGGAATAAGTTATTCAATGGGCAACTATTACCGAGTTAGACAATGATGAGATCATGATGTTTAGATTGTTTTGATATCCTACATATGTTGTTAATTGTAAGGTTAATACTATACTATGTCACCGAGCAAAGAACCTAGTCGGTAAACCCTAAGGTTATCGCTATCGGTTAATGAAGGCGAAATGTCTACCGAGTAAAGTTTAGTATTTACCGAGTTGCAACCGAGCAGTAACAGAATGCATTGCATGATTAAAAGTGTTATTTAATGAAGGAAGCTGATGAGCTGGAGTTGATTAAATGATTGGTATGTCATGCATGAAGTCTGTTAAGAATCTATGACATTGAAAGATCGACATGAAGATTTATAGCTTAGATTGAATTGCAATACCCTAGCACAAGTTCCAAGAAATGTATGCAAGTTCCAAGGTGAGGTAAAATGTTTTCAGTTCAAAGGATATATTGAACCTAGTCAAGTTTGAAGATCTGATGACTATGATTGATCATGGGAAATGTGATCAAGAAGATTCAACGGTTAGCAAATTGTTTATAAATAAGGAATTGTTGAAAACAATGTATGTGGGCAAATGTAAGCATGGGGATGCTACATAGTGATTACTGAGCACAAAAGCTTGAAGACCTATTTGATTAACAGAGTATAGAGCCTAGTAGAAGGACAAGATAAGTCCTATGACTAAGAAGTATTGAGCAAATAAGAATCTGCTTTAGCATTTTAGATGTGAAGCTCCAGATATAGTTTATTATTGTCAATTTGTAAAGTGACAGAAAATCTCTTAACCGAGTGGACTTAACAGTGTTATTTGTAAAACCCTCTAGCAAGGTAACATTCTGAATGTATGTTTGAAATCCTTTGACAAGGTCACTTTTAACAAAGTGAAGATCCTAACAGATCTGAGGGAAATCCCTTAACCGGGTCACATCTAGCAATGTGTTTATAATCTTTAACAGGATTTTCTTTTAACCAAGCATACTCTAGAAGAGTATATTTCTTAGTGGGTCCAAAATCCCACATTGGTTTTTCCCTATTTGGGTTTCCATGTTAAATCTGGTGTTGAATGTGTTATGATGATTATATGTTTATGTGTTTGCATGTTTAGCAGTTTTTGGTTACATTGCTGAAGTATATGTTACCGAGGTTGAATCTGTTGATTTTATGGAAGTTTAAGTTTGTATGATTCACCCCCCCCCTCTCATCTTGTTAGCTTGGCATCTGTACTTTACAATTAGTATCATAACTATCAATTGGTATCAGAGCTTTGGACTCCGGAAGAAAAGTTTAAAGGTACTTGAGGCAAAGATCCAAAGATGTATAAGAGGGATGCACCGAAGTTGAACAAGTCTAGTTTCTCTACATGGCAGAAAAGGATGAAGTTGAACTTATCAAGAGTTGGAGAATATGCAACATATTATCTGGAGAATGATTTCATTACACCGAGCACCTATCCATTGACAATGGAAGAGATAAAGGCAAAGAAAGAACACACTCAAGCAACGATTGAAATATCATCAGCATTGACCAACTCAGAGTTTAATGAACTAGAAGGCTGCAGTGATGCAAAAGCAATGTGGGACAAGCTCATCTCTATGTATGGTGGTGATGAACATGTTCAAAGAGAAAAATTAGATAGTCTAAGAGGACAACTTGAATCTATGAGGATGAATGAAGGTGAGAACATAACCCAGTATAGTACAAGACTAAAGGAGATTGTCAATCAAATTAAAGGAGCAGGTGGAACTATTGAAGAAAAGGATTTAGCAAGTAAGCTGTTGAGAAACCTTCTACCAACTTATGCAATCCGAGTCTCTACAATCAATGAATTAAAGTCTGTACCCAATATGCCAGTTTCTTTAGATGCTACTAGCGGTAAGCTACATGCATTTGAGTTAAGTAATTTTGATAATAGTGCATCTTCGGTAAATAAAGTAGAATTTGCATTCAGTTCTTTTCATCTTGGTAAATCTAATGATTACAATGATAGAATGAGTAAGTATTCTGAAGGGGATCACAGTGGAGCAAGTGAAAGATTTCGTAAGAACATGGAAGAAGTACACAAGCTATATGAGGAAATCAGAAAGCAAGAAGAGTTTGAAGCACTATTGGCTAGAAGGTTACCGAGAGGCAAAGGTAAGTATAAAGGAAAACTACCTTTGAAATGTTTCAATTGTGATAAGATAGGACATATGGCTTCTAACTGTCCTAACAAAGAATCTACTGAAAAAGAGAGATTACCGAGATGATAGACAGAAAGATAATCATTACAGAGGATACCAAGATTTTAGAAGGAGAGATAAAAAGTCATGCCTAATAGCTGATGAGGAATCCAATGAAGATAAATCTGATGAAACTGATACAGAGGAAGTAGTTTATGTGGCTATCAAAGATGGATCAGATGAAGAAAGGTATGAAGAAAAAGCTCTAATATCTCACATAAGTAAAAACGATTCTTGGATTATAGATAGTGGATGTTCACATCACATGACAAGTGACAAACTCAAGTTTGTTAAATTAGAAGATTATGATAGAGGTTATGTAAGATTTGGTAATGATGCACCATGTCCAGTAAAAGGTAAAGGATCCATAACACTTCTTGACAATGCTGAATGTAATGATGTCTATTGGGTTGAAGGTTTGAAATACAATTTGTTGAGTGTAGCACAGCTAAACAACACAGGTTACTGAATAGAATTTCAGAAAGGAATTGTCAAAGTTCATGACAAGCATGGAAAGTTAGCAGCTACTGGGACTCAAACAAAAGGTAACACATTTCATCTTGACTCAGCTCAGAACAATTGTATTTATGCAAAGATAGATGATACCTGGTTATGGCATAAAAGGTTTTGTCATGTAAATTTTGATAATCTGATCAAAATAAGTAAGAAGCACTGAGTAAGAGGTCTACCGAGTTTGGAAAAACATGAGAATGCTATGTGCTGAGGCTGCCAGATGGGTAAGATGACAAGATCAAGCTTTACAAGTAAGTCTTACACTTCCAAGGGAATTTTAGATCTTGTGCATACTGATCTTTGTGGTCCTATGAAAGTTCAAAGTTATTATGGTGATAAATATTTCATATTATTTATGGATGATTATTCAAGGATGATGTCAATTATGTTTTTAAAAGAAAAATTAGAAGCTTTTCAAATGTTTAAATGGTACAAGGCAAGAGTTGAAAATGAAACAGGAAGACAACTGAAATGTCGTAGATCTGATAGAGGAGGAGAGTTCACCTCTGATGAGTTCAACTTATTTTGCAATGATCATGGTATAAAAAGACAAGTCTCTGCACCGAGAACTTCACAACAAAATGGGATAGCTGAGAGAAGAAACAGATCTATTGTGGATTGTGCCAGAACCCTGATGATTGAAAAGAAAGTGCCATAAACATTTTGGAGAGAAGCAATAAGCACAGTAGTTTACACCTTGAACCGAGTACAACTGAAGAAAGGAACTTTGAAGACACCATATGAAATCTGGTATAACAAGAAACCTAGTGTAAGTTATTTTAAAATCTTTGGAAGTAGATGCTATGTACACAAAGATGATAGAAATGGAAAGTTTGATCAGAAAAGTGAAGAATGAAAGTTTCTAGGTTATTCTTCTAGAAGCAAAGAATTTAAATGTCTGATCAAATCATCTAACAAAATAGTAGAAAGTGCAAATGTGAAAATTGATGAATTTGTAGAAAGAAATGATGAAAGAAATTCCAAGGAACGAGAAGATTATGAAGAATTTGTCTATGTTCAACCAACAAGTCCTACCAAGAGAATTACTAAAGAAAATAAAGAGGATATCCAGTTACCGAGTGATGAAGAAGATCATATAGAGCCTACCGAGCCTGTATTAGCCAAGTATGTCAGAAGGAATCATGCATCAAGTCAAATTATAGGAGATAAGGATGATCCAGTGATGACAAGGAATAAACTGAGACATAACACATGTCTGATATCTAAATTCAAGAATAGTAAAAGAGGCATTTAACAGTGAAGATTGGGTAAATGCTATGACAGAAAAGATTGATCAAATCAAGAAGAATGACACATGGACACTGGTCCCAAGACCAAAGGACAAAAATGTAATCGGTACAAAGTGGATTTTTAGAAACAAGCTAAATGAAAAAGGTGAGGTCATTCGAAATAAAGCAAGACTAGTTTGCAAAGGATATGCTCAAGAAGAAGGAATAGATTATGGCAAGACCTTTGCACCTGTGGCAAGACTTGAAGGAGTAAGAACTTTGTTGGCATATGCTGCTTTCAAAAATTTCAAGGTATATCAAATGGATGTCAAATCTGCATTTTTGAATGGTATATTAGAAGAAGAAGTTTATATTGAACAACCTGAAGGAATTGTTGAAGACAAGGATAAAGATCGAGTATGTAAATTGAACAAAGCTTTATATCGTTTGAAACAAGTACCTAGAGCATGGTATGAGAGATTGCACTCTTAATTGATCAAGATTGGTTTTATAAGAACAAGTGAAAATAGCAATATGTAAATGAAGAATGATGAAGACAATGGAATAATGATCTTAGCCATATTTGTTGATGACATTATATTTTGTGGAAATGATTCTCTATGCAAAAGCTTTGGTAATGAAATGTGCAAAGAATTTGAGATGTCACTAATCGGTGAGATAAAGTATTTTATAGGTTTACAGATACTGCAAATGAAATATGAGATTTTCATTACTCAATCCAAGTACATAAAGGAAATCTTGAAGAAATTTGGAATGGAGGACTCAAAACCAGTAAGCACTCCTATGACTACCAACTGTAAACTATCAAAGAATGATGAATCTGCATTTGTTGATGAGACACTTTATCGATCTATGATTGGAAAGTTTCAATATGTTGTTCACAGTAGACCGGATATAGCACATGCAGTAGGTATAGTTGCAAGATTTTCTGCAGATCCCAAAGAAACACATATGACAACAATCAAAAGAATTTTCAGATACCTGAGAGGCACTGAAGATTATAGCTTAGTATATGACAAGAGAAATGATTTTGATTTAAAATTTTTATACTGATGCTGATTGGGCAGGCAACATTGATGACAGGAAAAGCACAAGTGGAGGAGATTTCTTTTTAGGAGAAAGACTAGTAAGTTGGCTTAGCAAGAAACAAGGTTGCGTTTCACAGTCAACAACAAAAGCTGAATATGTTGCTGCAGCATTGAATTGCATTAATATAGCATGGATCAAACAACTGTTGGAAGGCATAAATGAGAAAGTTACCGAGCCAGTAACTATATTCTGTGATAATACCAGTGCCATTAAAATTTCAAAGAACCCTGTAATGCACTCTAAGACAAAGCACATCTCTATCAAATATCATTATCTTAGAGAAGAAGTTCAAGAAAAGAAAGTGGTGTTGGAGTATGTTAGCACAAAGGAACAAATAGCAGATATTTTCACCAAGCCATTGCCAAGAGACACTTTTGAGTATCTCAGAAGCAAGTTAGGGGTCCTACCCCTATCTTCTACTCACTGACCGAGTTTGGTGAAAGCATCAATTCGATGACTCTACAGAATACTTTTTATGAGTTGATGCTGATTTACACTTTAGAAGGTTTTCTAAAGGTGTGTAGAAAACAATACAGGGAATAGGAATTGAAGACACAATGCTCTGACCGAGACTGAGTTGATACATATCAGTAAGGAAATCACTTCTCAGAGGAACAAATCATGTTTTAGTTCTTTTACTTTTTGGCATTGTTGTCAAAGGGGGAGAAGACTAATGAAAGAGGGAGAAGACTGATGAAAGGAGGAGAAGACTAATGTATGGGGGAGAAATCTGATGAAAGAGGGAGAGCATTTTAGAATCTCACAACAATCCAAACCCAAATCAATTAGGTCAAATCAGTTGGTTTTGCCATCAATGCCAAAGGGGGAGATTGTTGGCATTCCAATTACAATGAGAGATTGTTGGTATTTCAATCAGGATATTGAGAAGGTTGTTGATGATTATGGATATAACTGATTAAGGATGTTTACTATCTTAATAACATTATTTTGTCATTGATGTCAAGAAATTGATTTTCTGATTCAGTATGTTGTTGCCATATCTTGAGAAGATTGATTTGAAGAGAATTAGGATGTCCATAAAAGACACAGAAAGAATATGATGAATAAGGGGAGGAATAAGTTATTAAATGGGCAACTATTACTGAGTTAGACAATGATGAGATCATGATGTTTAGATTGTTTTGATATCCTATATATGTTGTTAATTGTAAGGTTAATACTATACTATGTCACCGAGCAAAGAACCTAGTTGGTAAACCCTAAGGAACCTAGTCGGTAAACCCTAAGGTTATTGCTATCGGTTAATGAAGGTGGAATGTCTACCAAGTAAAGTATAGTATTTACCGAGTTGCAACCGAGCAGTAACAGAATGCATTGGATGATTAAAAGAATTATTTAATGAAGGAAGCTGATGAGCTAGAGTTGATTAAATGATTGGTATGTCGTGCATGAAGTCTATTAAGAATCTATGACATTGAAATATCGGCAGGAAGATCTACAGCTCAGATTGAACCGCAATACCCTAGCACAAGTTCCAAGGTGAGGTAAAATGTTTTCAAATCGAAGGATACATTGAACCTAGTCAAGTTTGAAGATCTGATGGCTATGATTGATCATGGGAAATGTGATCAAGAAGATTCAGCGGTTAGCAAATTGTTTATAAATAAGGAATTGTTGATAAACAATGTATGCGGGCAAATGTAAGCACATGGATGCTACATAGTGTTTATCGAGCATAGAAGCTTGAAGAGCTGTTTGATTAACAGAGTATAGAGCCCAGCAGAAGGACAAGATAAGTCCTATGACTAAGAAGTATTGAGAAAATAAGAATCTTCTTTAGCATTCTAGATGTGAAGTTGCAGATATAGTTTATTACTGTTATTTTGTAAAGTGACAGAAAATCTCTTAACCGAGTGGACTTAACAGTCTTATTTCTAAAACCCTCTAGCAAGGTAACATTCTGAATGAGTGTTTGAAATCCTTTGACAAGGTCACTTCTAACAAAGTGAAGATCCTAACAAATCTGAGGCAAATCCCTTAACCGGGTCACATCTAGCAATGTGTTTGTAATCTTTAACAAGATTTTCTTTTAACCGAGCATACTCTAGAAGAGTATATTTCTTAGTGGGTCCGAAATCCCACAATGGTTTTTCCCTATTTGGGTTTCCATGTTAAATCTGGTGTTGAATGTGTTATGATGATTATATGTTTATGTGTTTGCATGTTTAGCAGTTTTTGGTTACATTGCTAAAGTATATGTTACCAAGGTTGAATCTGTTGATTTTATGGAAGTTTAAGTTTTTATGATTCACCCCCCCTCTCATCTTGTTAGCTTGGCATCTATACTTTACAATTAGTATCAGAACTATCATGACGCTCCCCAGCAGAGTCACCAAAAATCTATTAGTGAACATATTTGTCCTCTTGAAAAACCTTTACAAATGACTCCTAGATGCCCAAAAGTTGGAAAAAAAACTGAAACTAATAGTTGAGTCACTTTCAATGGAGATGTGCAAGTGCTCTCTGAATTTCAATGAGAAGGTAAAACTCCCTTCATTTGATTTACAAAGAATTAAATATGAGTTATGTCTTTCACTAGAAGACACAAAGGCACTTTAACATCCACCCATCACCATGGTGTGAACACAAATTTTGGATTTAAAACTTAAAAGAAAAGATTAAACAGACAACACAAAGCCCATCTATTCGATCTTCCAACTAAAAGATAACAAAGGGAAGATTTTAAATATAATTTTCAGGTAGATGCACAAATGAAATTCAAAGCTTTCATCATCACCATTCACACAAACAGATTGCACAAGACTGTATAAAAAGAGGACTGAAACAACATAAATATTGGCTCAATTAGAAGGAAAAATATCTTAAATTCAAAGCTTTACATATATTCCCTCCTTTTCTTTCAACACAAAATAAACAGATCAAAGTCTCTATTACCCCTATACACCCAAACTAATGTCTGAAAATATTAATACTCTCTTCCTTTGTCCTATTACAATTTAGAAAATAGAAAACTATTGCCCTTTCCTGGAGCACACAGTCTGTTAGAAAAAGAACCTCACTTTTCCTCTTTCTTTGCATATTTATCTTTTCTTTTTCTCGCAGTGAGACACTTTCGATTCCAAAAACTGAATTCTGGCATATCATATGCTGACAACTAGATATAATAACTATCTTCATTCTTTGATCTTTTTCATATTCGATATGTATTATTTAAACACTTTCTTGGCTTCAATGTAATCTTTATCATAATGTTTTGATCTGAAAACATTATAACTTAAAATATATAAGTTTTATGAATTAATTATTGGCTCCATTATTGCAAATATAAGTTGTGCCTTGCTAATATTTGAAGACAAGAAACTCGGTTGTTGTTGGTCACCTTGGAAAGACTCGCACTCAGTCAACCATATCTTTTGAAGGAGACGTAATTTGGTTAATCACTCCATTGGAACCGTGTGCAACTTGCCTTTGCAAAACATATCCAAAAATGGGAAAACTCCAAAGGTGTAACAAAAAGATATGCCCCCCGAGACATGACGGTTTTTCTATCACAAAAATCAGAAAATGTTCTTTGTTCTAGACTTGTATTTTGTTAAGTGTATCTTGCAGATCAGATTGAATTTCCACAATTCCTTTGGTGAGAACTTATAAAAATAGGCTTCATAAAACATATCCAAAATCTAGCATGATCCAATGAATGAAGTGAGAGATCTACCCTCTGCATAGAGACTGATTTTGCTATCTCAAAAAATTTGTATTTATAGGCTGCATTGAAAATTATAAACATTCTTCATGCTAACTCTTTCACATTCCTCTAGGAAAAATAATCAATTGCTGTCTGAGTAAATGGTGAATCAATATTCGTCTTCCAAACTTTTTTTGGTTGACCAAATTTGTCCACTGATTGCTTTGCCTTTCCATTTTGATTGTGTGTTGAACCTTTGAACTTCATTGAACATATTGAACATCCCTAAACTACTTGAACTAAGTTCAAACGGTTCATAGTCTGGAGAAGAGTATATGAAATATCACTTGCGACCGTGAAATATAGCTGCTGCAAAACACTTAAGTGAACGTTAGCCCGAACATGTCTTAGACACAACTTAGAACCTGCGTTACCTAAATGAACACTACGAACTTTGTTCAAGATGGTTCAAGGGGTTCATGAGGTTCAATAGACCATTGAAACTTAATGCTAAGGATCTAGAAATGATTTACAAGAAGATTAGGGATTGAACCAATGAATTTTAAACAAGACAAGGACTCAACTAAATATTTTAAAATGCGACCCACTCTTGTTATGAGGGATGAATGACAAGGTAACACATAGCAATGACAATCAATGACATTCTGGAGCATGATGTCAAGTTTGCATCAATGGTGGTTGGATATAAAGTATACTAGTCAAGCAGACAAAATTGTGTCTCTAGTACAACAATATAATCTGCTTAGTAGATATTGAAGAAAGATAAGAGGTATGATTTATGTACGGTTCTCTTGAATGAATTGTTGAGCAATTTGAAGAAAATTAAACAAGACAAGAAGCGCACCTTTAAGTTTTGCACCCTTATATATTTGGCTCTATATTTCATGAATGAAATTCCTGGTGTTCAAGGAAAGGTCCAATGGGCCTATGACAATCTAGTTGCTATGCAAACCAAGGAAGGGATTATGGGGATTGGAGATGGCACAATGAGGATATCAACTCTGTGGGGTTATTTTAAAACTTTTCAAGCCACAATGAAGAGAAGAGAAAGAATCCCAAAAGAGATAGTGGAGAAGTATGAGAAAAGAATTTGCTTCATGGTTGATAAATACCAATATCTAATGGAAGTTGTTGAGCCAAGGATTGTGTGGATTCTTCCAATGGGTTATGAAGTTGATGTTGCTACCCTTGATGCCTATTCTCAACATATGTTGAGTCAACTGATTGATGAGAAAGAGGAAAAATTTGACACTTTAAAGGAAAAGGACCTTAGTCTACATCATAAGCTCTCCAAACCCGCGTAGAAAAGAAATATTAGAAAGGAGGTAGAAGCAATGGTAGAAAAGATGGGTTTGACTAAAGAGGCAGTGCATAGATCCATAGCTCAAAATATCTTGAGAGAAGAGGATGTGATTAAACCTCAACCCACTCTGACATTTTCATCATCTATGCAGCCTAAGCCTAGTAAGTCTGCACCTATATCCGGTGTGGAGAAGATGATACCTCCACCCAAGACCAAACCAACTGTATCTACTAGTGAAGAGGAGAAGAGGAGAAAAGAGAAGCCTTCAAGGCAATATACTATTGCCAAGGAAGAGACTGAATCATATGAGGAGGTTAGGGAAGTCAAGAAGATCACTACCTATGATTAGGTAGCAAGGAATCCATCCGGTGATGCCCCTCCATCAAAAAAGGCGAAGAACCAAGGAGAGTAATCTAGAAGAACCAGAGGGAGAAAAAGGAAAAAATCAGAGATTGATGAAGCCTTAGAATCCAGTAATGTCAAGATAATTCCTCCCAAGTCCTTAGAAGATTTAAATAATGAAATCATTAAAGATGGCAAATTGAAAAATCTTTCTTTATACTATAAGGATGCATATGATAGTGAGAGAAGAGAATTAGAAGAATTAGTTGTTCATTATATGAATAACATCAGTAGAGCCTTAATTGAGTTATTGTAGCATCCTAAAATTGTGACACTTGCAATTTCAACCACATTTGGGTCTTCACGATGGCGACGCAACACTGAACCTGAATGGAGACCCCGAAACTTGTCCACAACATCAAAAACTGCATTTTTCCAGCACCCTACCTGATCCCTCCTTGCACCCTGCTATCCCAGGAGGTGGGACCAGAGCGCCCAGCGCCCTGGTCCTTCAGGATCAGGGCGCCCAGTGCCCTGGTCCCCCAGGACCATGGCGCCCATTGCCCTGGTCCTTGGCCCTATTTTGGGCCCGGTCTCCTATGGGGCTTCGGGTCTTTATGTTTGCAATTTGGAAAATAGTACTTCCTGGTCGGCCCAAAGTCAGAAAAATCAGTCTTTTAACCCTAATTGACAAGTATATAAATGACATTTCCTCTCCCATTTTGAGGGAGGGAAGGACAGATGTGTACAAGACGCGGAAACGATATTCAAACATTCAAGCATTTCCTTCAAGCAATTGATCATTCTAAGTCTCCATTCAAGGCTAAGTGTTGCATTCAAGACAAGGATTCAACCATTGAAGAGGAGATCACATATCACATACAACATACAACATACAACAACATCTACACCTTCGCATGTAAGAATACAAACATTCTTACAACAAGGTACTAGTACTTGTTTTACATTACAAACATTTACATTTACAGCAATTTCTCATTTCTTGGTTAATTCCAAAACCGAGGTTTGACCTAAAGGCAAACCCCTCATCCCTAACCCCCCAATCGTCTTTGCTTTTCTGTGTGTAGGTTGCAGGTACGCGGCTGAAATTGAAGATCTGGAATCCTTGTGCAGAGACAAACAGATCCCCCTTCATTTCACAGATTTTTCGGAAGACCGTGTGCACGCCGGGCGCCATCGTCCCGTCAACTTTTGCTCAAATTTGCAGGACAACGCCGTCTCGACATTTTACTGCTAATTCTAGGTCCGCAGCTTCATCCTATATCCCTAACTCAGTTTATAAGCGAATCTTTCTCACTTTCTATGCATTCCTAGCTTAATCATTCTATCCACATTCTTTACAAAAGGGGGTATCCTTACTATCACAACCCTTGAAACTCATATAGAATCCAATCTTGCATTGCGTGGGATTGGATCTTGTGGGTTTCAACCCCTCTTTTGAATGTAAAGTCTCTCCTAAGTGAAAACCATCAACCCTAGTGACTCTCCCTTCCCTCTCCTCGGAGCTGGGGAGGGGAGAACGCCTAGGGTTCGATATCTTTCCGCTTTACATTTTGGTGAACCCGACGTGAACATCCTCATTCTGATTATTCATGGTTAGATCTGAAAATTTTGCTTTCCTAATTATATTTCCATGTTTGATCTTTTGCAAATTTTAGAGGTTGATTGCATAAAAAAACCCTAAAATTTTCTTTTTAAGTAATTAAACTTGTGAAATGTTTAATTGTTAATGCTTGTTTTAGATCTACCCTTCTATTGCAAATTGTCAATTCATATTTGTGCTTTAATTCTGAAAATTAAGTGGTTAAATGTCAAAACCCTAATTTTTAAGACCTTCTTGATTCAACCTTTGACTGATAATTTCACTAATCAAAACACCTCCAAATCAGCTGTAACTTTGGATTCTGCAATAAAATCATAATATCTTTCATCCCTGAAAATTTGGAAAAAAGTTGCGAGGACCGTGTGCACTCCGAGCGCCATCGTCCCCGACATTTTTTCCGAAATTTCGGGAGCTAGATCTTACTGTATTTTTCTGCTAAAATCCAGAATTTTGGTAGATTTCATCAATTCTAACACTTTCAAAATTACAGTCAAAGTTGGTCTAGTGATTGCTTGGTTTAAGGCTTCTAATCATTCAAAAATTGTTGAAACTGAAATTCATGTCAAAATTGTGTTTCTTACTATCCTAAATCTGAAAAGTGTGTTGGCATTCATTCGAAATTTCAGTGCTTTATTCAAATTCTTGCAATTTGTGACTTTTGAAATTAAGTGCTTAGTTACAATAACTTTGATTTCCGCTTTCAAAATTGAATTTTGCGTGAAATTGAGTCAGTTTTTAAAATTCAAAACTTGCATTGCTTTTGGTATTCCCTCTAAAATCATAAAATCCAAAATTTCAGTTTCCCTCTCTTTTTTTCAAAATTCAAATTTTGCATTTTTCGACAATCTTGGTAGGGTTCAATTTTGAGATTGCAACTTTAATTTGGCCTATCTACAGATCGTAAAATCACTCAATTTTTTCAGATTAGCTTTAAAATCATCATAACTTTCATCCCTGCAAATTTCAAAAAAAGTTGCGAGGACCGTGTGCACCCCGAGCGCCACGGTCCCTGACATTTTTTCTGAAATTTCGGGAGATTGTCGTGATTGCATTCAACAGCTTAAATCTAGAAGATTGGCTGATTTTACTGAAATTTGCTACCTCTAAAATTCAAAATCTTCTCTCTTTCTTTAGTGCATGAGTTTTACAACAATAAGTCCTACTTACACTATTCCCGTTAGACGAAGCCTTAGAATTAAGTCTTTCCAAGGTTTAATTACCGAGGAGATGGAACCTAATTTGAATAGCCTTTTTAACGAGGACATGGGTAATTCCTCTAATCCTCCTAATGATGAAGAAGCTCTCCATGAGGTTTTTGTAGAACAACTTTCGAAATTGGATAACCAATTTGACAATTTTCGACAATGGATGTCTCAAGAATACCCCGATAGTCAAGCTCTTCCTTTAATTGAGGGTCTAAAACGTATGCTTCAAAGTGATAAGAATGGAATTGATATTTTGTGTGGTATTGCACACATTGTGGATTCGAATGTGATGCCTATGAAGAGTTGTGCCGAAACCTTAGGTTATACACAACCTCCTACTCAAGTCAATCATTCTATTCCTTTGACAACTCCTATTGCTAGTATACCTACTTTTACATCAAACTTAATGACTACTTCAATACAAGACATTCCTCCTATGATCACTAGTCATGGGGGCAATCCCTCTTCTTCAATTAACCCTATTCCTTCATTCAATCCAACTTCTTCATTCATTCCTTCAATGAGTGTCCCTATTACATCTCCACAAATGAACATGACACAAGGGGGCAATTCATTTAATCATTCCATTCCTCCTTGTAGTGTTCCTCCTTTTCAATCATCCCCTATGACTAACTATCATAGTGTCCCGCCACCTTACTCTCTACCTTCTTTCAATAACATAACACCTCCATCTCAATCTAACACATCTAATATGAATTCTTCGACTGAAGTGACCATTAACAATCTTGCACAAACTGTCTCTTCTTTATAGCAACAAATTGCCTCTATGAATCAATCTAAGTTTAGTGTGCCCACATTTGATGTTGCGAGCCCACTTTCTCTTGACATTGTTTGAGCTATTCCCCCTAAACATGTTGAAATTCCGCATTTGGAGCTTTATAATGGTAAGGGTGATCCTCTAACACATGTTAAGACCTTTCAAACAATATGTACCGATTTTGCTTATGACCAAAGGTTGCTTGCAAAACTGTTTACTAGAACATTAAGAGATAAAGCCCTACAATGGTATTGCTCATTGCCTTCCTATTCTATTACTTCTTTCAAACAACTTGCAAATGCTTTTATTCAACAATTTCAAAACAATATAAGTCCTAAAGTTACTTTGATTGATTTAATGCATTGTAAACAAGGTGTTAAAGAAAAAGTGACTGATTTTATTGGTAGATATAAGCATTTGTATGCTCAAATTTCTTTTCTAGTGCCTGACAATGATATTCAAAGAATCTTTATTTCTAATTTACAAAAAGATATTCAAGATAAACTTCTGTTTTCTGAGTTTACTTCTTTCCAACAGTTGTGTGCAACTCTTCACAATTATCAACTGACTGTGAGTCAAATGGAACAATCACATCCTATGGCTCCGAGTGATAAGGGTGATAGCAGTCAACAACCATTTGGGAAGTTTAAACCGAACAGAGAGTCCATTAAATTCAATGAAAACATCATCAACAACAATGTGAATGCAGCATCAGGTGTGCCTCCTATTTCTAAGTTTTTCAAGAAAGAAAGAAAGTTTACTCCTTCGAATGAATCATTGCATAGTATTATGAATAAGTTATTGGAACAAAATGTGCTTACTCTTCCTCCTATAAGGCAAATTGATCCTACAAATATTAATTCACCTTATTTTGATAACAAATCTTTTTGTCAATTTCATCGTCATCCTGGGCATGATACTGAAAAATGTTTTGCTTTAAAGGGTAAAATTCAAGATTTGATTGATAATAATACTATCTCTGTTTCTAGAGTGAATGATAAAGGCAATACATCTGTAGCTCCTCCTAACCAAAATCTTCAGATTTTTACTGATCCATTGCCTTCTCATACCTCTAATGCGATTGATACTACTGATTCCTCTGTCTCACCTGATGATCTTGTGTCTATGACTCCGAATGTGATTAACTTTGTGGAGCAGCAGAAAATCCCTAAAGAACTTTCCATCACCTTTGATTCCAGTGAAACTATCAAGGCACCTGATGGTCCTTTATACATAGTTGCAAAAGTCAAGAACACACCTTGCCGTGGAGTGCTTATTGATCCTTCGTGCATGGTTAATGTTATTACTGAAGAATTTCTTTTTACTTTGCAATTGAATCAAGTGATCTATGACAAAACAGATGTGGTTGTGAAATTATTTGATGCATTTTCTTCTCCTGCAATTGGTTCTATTACATTACCTATTGAGGTCCATAACAAATCCCTTGATGTGGACTTTGCTATTATTCCATCATCCAAACAATTTCGTGTGAAGCTAGGCTATCCTTGGCTATCTTCCATGAAAGCTATTACTTCTCCTATTCACAAGTGTTTGAAATTTCCCCATAATGGTGAAGTTGTTACTGTCAATCATAGTCTCTTTAAACCAGCTGAAAGAACTTCTAGCGTTCCTATTGATTATTTTTGGCCTAAACAATTCCAACCCCTTCCTCTGCGAAGTGATCATCTTTTCAAATCTTATCAAAAGTGGAAAAAAGACATGATCCTATCTCTAAGCGAACCTAGAACACCCAAACTTGACATTCCTATCATTCTTGAGAAGGAAGTTCTTCCTTTGAAAGATAAAACTAATGTCTTTCCTCAAGAAGATTCCCAACCCATCCCTATGGATGTGACTATGTCTATGTCTAATAAACCTTCTAAAGGTAGACCTATACCTCCTCGTCATGATGGACTTGGTCTCCTTCCTAAACCAAATATTCCTCCCTTATATGGAGCAGTTCCTCCTCCTTCCTCTTATGGAGAGAAGAGACCTTCCTCTTCTCCTATTGTTCAACCTAAGAGACCACAACCTAAACAACCAAGTGATAAGGATGAGAACATTCCTCCTCCTCAATCTTCACAACTTCCTACTAAGACTAGACGAAATCATTCTGCACGTGAACGCCAATGAAAGCGTCATCTTAGAGCTCAGGCAGCTACCTCTCAAACTTTGCAATCCCCAAAAACACCTTCAACAAGCATTATTCCATTTTCTCCTCAGCCAGAAATTGAGCCAAAATCTCCTAAACATAAGATGCATGATGGTCTTGATCCTGTGCGAGTTAAAGATCCTATTTTTATAAATCTTGATGATGATATAGATGAAAATGTTATTCATGATGAAAATGTTATTCATGATGAAAATGTTACTTCTCTTGCTTCTGATAGTGAATATGAACTTGTTGATATTGATAACCATTTATCTAATGAATTTGCTAAAGCACTTATCCTAGCTCCTAGACAAGAACAACGTGGCTTGGAACATGAACATAGCCCTTGTTTGGATCTTGTGATAGCTCCATCTGCTGTGTTGAATGTTCCTCCTCTAGCGTGTTCCCTGCCTTCTTGAAACATTGATCAGCAAGATTGGGGGGTAGATGATGTGCTAGACTAGTTTCATTAGCATAGCAGATTCTCTCCTCCTCTCTTTTGTTACTTCTTCTATGTGTTATTCTCATTCTTCTATTTGTTGTCCTTAGTGTTGTCTACTTGAGGATGATGCAAAGCATTGCGACCTCTTTTGGTCTCTCTCATGTTGACTCAAAAGAAACATGTGTTCCCTTCTTCTAGGTGACCTTCCTTGATTGGGGAATGAAGAACAATTATGCATACATACATATGATATACATGAATTATCATACAACATACTAACCCCGAGGAAAGCGAAGTCACCTTGTACTTTGTGTTTTGTGTCTATTATCCTTGGGCTTATCTCACACTTGGGGGCTAAATCCTTGTGATAACGTGCTCCTTTCTCATTTTTTTTATATGTATCACTACCTTAAAGCAATCACCCCCGGTGAGGCGTGTGCGATCGCTTTAACGTAGGGGGGCATACATCCCGTTCATATCTTTTCAAGATACTTGAAAATTTCTTGACAAATTTAGCTTTGGCTTGAAAATTTTTGATATCTTTCTTGCATGACTCATAGTGAGGGAACCTTACTACTGACAGTCATGGTTCTCCCTCATGATCTTCCCTTTCACTTTGTCAATCGAAGTTGTAAGATCCTTAGTCCACTGGGGGCTTGGTGTATCTTGCCTCCTTGACGTGGTGAAAGTTTTTCAATGTTGTTTCCTTGTACTTTACCGGAAGTATGAGCGTATGCTTATACTCCCGCTAAAGTGGGGGCTAAATGTAGCGTCCTAAAATTGTGACACTTGCAATTTCGACCGCATTTGGGTCTTCACGATGGCGACGCAACACTGAACCTGAATGGAGACCCCGAAACTTGTCCACAACATCAAAAACTGCATTTTTCCAGCACCCTGCCTGATCCCTCCTTGCACCCTGCTGTCCCGGGAGGTGGGACCAGAGCACCCAACACCCTGGTCCTTCAGGACCAGGGCACCCAGCGCCCTGGTCCCCTAGGACCATGGCGCCTAGTGCCCTGGTCCCTGGCCCTATTTTGGGCCCGGTCTCCTATGGGGCTTCGGGTCTTTATGTTTGCAATTTGGAAAATAGTACTTCCTGGTCGGCCCAAGGTTGGAAAAATCAGTCTTTTAACCCTAATTGACAAGTATATAAATGGAATTTCCTCTCCCATTTTGAGGGAGGGAAGGACAGATGTGTACAAGATGCAGAAACGATATTCAAACATTCAAGCATTTAAGCATTCAAGCATTTCCTTCAAGCAATTGATCATTCTAAGTCTCCATTCAAGGCTAAGTGTTGCATTCAAGACAAGGATTCAACCATTGAAGAGGAGATCACATATCACATACAACATACAACATACAACAACATCTACACCTTCGCATGTAAGAATACAAACATTCTTACAACAAGGTACTAGTACTTGTTTTACATTACAAACATTTACATTTACAGCAATTTCTCATTTCTTGGTTAATTCCAAAACCGGGGTTTGACCTAAAGGCAAACCCCTCATCCCTAACCCCCCAATCGTCTTCGCTTTTCTATGTGTAGGTTGCAGGTACGCAGCTGAAATTGAAGATCTGGAATCCTTGTGCAGAGACGAACAGATCCCCTTTCGTTTCGCGGATTTTTCGGAGGACCGTGTGCACGTCGGGCGCCATCGTCCCGTCAACTTTTGCTCAAATTTGTAGGACAGCGTTGTCTCGACATTTTACTACTAATTCCAGGTCCGCAGCTTCATCCTATATCCCTAACTTAGTTTATAAGCGAATCTTTCTCACTTTCTATGCATTCCTAGCTTAATCATTCTATCCACATTCTTTACAAAAGGGGGTATCGTTGCTATCACAACCCTTGAAACTCATATAGAATCCAATCTTGCATTGCGTGGGATTGGATCTTGTGGGTTTCAACCCCTCTTTTGAATGTAAAGTCTCTCCTAAGTGAAAACCATCAACCCTAGTGACTCTCCCTTCCCTCTCCTCGGAGCTGGGGAGGGGAGAACGCCTAGGGTTTGATATCTTTCTGCTTTACAGTTATCATCTGAGTTACCAAAGGACTTGTATACATCAACCCTAGTGACTCTCCCTTCCCTCTCCTCGGAGCTGGGGAGGGGAGAACGCCTAGGGTTTGATATCTTTCTGCTTTACAGTTATCATCTGAGTTACCAAAGGACTTGTATATAATTTTGGAGGCTAGGAGACATAGCGCTTGCCAAAATGTTGAGGAGATGCAGGAATATGTTTTGGTTAACTCATGTTTGGTTGTTTCTAGAGAAGGAATCAATAGAATATTAAAATTGACAAAAGATAAATTCAAGAGCAAAAAGAGAATAAGCATAATTATGCTAGGTAAAATAGATGATGTAGCTCAAGAGGCTGAGCAGATAATAAAGGAATTTTTGACTGAAATAAATTTTTAAGTGAATAAAGAGACTGATACCCAGCCGAAAGAGAACATTCCTAAAGATACTTCCACCCTGGAAGTACATACAGAAGTGTCTAGTGGTAAGATGGATCGACCATATTTTGAGTAGACTAAGCAAGTACCTGCAGAAGATCCTATTATGCTCTAGAAGGAAAAGTCTCCGGTGAAGCTACTCAGGACCCACCTGAGATTGAAGTAATTGCAGAGATGATAGCGGAGGAGGTAGCCAAAAATGAAAAGGGAGAAAGTGCAGGAAATGAAAAGGAAATGGAGAGGAGTGATGAGCCTCAAGAGAAAGCCTTGGTGACCGAGACTGCAACCTCTATCTCCGACAAGGGGAAACAAATTATTATTGATAATGACTTTTCACACGGTTTGGCTGATCTAAGCACTCTGTCACCTCCCCAGGCTTTGAAACTTTCTATGCAGGCTCAGATTAAGGCTAGTGAAGATATTTTGAAATATCAGTCCAAGGACAAAGAAGTTATTTCTTATGCCACTGAAATTTTGCACAAGATTTTACCAAGTTTTGCTCAGGATTCTTGTGTTTCTCCATTTGGTAACCTAATAAATATGTTGGATACTGTAAATACACAATTTGATTCTTCTAAAAAAGAAGCCAATGAATCTGTACAGAAGAAATTCAATGAAATGTGGTTGAAACAAATTTTGTTACCAGTTGAAAGGGATAGAGAAAGTCTAAAATCTGCTATGAAGAGTGTAGAGGAGGCACTAGATGAAAGCTGAAAAAGTTTTCCAGACATGTTTGTTTTTACCCAAATTTATAGTAGACATTGATTGAAAGATTAGGGGTATTGAGGGTAAGCTTGCTAGCATTGGACATTCTTTAACATCTCAATCGGTCCATCCTAGCACCCTTGAGGCACAAATTTTGGAATTCATCGATGAAATAAAGGATTTGTATCATGATAAGGACAATATGATGGGTAGAGTTGAGGAATTGAGAAGCTTAATCACTTGCTAGGAGCTCAACAAGATGCAATCAATGCTCTAAATAAATCTATGCCATCCGATCTTCCAAGTTTGGAAATTCATGCATTCATGTACAATGCCTTGATTAATGTTTTGGAATATTTTCTAAGAGGATGGGCACAATATTTTGATTCCTTGAAGGTGACTTACTTAGACATCTTAAAATTCATTCATTCATTTCTACATATTTTTAGTGGATTCCCACCCTTTTCCATTGATGTCAAAGGAGGAGAGAGAGGGCAGTGAAAAATGGTGTATGTAGTATAGGGGGAGTCAGATATTTTTTGATGGTTTTGCAGTTTTCTGACATTTTTCACCTCTGTTGCCATCAATGCCAAATGGGGAGATTGTTGGCATTTGATGCTCCGATGATGCTTCGATAAAGATTGGTGATTCTCCATACATGCAGATTCTTAGGAGTTTTCATTGATGGCAACTCAGTCAGTTGTCTGGATCCGGTATGAAGATTTGGCTAACTGGTGATTTGGTGTATGTCTTTTGTAATCAGTCTACTCAGTAACACTTTGTTTACAGTTCTGAGGTTGATCTCACTTCCGGTGAAGCAAATTTTGTGTTCCGTGATCAAGATTAATTGGTAAAGTATCTGGAGATAATAATCATACTAATTAACCCTCCGGTATTGATTCTGGCATGTGATTGAATATCCGGTATCTGGTAGAACAACAAAAAAGGTCATTCTTCATATTTGTTGATGTAGCATGTATTCAGATTCTTTCAGTTAATTTTGGTGATTGGTAATGTGTTCGAGGTGATTGGCAAGATCTATATCAAGCATGTGACTGTGTGCTTTAGGTATGGTGCAAAGTTTTGATAAGGATTGAAGCCAACTTGTAGCTACATGTTTCATATTTTTCTATCTCATGAAACTGACATGAAGGAAATTGATTTTAGTGTATGCAGATATAAGACTGATTTGGTTAATGATTTTTGGATATGATGAGGATGTGGAAAAACATTTTACAGCATTTGAGTGTAGTTTCAATTGTACATTTTTTTATCTCAATTGATTTGGTGAGCAGAACAGAGTAGAGCAGAGAAGACAAGCAAATTAGTGACAACAGATCATTTGCACTTAACCAAAACTAATTCCTGGCATAATGAAATGTTATTTACTAGTTCATTTCTTATTGTAATCTTTTGTAAACAACTATAAGAGAATGTGACATCCTCTGGGGTTGCAGCCCTATTTTTGTACTGAGCAGTGAGATCTAGGTAGTGTGCTTGAATGCAAGTGCATTCCCCTTTTGTAATATTGTTTTGCTACTGGCCATAGTAGAATAATATTGTGGGTTCAAATCCCAATGTGGTTTTCCCATTTGGGTTTCCACCTAAGACTATTGGTGTTATGATTTTGTGGTTGGTTGTTTTGTGTTTTAGCATTTCAGTTTCATGCTTATGCTTCCAGTGGTTTAAAATTAAATCAAAAACTTGTTAAGTGATAGAACACTGATTCACCCCCCTCTCTCAGTGTTCGTTGATTCCAACAAAATGAAATTCAAATTTTGAATCTAAAGTTACCTTCGACGTATGCATTGATGCTTAGAATGGACGTTGATGTGTATGTGTAGGCATCAAAATATAGAATTTAATGCTTGATAGTAAGTAAAAAAAACATAAAATTCAAATTTCAAAAGTTTAAGTTCGAGTGGGAGGTCTATCCCAGCGCAAGCGCTGAACCAAAGTACAGGTATTGAAGCGTTTGCGTAGGCATTGATCTACTTGATACCCAAAAAACTAGACTAAAATTCTTGAAATCGTTAAAAAAACCGAAATAGATGCTAAGCTAGGTATGGTTTTGTTCTTTTAATCCTTTTTTTTGAAATGTTTTTGTGATTTTTTAGGATTAGAAACAAAAAAAAAACTAAAATTAAAGAGTCTAAAGACACTGTGGAAATGTCGAAAGAAAGCACATATGTTGAAGCAACCAAAACTTGCAAGAAAAAGGTGGTAAAGATTTTCAAATTTAAAACGAAAATGTTCATTGGCGGCGGAAACGTTGAAATAGCCAGGTAGAGATGTTGAAGGGCAAGCGGAAACATTGAAGCGTCAACCTTCATGCTTAAAATCATTAAATCTCACAAAATAATTAGATTCAATGGACGTGGGTCCTAGTGAGCGTGCCAAAATGAAGAGGCAAAAATCTAAAGCCTAATGGTTAGTGTATAAACCAAATAATACAAAACAATACATTCAAATACACAAATAAGCCATTATACCTTAGCTTCTACTCTTCCTCCGATTGAGCTTGATGAAGTAGAGGCACCCTTGTTGCTCTACTCATTTTTCTCCTTTGAGGGTGGATTATGGATTGCTATCCACTACACAACAAGATTGGATTTGGATTGGACTTGAATGATGATGATGGATGAGAGATATTTGGCTTAGATGAGGGAATATTTGGACATTATGATGATATGATGAAGTATTTTGATCCTCAAATGGACAACATAATATTGGATGAAAAGTGGATATGGAAATGAGGGGAAGAGATCCCAATTTATAGATTTGAGGAGATAAAAATGGAGGGCCAATATTGATTTGAGATGAAGGGCTAAGATTGAAAGAAAGAGTGGGAAAGGATTGAGAGGACAAGTTGTGGGATTCAAGAGATATGCCATAAAGACATTTCTTGTCTCCACACTTCTCAAAGTTCATGGGGAAGAGCTCCCAAGTATATTAGGAAGAGAAAAAGGAATTAAAAATTCCTTGGGGAAAGGGGATAGGAATTAAAAATTCCAAAATAAGAGGATGTGTGGGAAGACTAAATGAGAAAAGGAATTAAAAATTCCTTGGGAAGAGGATGCATGGGGAGACTCAAAGAATTTAAATTTCCTTGAAAGGATCAAAGTTGAACCATCCCTAATCAAGGTGATTAGGGATGTGCAAATGATTGAGGGGATTGATTAGGTGAGTTAATTATAAATTAGAATGCAAGTGAGAAAGTTAGGAGGATGTGACATAAGGAGAGAGAATGAGTGGATGAATATAAAATTAGAGAATAATGATAAGCATGATTCTAGAAGAATTAATTAGGCTAAGTGGGGATTAGGAAAAGTGATTCGTAGGAATCAATTTAGTTAAGTTAATTAATTAGGATTAATTAGCTAAGAGGAATTTAGAAGAATGGGGAAGTTAATTAATTTATTGATGTAATATCAAAAATATTATCCCTTGTAATTAATGTGACAAATGGTGCTTTCCTCCATTTCATCAAAGGTCAGGCTCCACCATCTTGTCCTTTTGTCCACTTAGATCATCCTTGATAGCTTTGGCCAAATTATTACAAACTTTGCAAACCTGTCACCTTCGGCGACACAGGCGCAATGCAAAGACGTCTATGTGGTGTGCTAGCGTCCTGTGAATTTGACAGTACATAGGTGGTCATTTGAGCATTATGCCTGCACCTAAAAGGAATCATAATGCCTCTATATGCACCCACTGACATCCGATTTCCTTCCAGAGACCTTATCTATCAATTTCAAAGAGATTTGAGAGGATTCTTTGGCAAGTTTGGCAATCTTCTTGAAGGTTGAGCTCTTGGAGACTGTTTTGGATAGCATACTATCAACACCACCATTGTTGTAGCTTTATTGAGCATTCTAAGCACACCATTCCAAGCACTTCTAAGCATTCCAATCTCCGTTCGTGATAGGGGAGTTATCTTAATCCTCTCTCTTTCATATTTATCAACTTTATATCCAATTTCACGTTACATTATTATTCTCTTTATCATTTATCTTTCGCTTGGATTTCTTGGTTTGTCCATGGAGGTGGAAACACCAAAATGGGGGTTTGAATTAGGCAGGCTCCAAAACACAACCCCCAACATTTTCCTTTCTTGCATGTGTGTAGGTACACTACTATGAAGAGGAGATTAACTTGTGGGAGGGTTCATAGCGTGGACCCTTTGTTTGTCTATTTCTTTCCATTTTCTCCTTCCATTCTATTTTGGTTATTTTGTATATCACGTTTACTAGTTTAGTTTCATTATTTTCTGTACTCTTACTACATGATAATCACACTTCTGTACAAACTTTGTACCTCTTTCATACAGGAGAATAGTGCGCCACACTAGTGTCCGAAATCCGCATGCTCTTCCCAAGGATAGACTCTACAAAGTTGTTCAAAGATGCTTCTCAAGTGTCTCACACTTCTTGCATAAATATGTTATCCCCTGGCTCATCTTAGCACCAATTCACAGAGGTAACTGGAAGGACAATTTGTCCTCAAGGATCCACCATCCTTCAGGTGGCAAATTCCCTCCATTAAATTTTGGTGAACCTGGCATGAAATAGGATTATCTTTTCATTGCTTTCTTTCTTCTTCATCTAAGTGCATTTAGTCTTTTAAATTTTCAAACGTTTAAAAATCTGAAAAATAATCTAAAAAAAAAGAGAAGAAGAGGAAAATCAAAAACAAAAAACTTTCATTCACATTTAGTTTAAATTTCTGTATTTTTTCGTTTATCATTTAAAACCAAATTTATCATCCAGTGTCCTTATAGTTTGGTCCTAAACATCGTGTAGCTTGTCTATGAGCTTTACAACTTAGACTGCAACATGAGCCATAGTCAGGAGGTCATCCAGGCAGAGTTTTCCTCTTGATCGCTACAGTCCTCCTCTACCCAACACCATGCAGGGTGAGGAGTCATTCGATCCCAATGATTTCTTGACCTCTCACAATATGAAATCTATTCTGACTGGGGGCCTTCTCCTTCTAATTCACAACCTAACTCTCCTAGGAGTTCTACCCCATCTTCTCTATTGGCAATTGACACTCATCTAGTTTAGTTGTGTTGTCATTGGTGGCAACACACATAAGTTTGGGTTGGACACTTAACTGGTACTCACCAGTATTCATGATTCGACAACCAACATTCAAGTCCTCTGGCAGACAAGGGAAACCGACAAACTAGGAACCAGTATATGAGGCCGACATATGAAATTGATCCGACAGGTTTACATGATAGCAATCAACGACATCAGTTACAAAGTATAATGTATTTATTTTTGTGTAGGCCAACATGTAAATAAATTATAACATCATTGTAAGCCGACATAAGGCATTGATGTTTATGTTTGGGAAGGGTATTCAAGTCAGTCTGATTAGGTTTTTTTGGATATACATACAGAGAGAAGGAATATATAGTGGTGTAATATTGTGTGAGCAATGTTGATCGACTAAATACGAATTTAATATTCTGTAGTCAGTCTTGGTTATTGGTTTAGAGTTTTGGGATGCGAAGTAAGTTACTAGTAAAAGAGGAAACAGTGAAAACCAGTACAGACAGTGCTTGAACCGAAAGTCATCCAGCATAGAAGATGCATTCTCCGAGTTCATAATTTTGTTTGTAAACTAGTATTTGGTGTTTGTAGTCAGTGAGGCTCCTTTTGTGTTGAACAGTGTGCTCTAGGCTGTTGGCCTTCCTGCATGTGCATGCCCCTATTGTAATATTTATTCATTTGGCCAGTGGATAGATATTGTGGGTCACTAATCCCACCGTGGTTTTTCCTCTTTGCGGTTTTCCGTATATAAATCTCTGTGTTATGGTGTATGTTCTTATGGTGGCATCATTTCTACTTATTGTTATATTATTTTGTGGTTACCGGTTACTAAAATACTTTGTTAATAAGGTTAAAATTGATCTCACTGGTAGAACAGTGATTCACCACCCCCCCCCCCCCACCTCTCAGTGTTCTTGGATTCCAACAATTGGTATTGGATCCTGGTACCTTGGAGTAAGTCTAACAGCTTAAGAAAGATCTTAAATCTGGAATCCATGGAGATGAGTATGGAGAAATAACTTGAAGTAGCTCTTGAAGATTATGACGTTGAAAGGATGAAGAAATTAAAGTTGCAAGATGAGTTGAACTCTGCAAAGAAATTCATTCTTATCCTACAGGACAAGTTGTCATCTGCTCAAGCTAGAAGGAACGAACTTTTACAAAATCAGGATGATGAAGAAAAGAATGCCCTTAAAGAACAATGTTAGAAGCCAAGTCAGAAGAATAGTGTCATGAATAATGAAATGCAAGCCCTAACTATGAGGATGTCAAAGGATATTGAAGACCAAAATAAGAATGCAAAAAATATTGGCAAATCACTGAAAGATAGATTTGAGGAATGCATTAGGCTGGCACATGAGAATGATATGTTGAGAAATGAACTGGTGCAAACCCAAAATAATGAGAAGGAGCTGGAAATATTGATAATAGTCCTAAGGGGGGATCTGGATATTGCAAATGAGTACAAAGACAAGTTTAAGGATAGTTCTGCAAAGCTTGATGAGCTATTGAAGGATCAAAGGCACAAGGGAGACACTAGAGGTCTTGGATTTGAGCATAGGGAAAGCTCTGGTACTACAAATTAAGTTGAAGAAACTGATTAGAAGGAGAACTCACCTGTCAAATGGAACCAAAAATCACTGGTAAGGCAACCCAATGCACATAAATTCAATGGTAGATGTTTTTTTTGCAATAAATTTGGTCATATGGCAAGACATTGTAGAAATAGAGCAAATCAAGATAATAATGTAGTTCCTGGTCAATGTTCAAATTATAAGAAATATGGTCATAGGACAAAAGATTATAGAATGAATGTGAAATTTAATGCATGTGGAAATTTTGGACATATGGCTAATCAATGCAGGTCAAGGAATGATCAAGGATATAGTAAAATAATTTAGAAAAATAATGTCAGTTGCTATGCATGCAACAAAATAGGACATATTGCTAAATTTTGTAGAAGCAAGAACAATCTGATAAGAAATGATGAGAAAGGAAAACAAAAGGTTGATGACATCCGGAAGGAGCATGAGAAGAAATGGGTTAGGAAATCTGAAGATCAACCAACAGAGACAAACAACCTGGTTACTCAACTGACAAAGCAGAATATTCCTGCATCGACAAGAAACTCATCGGGTAACTAAGGCATTAGCCTTAGGGGGAGGAAAATTAATGATAGATCTTTCATTACCCTTGGTAATGGTCTGAAAGCTTGTTTCAGATCTTGGAGAAGTTAGTTTGAATGTTTTTCGGTACTGAGATTATGGATTTTGAATCTAGTATGATAAGACAACATGCATTTATGTTAATGTGAAATTAGGGTTTTCATAGAATAAGAGGGAAATGCTGGTTCATTTCTAATCACACAACATTCAGAGAAAGTTTAAGGTGATTCAAGGCGATCAAGAGAACTTTCAACCAAATTTCAGTGATTGTCAAGAGCTTTCACCGATGAAGGTTGTGAGGTATTTTATCAGTTTCCGTGCTATCTTTTGTTTGCAATGGCTTCTCGATTGGCTCCTGCTCTAGTAGGTTTGGATACCCCTGTTGTTGTTGACATTAAGGATCATCCACACCCAATTTTCAAGCAATGCCCTCAGATTGTGAAGGTCGATGATTCAGTTGGCGCATTTTCTAGGGTTCCAGATGAAGTTCTGTATATTGAATATGTTCGTGTATATATCCACTACACTCTGGAGGATTTAGGTTCGGCTAAAACCAAAACAATGTACATAACAAATCTGCTGGATAGGAAGGGATCGATGAAACTAGAATTCCAAATTCTAAAGGATTAGGGTTTCACACACATTTTGGAGATGCCAGAATTTGAAGATGAAATGATTCAAATATGTGTTGAGTTGTGTCCATGGGGAATTCATGTGGCTAGACCGACCTAACAAAATCACCAAGGAGGCTATTCATGCAATCACTAGTTTTCCCTAGACTAGTCAGACTCCTGGAAATAAGAAATTATCTAACAATGAGGTGGAGAAGCTAACTGGTGCAACTTTTGACAACTGGTCAATGAGGATAAGCACTATTAGAGACAAAGTTGTTCAATTTGCAAGTATGATCATCAGTTACAAGGTAACCCAATCAAATTGATTGAACTCTATTTCCACTTCATGGATTTACTATGCTGATAAGATGGTCAAGGAAAATGATAGGTATGATCTCTACCAATGGACGTGTGAAGAGATAATTTTAAACCTAGGGAAGATTAAGGGTAATAAGAAAGGTTTTTTACGGTATGGAAAACTTGTTGTTTGCTTGATGCTTTTCTTTCTAAATGAGTTACCGGGATTTGGTAAAACACAATGGGCATTTGATATGCCGGTAGGGAAACAAATTAAATATTATATAAGAGGCTTGGGATAGGACAAGGAGAGAGACTCCATTTTATGGGGTTATTTCAAATCATTTCAAAAGACAATGAAGAAGAGAGAGAGAGTGCCTAAGCATATTGCTGGTAAGTACTCTACAAAAATCTACTTTATGGTGAAGAAGGATGAAACATTGATGGAATAAGTGCAACCACGAAAGATCTAGATCACTAAGATGGGCTATGAGGTTGATGCTGAGACTTTGGACTTATATGCCAAGACTCTTATTGATGCCCCAGTTGATGAAACTAAGAAAACTTTGGGACAACAAAGCAAAAGGAATCTGAAGTTCATATAGGTTTTAGCAAGAAGAAGAGGGAAGGAAAAATCAAGAAGGTTGGGGAAGCTATGGAGAAAATGAAAAATCAAGAAGGTTGGGGAAGCTATGGAGAAAATGTCCTCTAAAATCAAATAGATCATTGGACTAGAAGAAGGGTCATCTTTGGAAGCAGATCAGACTCCACCGACAACAAGAGCCGAAAAGGGTGTATTAACAAGGGAGAAACTGGAAACTTATATTGCCCCTATTGAATCTGGTTCTGATACTGATGTTGTGCTCTTAAATATTCCCAATACTTACATCAAGATACAGAGGAAGAAGCCCAAGGAAGGAAATAAACATAAAGTAAAGGTCACCACTCTGGTAGGCCCAAATGTTTTTTTTGAAGGAGAGGAAACCCATAGAGAAGAGAAAACTGGTTAAAGAGTCTACTTCTACTCCCGACAAGAAGAAGAAATTAGATATAGATATGGCCCTCAAATTCGGTAAGAGTATTGAAGTCATTCCTCCTCTCACAGTTGTTGAATTAATTGATCAAATAACTAAAGATGAAATTTTGAGTAATATCCAACATTACTATGTACATATGGATGATAAGGAACAAATGGGGATTGAGGAAGTAATTTTGTTATACTTAGATATATATATAAGAAGGCATTACTTGAGATTGAAAATCAAATACCGAGAGATTTGTACAATAAGCTAGATGCTAGGAGATTGTCTACAGTTGAACAGGATAAATATATAAAGATGCATGAGTTATTGATTGTTTGTGGTACAATAATTGATGAGGAGTTGCAGCAGTGCCTGGAATATGCAAATAAAGCAATTTTCTAAAGCAGACACAGGAATGTGAGTCTAATGGTAGGTAGAGTAAATGAAATAGTTAAAGAGACCCACGAGGCATGAGTAAAATTATTTGTAGTTAAACCTGATTTCTTTACTCCTCTAGTATTCCCTCCTCAATCTGGTATTCAAGATATCTCAGTTGATGGTAAAGGGAGAGGTATATTAGGTTTGGATTCACTGGTTTTGGAACAGAAACTATTAGAGGATATTCTTCCGACAGTATAATTTGTACATAATATAGAGAAACCGATAGATAACATTGAAGTTGTGCATGATAAGAAGGATACAATGGAACAAAACATTCCAGATGTAGAGGTTATTGATGTGGATATAGACAATAAAGAGGTTGAGTATATTGAACCTATGACAATAAATGTACATATATAAGAGGTTAAGGTTGATTAGGTTACTGCACCAAGTGGCGAAGCCACTAGTGCCAGTCAGCAGGTTGGAGAGTCTAGTAATTCATTGTTGGCACTTGGCTCATCCGGTCAAGTTGATTTTGGATAGAGGAATATTGAGCAACTGAGAAATTTTGAATTGATGTATGTTGCAGCTCAGAAGTTAAGGAATGAAGGAACAAAAGACAAGCAAGTCATTAAGCAGGCCATTCTGGTTCTGCAACAGCTAGTTCTAGGATACACTAGTCTAGTAGCTAGCCCCTCTGGTAAGCTTAAGAGTTTGACTGGACACATTGCAAAAGAGTTTCAAACTCTTCAACATATATCAAACCGTTAGTTAATAGAGAGATAAAATGCAACTAGGAAGGTCACCTATGACAATATGAGCATATCAGAAAAGGTGAAGATGACAAAGAAACTAACAAAGATTGATGAGGCTCTTAATCAATGCAGTTGTATATATAGTTGTACTAACACTGACAAACTTACAACTAACCTAAAGGTAAAAATAAAAGCAGCAAAGGCCTAGTTGGAACATGTGGCTATTAATTTTGATGGTACTCAGTCATTGACCAATGCTATTGATGGTCAAATTTTGGTTACAGAATCTAAGATATCAACCTTGGAGAAAGATATGGATAGGTTAATCTGGCGAGCTAGGGAATTGATAGGATTGGTAAGTCCCCGGTTGAACACTTTGTTACTTTATAAGTGGGAAAGTTTAGAATTGATCAATAAACCCACACCAACAGACCTAACTAAAGAAGAACTTTACGCATACATTCTTAATGGGTTTGTATCTATTTTGGGAACATTGAAAACTGGTTGGGATATTTACTTAGGATTTTTGAAGGGTGCTTACCCGAATATATTCAAGTACATCTAGATCTGGTAAACACATTTTTGATTTAATTCTTTCATTCATTTGCCCCACCTTTGTCATTGATGTAAAAGGGGGAGCGGTCATTGTGAAAAATGTTAAGGATGTAAGAAGTAATGTATAGCTTAGGGGGAGCAAGGTCAGTTTTGGGAGGAATCAGGACATCACCATTTTTTCACATGAGTGTTGCCATCAATGCCAAAGAGGGAGATTGTTGGCAATTGACACTCATCTAGTTTAGTTGTGTTGTCATTCATGGAAACACACATCATTTTGGGTTGGACACTTAACCGGTAATCATCGGTATTCATGATTTGGCAACTAAAATTCAAGTCATTCGATAGACAAGGGAAACTGGAAAACTAGGAACTGGTATATGAGGCCGACATAGGAGATTGATCCGACAGGTTTACACAACAACAAACAACAACATCGGTCATGAAGTTTAATGTATTTATTTTTGTCTAGGATGACATGTAAATAAATTATAATATCATTGTAAGATGACATAAGGCATTCATGTTTATGTTTGGGAAGGGTATTTAAGTCAGTCCGGCTAGGTTATTTTGGATATACATATAGAGAGAAGGAATATATAGTGGTGTAATATTGTGCGAGAAATGTTGATTGACTAAATGTGAATATAATACTATGTAGTTGATCTTGGTTATTGGTTTAGAGGTTTGGGATATAGAGTAAGTTATCGGTAAAGGAGGACACAATGAAAATAGGTACAGACGGTGCTTGAACTGAAACTCATCCAACATAACAAATGCATTCTCTGAGTTAATAATTTTGTTTGAAAACTAATATTTGATGTTTGTAGTCAGTGAGGCTCATTTTGTGTTGAGAAGTGTGCTCTAGACTGTTGGCCTTCCTACATGTGTAGGCCCCTATTGTCATATTTATTCATTTGGCCAGTGGATAGATATTGTGGGTCACCAATTCCACTGTGGTTTTTCCTCTTTGAGGTTTTCCATGTATAAATCTCTGTGTTATGGTGCATGTTCTTGTGGTGGCATCATTTCTACTTACTTTTATATTCTTTTATGGTTATCGGTTACATAAATACTTTGTTAATAAGGTTAAAATTGATCTCACCTGTAGAACACTGATTTACCCCCCTCTTGGTATTCTTGGATTCCAACATTCCCCTCTTGTGATAGATCACAATTATATGGTCACTATAGACTTTGAGAAGATAAATATGTTGGAGCATAATCTGAGAGACTTTGAGGGTTTCTTGAACAAAGAGAATATCCTCCCCCAAGTCGGGAATTCCATGAGTACCTTTAGAGATATAGAACATGGGGCAGTTGCAGTTGCAATTGATGTACTTAGCCTCTGCCTCTGGTCAATCATCTGTGCCTGCGTATTATAGGAAGAGTCCCCTTGAAATTACCATCCTAAATACTATCCTTCCAACAACTGTTGATTCCTTAAAGTTTGATAGGTTCAATGGTGATGGGGACCCAAACATGCATATAGATTCCTTCATGATTATGTGTAGTGACTACCATAGTCTAGATTTCATGTTGCTGAAATTATTCTCGCATTTCCTCAAGGGGACATAATTAGAATGGTATAACTCCTTACCTGATCACTCTATTTATACCTTTGATAAGCTTATGGATCTTTTCCTTAAAAGGTTTCAGGCGAACATTGGTAGCAAGGTTACTATTGCCGATCTTGTTCATTATAAACATAAGACCAACAAAAGATCATTGATTTTATTTCAAGATATAAAGCTATCTCAGCCAAGATCCCCTTTGCCTTGCCAGATAGTGATCTGTAGAGGATGTTTATCAACAATCTGCAACCGACATTGAGGGAGAAACTATCTCTTAATCGATATCAGAACTTTGCTAACATGTGCTCTTCTCTCACCGATTGCCAACACACTATGTCATAGTTCAGAGATACTTGTTCGAACCCTTGCAGTGGGTCCTTTGTAGGCATGATCAGAGATGGGTATCAGAAGAATAAGGTTGTCGCTAATGTTGTGGCTGTTCCTCTGATGGTTGTTGTGCAAGCTCCACAACAAAATAGAGTCTTTTCTAAACGGAATGACTACTACTTCAGCATAATGCAACAGTTGTTGAAAGACAACCTTATTACCCTTTCAAAAATAAAACCACTGTCTGATAGTCAGCCTTATCCATTTTGGTAATGATGGTTCAAAGTTTTGTCATTATCATCGTGTGCTTGGTCACAACACTGAGCGATGTTATCATCTTCGACATGTTTTCCAAGACCACATTGATAGTGGTGCAATCAAGGTGGATGCACATAAGTACAAATCAAACAAGTCTTATGATAAAACCAACAATGACTTGTAGATTTATACCAGCCCTTTCCCTCTGCATTTGGAAAACTTTATTTCTGCATCAAATCCTTCTTCGCATGATGGTCTATATGTGAAAATGGTCACCATCACCCCCATTAGCTCACCTCCGATCCAAAAGGGGAAGGTATCTGATCTTTCCTTGTCATTTACCCCTTTGGATGCCCCATATTGTAGAGAGCTTGCTCCTCTTTACGTCCCTGGCAAACTGAATGGTCAGACTGTCACAGGTGTGATGATTGACCCATCTAGCAGAGTTGATGTTATCACATAGGAGACTCTCTTTGTGAACAACTGGCATAGATCGACGTATGATGAGTGTCACATAACTTTGAGGATGCATGATAGGTTCTCTATCTACCTCTTGGGTAGTATCACCTTGACAGTCCTCGTAGGACCTAAGGTGGTGTCATATGTGTTCGTCATCATTCCTGAATCAGACCTATTCTGAGTTAAGATTGACATTCCTTGGCTGATTTCTACAGAAGCCGTCCCCTCGGTCATGCACAAATGTCTCAAGTTTCCCATGAGGGCATAGTGCATGTCATCCAGAACACTGGATACTGACCCCTGGTTGCCCATGGGGATTTTTTTATTGGACCACTTTTGGCCTGCCTCGGTGGGACCCATGCTTCCCCGTGGTGATTTAATGTACCATGCTTATTATCAGTATAAAATGGGGGAGTAGGCCCCTACATATGTATAGCCTAGTGTTTTGTTTCCACCTCCTGCATAGACCTCTCCTCCATTGATTCTGGTCTTAGAGAGGGTAGTGCCCCATGTCTCCTCATCATTGAGGGCCAAGGCTAAGCCTTCTCCCTCAAATAGACCTCTATGTCCTCTTAGGACCACACAACCTCTAGCAGTATCTACTATTCCTGCAACTGCGCCCGACGTGGCTAAGGGAAAGGCATCCATACTGTCGAAGTCTACGACCCACCCTCCCTTCGAGCTCCCGATCATAGCCTATATTCCTCAGCCCTCTCATTATGAGAAAAGGGAGCGCTCTTCTCATGTCCCTTCATCACAGCCTATACTGACACCCTCTATTCCTTCGATTGCTCCTTGAGCGAAACAAGGTGGCATGCCTGTTGCTGTGGATCCGTTATCTCATCGGTTAGGCCTTCTCCCATCCTTGAAACAATTCCGGAGGCCTCTCCTATGGAGCACGATGTTCCCAAATCTTCTCCAACTCTGGTTGGTGGTCCTCACCTCTGTTGGAGTCAGCGTACGCGTGAGCGTAAATGCTTTCGACGGGCTCGAGCTCAAGAGTGTGATACTGGCTTACAATATGCTAGTGTTGATTTGACACCCAACGCTGTTGTTTCAGAGCCTTTTCCCTTGGTTGCTCCCATCTTTACACCTATTTTGGTCTTGCTCCCTGTTACTTTAGGGGCTTTAGATCAACCTCCCTCTAAATGTGTGCAAGTTTTCATTGCTCCTTATTTGGATTCGCCTCTTATCACTTCTTTTCCGCACATGCCTCCCTTGTCCCGACCCCTTAACATGTCACATACATAGGTGATTCCTAGTGCAACTTTGTCTACCCCACTTGCTTCACCATCGCTCTAGCATCTGAGTTTTCTTGGGGTCCTTCAGCCTGCTATGGTTGACAGGAGGCTTGACACTCCTATCCTGTATAAACACAAGTTTGAATAGGGCCCTGTTCTAGAGTTCTGATGAGGCAAGTCTTCACAGTTATGTTATTCATCCCTTCCTTTACCTATCTTAGTGTCCGTTGGTTTGCCTTTTTCTGTTTGCATGATTGAGAAGGCCCCGCCTCTCTTGAGTTTGTCATTGCCCTTCTTGTAGAGGTCGATAGTCCTATTCTTGTTCTATCTTCTCCAAGTGAGTCACCTGCTTCCTCCATAGAGGCTTGCATGTTCAGCTCCTAAAAGGACATCCCAACCTTGTCTACGATCTCCACACAATCGTTGACCCTTTCCTCCTTCGATCCTGCAGATCAAGATGTCATTGCATCTTTGTATCTTGCTCTCACTACTAGTGAGGCACCTGGTGTAACCCTTGCAATAGTCCCTCTCCGAGCTCGCCCCCCTTCTCGTTATGACCTAGATTAAGAGGAAGAGGTTCTTCTTGAGAATGATGATCTCCTACAGTATGATCCCCTCCTAAGGGCTGATTGTTAGGACTTTTATCTTTCCTCTACATCTTCTTGCAAGTGTGTGTAATTGTGTTCCCCTGTGCTTTCTTTATCTATTTGTTCTCTCTCGATAGACCCAAGTCACTCCATAGGTACTTGGATAGGGGAGGTTGACTATTTTTATCCATTGTGCTCTCCTGAAGGACCGAAGTTACTCCATAGGTGCTAGGATAAAAGGGATTTTTTGTCGTACACATTCCTCTATTTGTTTACCTCTTTCTTCTATTTGTCGTATCTTTCTTTTCAACATTCGAGAACGATGCAAAGCATTGGGAGTATTCTTTGCTTTCTTCCATGTTGACCCCAATTTTTATTTTTTTCTTTGCCTTCATGTGCTCTTCTTCAAATCCGATAAATTTGGCACTATGATGATGGACCCATCTCATAGTGATACCATATGTCTTTTTGACCCTGCTATGGGTTTTGATGCCAAACTATTGGATCCCCCTATCTTCTTGCATTACATCTTTTGACATTGTGGACATTTATGTGTCACTATCCATTGGTGGCATTCCACATAAACATCTTGTTATGTTGATGTACCATAGCTTCTCTTCTCCTTAGAATGACATGTCTTCCATGCCTATCATTCTAAGGGGGGGCCATCATATCTGCATTTTATCTTTGATCTCTTACATCAGTTTCATTTGCCAAGTTGCTTTTTCATGTTTACCCAGGTGAGGGCCAAACCACTTGATCTTTTTTTTTCCAAGATCGCTGAGGTGGGGGCAAAGCCACTTGATCTTTTCCAAAGATTGCCTACATGGGAGCCAAACCATTCCTGATCTATATCTCTCTTGTTTTCCTTGGTAGGGGCCAATCTACTACTTACCAAATTTATCTTCCCTATCGCATGGCTATCTAGCGTGTCGCTACCCATGCCAACAAAATTTATCCTTATCTTCCCTATCGTATGGTTATCCATACCAACATATCACTCGCTATCGTATGGCCTGTTAGCGGCAATCAAGAAGGAAGACTGAGAGGGGGGGAGGGTGAATCAGTCTTCACCGAATCTCAACAAATTGAACTCCAAAACATAAACTGATAAACTGTAGTAACAGATAGATAGGAAAATTAACAACACAACACATAACAAGATTTTGACGAGGAAAACTTGGTTAAGGGAAAAACTATGGTGAGAACCTACCCACAGTAAGATGATACTCTACAGTAGTATGTGAAAATATTATAATGGGGAATGCACATGCATTCAGGCGTACTTCCTAGAGCTCACTGCTCAAAAGATATATACATGGAAGGCTACAACCCTCAGGGAAGTCTCACTTACAATATGATTTAGACTACAATCCAGATGGAATGAACTACAATGATAGCATCTACAAATGCCTGATGAAAGTTTCAATTAAGCACAGTTGTCTTCTCTACAACACCAAACACACCTCAACACTTCACTGAATTATATATCCTTGTTCGCACATTTATCTCTCTCTGATAATGTAGACACAATACCGACACCTAAATTACATAAGTATATCACCTATATATATAAATCATCAACCTTGATAACAAGGTCGGCTAAACTCTCGACCCTCAACTCATAATTATAAAAATTACATTGAATGATACAAAGATCAACCACTAGACCAATATTATGATTTACATTACATAGCATGGACCTAATTCAAATTTCCAAATGATTACATCCATCGAAAATCCCGCCAAGATCAACCGCAACAAGCTACACCACCAGAAATACTGCATAACACACAAATCATCACTAGTTCATAGAAATTACCAAAAAATTGCACAACGATCAATGCGGATCACCAAAAAAATAAGACATGACTAGGAAACACCAACAAGCACGTTAGAATCATCTGGAACAATTGCACCAATACCTCTTTTCAAATCGTCATCGGTCAATGTCTCAAAGCTCAAGAACACAACCAATCAGCAACTGTCATGATGAAAGGTAACTTGCAGAGCACCAAATCATGAACCATCTGAAATTAAGATACACAATATCATCCTAAACAATAATCCAAAGTCTCAACACAAGATCTGATCACACCAGAATATACCTAAGGAAATATCGGATTCTGTAAAATAGTGATCAACACAACTAAACTACAAAACTAGACCAAAAAATCTTCCCAAGCTCACCAGAATAAATTATAGGAATATGTTGACTTCAATGACAACAACATATCCTAGTAGTAGCAATGAACAACCAAATCCAACAATCTCCCCAATAATCGAACATGGCCATCTATCATAATGCATCTTGCTACCCATATTGGTGTATCTTATACCAATGGTAGTCACTTATCTCATATTCTTCTGTAAGCATGGGCTTTCTTTTGAGGTGAGGTTTTTTTCAGTTGAGTTATCTTATCCTTTCCTTTACCTTACCATCCATCAAGCTAGTCTATAGCTAGCATATTTGCGATGTACCAAGTACCAATATTTATTCTAAATCATAGCATCATCTCACTGGGGGCAACCTTGTCTGATCAACAAAAATATGCCTCCTTGTCATGACTTTTCTTTCTCTATATCTTCCTCTACTTTAGCTTTGCGTCCCTCGACAAAGGCATGCTCGCTAAAGTGGGGGCAAAATGTAATATAAAAAACATTATCCCTTGTAATTAATGTGACAAATGATGCTTTCCTCCATGTCATCGGAGGTCAGGCTTTGCCATCTTGTCCTTTTTTCCACTTAGATCATCCTTGATAGCTCTGGTCGAAGCATTACCAACTCTGCCAACCTGTCACCTTCGGGGACACAAGCGCGATGTAGAGACTTTTGTGTGGCATGCTAGCATCCTGCGAATCTGACAGTACACAGGTGGTCATTTGAGTGTTACACATGCACCTAAAAGGAATAGTAACGCCTCTCTATGCACCCACCGATGTCCGGTTTCCTTCCAGAGCCTTTATCTATCAATTTCAAAGGCATTTGAGAGGATTCTTTGGCAATTTTAGCAATCTTCTTATAGGTTGAGCTCTTGGAGTCTGTTTTTGACAACATACTATCAACACCACCATTGTTGCAGCGTTACCAAGCATTCCAAGCACACCATTCCAGTCACTTCCAAGCATTCCAATCTCCGTTCATGATAGGGGAGTTATCTTAATTCTCTCTCTTGCATATTTATCAACTTTATTTATAATTTCTTGTTACATTGTTATCCTCTTTATCATTTATCTTTCCCGTGGCTTTCTTGGGTTGTCTGTGGAGGTGGAAACACCAAAACAGGGGTCTAACTTAGGCAGGCTCCAAAACACAACCCCCAAATTTTTTCTTTCTTGCATGTGTGTAGGTACACTATCGTGAAGAGGAGATTAACTTGCAGGAGCCTTCATAGTGTGGACCCTTTGTTTGTCTATTTCTTTCCCTTTTCTCTTTCGATTCTATTTTGGTTATTTTGTATATCGCGTTTACTAGTTTTGTTTCATTATTTTTGTACGCTTACTGTATCATAATCACACTTAGAGTTTTTTGTACGAACTTTGTACCTCATCCTTATAGGACGACAACATGCCACACTGGTGTCCCAATTCCACAAGCTCATCCCGAGGACAGAGACTCTGCAGAGTCGTTTAGAGACGCTTCTCAGGTGTCTAACACTTCTTGCATAAATCTATTATCCTTTGGCTCATCTTAGCGCTATTTCACAAAGGTAATTGGAAGGACAATTTGCCCTCAAGGATCCATCATCCTTGAGGTGGAAAATTCTGTCCATTACAATTGATAAATTAATCATTGGACTATAGGGATAGATTGATTAAATTTGATTTAATTAACCTTGAGACAAAGGGAATTAACACAATTAAATTGGTTAATTATGTTGACAGGCTTAAATTAATTAAGTATTAATTTAATTAATTTTACCTATGTCTACACATTACGTCTAATTAGGCAAAACCTAATTGATATAATTGAGGTTGTGGTTGGCATATAAAAGATGGAATCATTGTGTAAATAAATAGTGAAGTTGTGTGTGTTGTGTGAAGCATATGTGAAGTAGTAAAGTGGTTCAGAAGTGTTACAAAGTAGTGATGACGACAATTTATGATATGTTTTGAATTGTGAACTGTGATCAACATTTCAGTGGATGCGATTCTTTACAGTTCAAGTTGTTCAACCCTATGGATTATTGTATATGGCCCTAAAGAAGTGATCTTTAGTGTTTTCAAGTCTCTTTTGTATCTCGCTCCAAGGTTGTGCACCTTAACTTTGCAAGTCATCTCAAGGGTAGTGAGCTCCTTGGCCTTTGACCTAGTCATTGTCACTAAGTTATTCATATAGTGAGATAGTTCTCACCATGGTTTTTCCTAGTTTGGGTTTTCCACATAAAAATCTTGGTATTCATGTGTGGGTTTCAATTATTTACTTTCATTCATAAAGTATATGGAATGAATGATAAGAAGAAAGGTTAATTTTGATGTATACATGTATGTGTACACATACACATACACATACACATACACATACACATACACATACACATACACATACACACACTTCTTATTTTATTGGGGTAATATCTAATTTTTTTGAGACATAATCAGAGGCACTTGATCAGTTTTCAAACGTACACTTTTGGAGGCTTCTTCCATCTTTCTTCTTTGCATCCTTGTATGGTGTACCTATGCGAGTTAAGCCACTATACATTATTTTAATACACCATTGGAGGGTGACATGCAACACATTCAAATCTAGATTCCAATCCGTATGCAAGGACATGAGAGGCATATGTAGAACACCCCATCTAGGGCACTACCACACTTGGATTTATGGATAGAATTATATAGAAGTTGATAGGGGTGATAGATGTTATGCATCAAGGATGCAGTGATCTCAAAATTGGAAGATACAAAATTGAGTTTAGTAGTGAACTATAGCATTCCAACCAGAAGATTTCCTCCCCTCTCATTTTCAAACCATGAAGAAATAGAATGAAAGAACTATCCTGGGTGAAAAAATTATACAACTAGGGGGGACCTTAGGCAAAAAGTTAGATATGTTTATATGAGTGAACCATTTTCATCAATGGAGTTTCTTCAAAATTTTCCAATGCATCTTTTTCTTCCCAAGGGGAGGCTTGTTGTTTGTAGACAATGGATTATATTTTATTTTCAAACATTCTTTATTGGATTTAGAGACACTTCATTATAGGGTGTTATGCAATTTCCATCTTTCTATCCTATGGAAGCTCTTTTGTGTTGTATCTTAATGATGGATTTAATTCTTGTGGGGTATTAATGAGTTCTCCATATTATCTCTTTTAGAGAAGAGTTTTTCTCATGTTTTTTTTCTCCTTTACTTCATTGTGAGAGATCTTTTATACATGGGTGCCTAAAATCACCTCTTAGTTGGGACCCATCTTGCATCTTACATCCTTGCATCATTTTCATTTTTTTTCTTTCTTTGTAAATTGCATTTAAGGTGGGGTTTTAGTGTGAATAAGGTTATGTCCTAGCTAATTTCTTAATGTGGACCTATTCACATGTTAAGGTTAATGGGGTCATGTATCTCATTAACCTCTTGTGTCCTAGGTCATTGTATATTTGTTTTAAGTTTTTGTCTGACAACATAGGATTAAAACAAATGCAAACATCTTGTTTAATCTTATCACTCACCTTGCATATATAAATAAGGCTAATGTATAATTTGTAACATACCTCATAGATATTAATATCAAGAAAGCTCTTTTTTGCATGCTATCCTGTGAAAGGTTATCATTACTTTTGCAAGTGATCTTGGAGTGTTGAGCTAATTTCCAACTCTCACATCCATTAGGTTTGCACATTTTAACACTATTATGAAAATGCCATTATTATGTCAATCTCTAAACTTATTTTCTAATTGTATTTTTTTTTAACAATTCAAATATATTAAGGTTTTGATTCTCAATTATTTTTGCTAATGTCCTCATTTCTTTATTAAAAATATATTCATTATTTTTTTTCCATTCATCTAGAATGGAAGCATATCATATTTTTGTCTTCTACATCCCATTATGTGCATATGAAAAAAATAACCTTGATTAGTTTTCTCAGAATTGGGGAGATTCTCAATTTTTAATTTTTTTTGAACTTGTCTTTAAAAATTAGTAAAAAACAGCACAAGCCAAAAAAATTAGTAAAAAAATCTAGCATAAATTTTATGATGTTAGCTAACTTTCTATTAAAAAGATTTATGAAATACTCTAATAAGTCAACAATTTAGGGGGAGAACACTTGACTTTATAAAGTACTTTTGTGATAAAAATAGAACCACTTAATATGCTCCCTTGTTTAGCCCATTTAATTTCCACTATTTAGAAGAAAAAGGTATTTTAGAAACTAGATTTCAAGCACTATTAATCTTATTCCTAATATATCTTGAAATTTGGAGTGTGGATATCTTAAATTATCTCTTAAAGATTAATTTTTGTTTATTTTTGAAAACAAAATTACCACTTTTGACCTCCTTTACCCTCCCATTTCTATGGACTAAACCACTAAAGAGACTAAATAAAATAAGAAGATCAAGTGAATCCATATTACTCTTCTTCACATCCTTCCATTAATCAACCCCTATATATTTCTCTCATATTCAAAACAAAGAATCATATCTAATAATAGTGACCATAGCCAAATCAATCTATAACATTTTAGGCTACATAGACCTAAAGTAATACATTAAAATATCAAATTCAATTAAATATTAAGTGATAACAAAACTTGAGTCACATCTTGATTGGTTCAAAGTATTAAGATAATGTGGAAGCAAAAGTGGGACAGATAGATAGGACAAAGGATTGCCTACAAGAAGATGCAAACTAATAAAATTCTAATGAGATCAACTTCAAGAAATGGCTTGTTTATGCAATGTGATGGGAAGAAAATGCTATTTTAAAGTCGACAATTCTTATAGGCCTGCATTCTTCACTATATTTAAATACATCATAGTTACTCTACAATATATGAAACACCATGGCATACCTAACTCTGCTTAAGAGTGTGGGACATGCTTAGCCATTCTATTTCAGCTAAGTAGCAGATGGTTTTGGCTGCACCATGTTTCTATTCATTCCTTGCAGGTATTCTCCCTTCCATCCTTGAAAAATGATTGTCTATCATTTCCAATACTATTCTAGTCTGTAGACTTCTCTATCTATTGACAAGGGAATTTAAAAAAAAAGATTACTTGTAGATTATTTCAATCAGACAATAAACTATCGTTATACAGAAGTCAGTAATATACAAAGATTCCTTGACGTCAAGGGACTCTTAGGGTTTATTTGCCCACAATTCAATGTTCTAGACAAAGTCAACAAGCTATTATTACCCCACTACCATATTTCTTTAATATATATTAACAGTTAGAAAGGAGCTTAGTTGTGCCTGTACCGTATAACACTCATAACAATGTTGAAATTGTGTAGTATCATAGATCATGCTATGTCATAACGATTTGCAATATAATATGAAAAAAATATTTTTGGAGGAAATGATGCTTCTATTTTCTCGACTCTTTGACATTGGATTAATCTATATTGATAGATTATATGTATTTAGCTGGAGTTTTGTGCAAGTAAACCTACCAAGACAAGTGGAGATTTGTGGTGATAAAGCCATTGTAGAATTGATATGAATGATGTGTTTTGCATTCATAACCAATCTTACCTTTATCTTTGTTGAAAGCTGACGAGGCTGTTGAATGATCTTGTAGTAGGTATTTTCTTATCTCGCTATCTGTTGAACTGATCCATTCCTATATAAAGGAGGTTTTAGGGCTAAGTCAGTCTCATATTTTTAGGCTTGATTAGCCCTTCTCTGGCAGTTAAAACACAGGCATGGATGGGTATACAGGAGTCCTTCCATATCTTTATAAAGCCTTTGTTAGGTATCGTAGAACTCGCCATTATTCCAGGCCCGAACTTCAATATTATCAAGAAGAAGAATCTCATCTTCTGTTGTCCAAAATGGAGAACATTCTGACAAGGTATTGGAGGAAGGGAAGTAGGAGGAGAAGAGTTCTTTGATGTTTGAGTGGAAAATTGGTCGTGATCTATTTTGTGTTCTTTGATGGGTATTGCAATAAGGTGATCAGTGATCTATTGTCACAAGATATAGATTAATGGGCACCTTGAAATGCATAGAAAGTGAATGTCTAAGGTATTCGAAAAAGAGAAGTAAGAGGAGAATAGTTTGTTGATGTCTAAGTAGAAATTTGGTGATTTATTTTGTGTCTTTTAATGGGTATTGCAATAAACTGATCAGTGATCTATTGTCACAAGATATAATGGATACTCTAAAATGTATAGAAAGTGAATGTGTAAGGCATTGCAGGAAGCGGAGGAGGAGGAGAATAGTGAGTTGATGTCCAAGTGAAAATTTGGCAATCTACTTTGTGTCTTTTAATGGGTATTACAATAAAGTGACCAGTGATCTATTGTCACAAGATATAGATTAATGGGCACCCCAAAATGTATATAAAGTGAATGTATGGAGCCCTGTTTCGGTTTGTCTTCCAATGTGGATCTCAATGAAGTTGTATAGAAGCATCTATGAATTAATAGTTTTATTGAATGCCTATTTTTATTTTGTATATCAACTTAAAAATCCAACATTGTTGAGAAAGACTGAAATAATGATAAAAGCTTTAGATTAATTCTCTGTTTAATAGTTGGAATACAACTAATTACTATGTGATTTTTGATTCTTATTATCAATACGTGGAATATTTATGTTTATCTTTTACATAATCATTACTATATTATGATTATATTAATATATTTGTGAAAATTTAATTGGAATTGTATAACCTACCAAGACAAGTGGAGATTGGTGGTGATAAGCCACAGTAAAATTGAAATGAATGATGTGTTGTTGTATGCAATCAATCAATCTTATCTTATCTTTATTGAAAGCTGACGAGGCTGTTCAATTATCTTGTAATACGTATTTAACTTCTAACTTAACATGCTCTTATCTTGACATCTGTTGAACTGTTCCATTCCCATATAAAGAAGTTATCAAGGGAAAGTTTATCTCATATTTTTTTAGGGTTTGATTAGCCTTCTGTGGCATGGATGGGTAAACAGGAGTCGCACCATATCTTTATAAAGCCTTTGTTAGGTGTTGTCACAATCGCAATTATTCCAGGCCCGAATTTCAATGCAATACAGAAGAAAATTCTCATCTTCTGTTGTCCAAAATGGAAAGCATTCTGAATGGGTTTTGGAGGAAGAGAAATAGAAGAGTTCGTTGATGTCCCAGTATAAATATGGCGATCCATTCTTGTGTCTTTTAATGGGTACTGTAATAAGACGACTGGTGATCTATTATCAGAAGATATGGATTAACGGGCGCCCTAAAATTTATATAAAGTGAATGTATGAAGCCGTGTATCTGTTGCATTCCATTGTCGATCTCAATAAAGTTGTTAGAATTGTCTAGTAATAATAGTTTTATTAATTGTGTTGTTATTTTTGTTGGAAATATTGTTGGAATCTGTAGTTGCGTCAAAAGTTGGGTAAGGGAGATTTGAATTTGTGACTCAAGATTTTGGTATCAATTGTTGGAATAGTTTGTTGTTGTGCTAAAAGTTCGAGATGATTAAATCATTATTTGGTAAAAGTTCGAGATGGTTAAATCATCACAGTCCATCTAGATTGTTGTCTTTGTTTATAGATTTCAACTGTTTAAAATTTTTTACATCAACATTTGGGATGATTATATACATCAACATTTCAGATCATTAGATCATAATCAATGATCCATCATCAGAATAACAGAACTATAGAATGATCCATCATACTCAATAGTTATTCATGTCATAAACCCTAAAAGAAATGCTGACCACCAAGTCAACAAATATAACCCCAACTAACTCAGCTGTACCAGTCACCTTTGTATCTTCCATATCCACAAACAAATCTCCAGATTTTGCCATGGATTCAAATGGATTTTCCATTAACTCTTCCAACATGTCCACCGTTCCATCTGCAGATTTCACACATTTGGTGGGTAGTTTGTAATAATTTTTTTATACATGTTATCTTTCCTTCTTCAGGTGACCAATTTGTTCTATATTGTATGAGTCTGTGTTTTGTATGCACTCTCGGGAGTCCAGATCTACAGAACTGTAAGTTTTGTTTCTCTAAAAGATTATAATAATGTTTGTATGGAAAGAGATCAAGCTTAGGTGTAATGTTGCATTCTCATGAATATGAATTATCATGTCTGTATGAAAGAGCCGAAGCTCAGATGTAATGTTTCTTAATGTCCCATTCTAAAGTTCTAATTTTGTTTTCTGCTCTAATTTTCCTTTCAATTTTTGAGTTTGTTGGAAAATTTATATCTTAATTTAAACCCAATGTAGTGTAAACCAAAGGCTTACCCTATCAGACAGATTTGCACATTTTTGAAATTAGAAGGACAATATTAATGATGGGAATATTTAATAGTTGGGATTAGGTCAATCATTATTCAATTTTCTATTGAAATATCTTTTGGGTTTTTCAATTTATATTGATATTGTAAAACTTTTATGTTTATCATACAATGTGAAATTATTTTCAAGATTTACTGTTTGTATTATATAAATAAAGATTTGTTAAGTTTTATGAAAAGAGAAAAATTTAAGTACTGGGGTTTTCCACCATTTGTAGTGACCATGAAAGAAAACTACGCTGTGAATTTCTCTTCTTAGAGAGTGATGAGTAATGCAAGGCTTTTGACTAATACCATTCCCAGAAGTTCAAATATATTTCTTCTTTGTTTTTCAATTAGATAACTTGCAAATTATTAAAGTGTCTTGATTTATTACAAGTTTGTAATCATTGTTTGGTAAAGGAGATAAGCATAAAAGAATGATCAATTTAATCTCTTCTTTCCTGGAAAAACCTCCAACAATTTAGGAGGCATATGAGGTACAGAAACGAAAGGATGAGATAATAGGAGAGCTACAAATCCATTTTGTAAAAGAAAACAATGCTCTAAATTACTAAGGAACCCTCTGAAGGAAGACTGTACCATGATAAATTCCATGGATGAAATTAAAAGGTGTGTTCTTCTATTAACCAATTTAGCATTCATCAATATAAGACTATTTTTATGTATGTCTTAAGCACTTCTGGAAAAGGCTATCCAGTCTTTAAAATACACCAAACTTTCATCACAATATATTTATAATATATTAAAAATATTGATGTCTTAGTATATCTTAAAGATTGAATTAGCCGTTTCATTTTAAAAATAACTTACCAAAACTTACTTATGCGTGTAATGCTAGTGAGACATGCAGTTCAAAGTTATTTGAAAAATGGTTACTACACCATCTGCAACTCTAAAGCTATTGATTATATGCATCTGCAACACTCTGTAGAGGGAAAGGGAGGAAAATGCTAGGCTCATGGCAAGATACCAAAAATGGCCCTATTTGACTGGGTTGATCAGTAAGGACAAAGAGCTTTACTTAAAAAATAATTGGATTTGACTGGGTTGATCAGTAAGGACAAAGAGCTTTACTTAAAAAATAATTGGATTTTGTTTTGGGATACACATTAAAAATTGTTAAACAATTAAATTGTTTCTTTAAAAAATCATTTTGACCATTGAATTAAATATCTTAACAAAAGCTAAGACAAAGTCTTTTACTTCTAAGAAGCTGCTCAATTTCAAAGGAAACATAGACTAACAATTTAAGCTCAAAGTTTTTGATGAGGATTACAATTTTTTAATAAAATTTTAATATTTAATAAATTTGTAAAAGAAAACTAATGGAATCTTTTGTTAAGATTAGATTTAATATGATGAAAAATTAATATAATTTAGGACTGATAAATATATAATAAAATTTTAAAATAATAAAAATAAACATATTTGTTTATTTAGACAATTAATAGATAGCTATCATCATTTTTATCATAATTTACAATCAATTTTTTTTTAATATATATGTGGTTGAAGTAGAATAATGAAATATATGTTTGTTTCTATTATGAAGTTTAATTGTAGATTTTAAAATAGTATCAAAAGATTGTGTAGTAAAATGGTAGTAGGAGTAGGAGTATGACTTGAGGTGTCTTAGACTCTAGCATAGCCATGATAGCAACCACATAAGGTTTGTTTATGTTATGGTTATTGCATTTTGTGCAAAATATATTGTAGAGTTTATGTGATAAGAGAAAAGGACATATACCCTATGGGATTCTCCTGTAAAGAAATACTTCATCACATGCATATATACTAAAATGTGACTCAATGTATTATATTAGTGTTAGGAGAAAAGGGAATAATCCATTAGTGTGAAAAGGTAGGTATTGGGGGTTGAAAAAATGTAAAGAATTAATTCATCACATATTAATTAGAGGGATTCCATTTATTGTGGTGTTCTCAATAGGATCATGAAGCTACCATTTTTCTACACCACATAGTCTCATTTTGTGTTATTGCCCCATAATCTTAGATATATTCATTAAGTTCCACCTTTAATATAGATGAAAAATAAAACAATGGTCACTTAAATATGAGAGAGTTGAGTACAACCCTACCCAATTTTTTTTTAAACTAGTTATTGGAAATTGTTTGGTAATAGGATTATCCCACCCAAAAGAGTCACTTGGCATCTCTAAAATCCTTTTATATAATTGAGGTATCTCTACATTTCTTGGTGGCACTTCAAGAAGACAAGTTTCACTTTCTAGGTGTTTAGTCAATAATTGATGATTAACTCATTGTAGGATTCACAGGGGCTTCACTAGCTAGGCAATATTATATCACGTGCATTCATATTGGGGGGTTTAATATCCCAAAAATGAGGGTGCAATATATTGCCTATCGGTAAAAATAGGGGGGTTTTAATTCTGGCTATGAAAAAATACACTATTTGGTGAAAATAGGGGGGTTTTTTAATCTGGGCTGTGTATTGGGAGTGGGTGACAAAAAAAGAGTTTAGGGCAATATTTTTTGAAAATAGGGGGATTCTTTAGTATGCTATGAACGCACGTGCTATAACCCAGATTCACTAAGTGAAGCCCCCATGATAGGACTATCTAGATCAATGCATACTTTGCTTGTTTGGAGATGTCTTTTGGGAGGGACATTTGATAAGTTGACAAATTATGGTAAAGTTATTGTATGAAGATGTGATGGTTGTCATTTTATACATAATCAAATTATTGAGTTAATTAGGATTCCAAGAAAATGACTTGGGTAGATATATCTAGTCTATGGTATAGGTGAAAAGTGTAATGAGGTTGAAGTTCCTAATGATGATGATATTGTAAAGTGTGTAGAGATTGACAAAGATATCTTGCATTATATTTAGATTTTGTATTTATAAATTAATATAGAATCAAGTTAAAGCTCTCTTTTGTTTTTTGATTTGTTCTTAAATGGGTTTCTTAGGATAAACATAGTGTATTTTCATCCAAAATATTTTTAAAAATTGAATTGAAATGAAGAGTGTAGCAATAATAGTTTTAATGAATGTGTTAGTATTTTTCATCTTGTTGGGAAATTTATATATCAACTTAAAAACTCAATAAATTGTAAATCAAGGCATGAACTATGTGATAGTGCATTTTGAATGCTAGTATCAAAATCATAAGGTTTTTGAAAATTAATTATGTTGTGAATAAGCTATTTTACTGAGTTAGTTCACTAGTAGGTCCTATTCACATGTTAAGTTTACTTTGGTCCTAGAAACATTTTTATAATTCTTAGTTGGCACTAGATCTTATCTTAACTTTTTTCATTTACTTATTGTTTCCTAGGTCATTTAATATTTACCATGTTAGTTGTCTTAAGTTATAAGATTGTGACACAGTACAAATCATGTCTAATCTCATCTCTCAATCTTGCCTATGTAAGAAAGAGAGAAAAATCAATTGATTAATTATCAACACAATAGACTAGATTGATTTTGGACTTATAATGTACATATGATGCCTTTCATATATAGGAAAGATTTAGAGATGGGATTAGACAATATTTGGACATGTATTTTTTGTTGGAGATTGTTGTTAGCATGAGCTTGTAAGGTTGTCATTGATGCCAAACTTGGTTATCCGAATGCATATTGGTTCACATATGCTTTGTTAGATCTTGGTTATCTGGATAGAGTTTGGTTTGGATACTCTTTTGATGTTGGTTGTGTCATCTTGTATTTAGGGTGGCCCAGAATACTTTTGGTGCCTTGCGGATATGTTGTTTATTGCATTGTGGTTTAGTGGATCATGTTATTTTGGTCCATATATGTATTGGAAGATGTGTTGAGATGTGTATTTGGCTCTCACTTTGGTTTGTGGAGATCCGCATGGAGTATTTTACATTAGAAGTGGTTATATGACTGATTGGATGATTAAATCTACATGCATGCTTTGTAATGTCTTTTGGGATATGTGTTAGAATGTGCCCTTTGTTGGATCATTCATGGGATGATGTATTTTGGTTACCTCTTTCTCCTAGAGTGGACCAATCTAAGTATTTTAGGTTTGGGTGGCTTATTTTGTGTAATATTACTTATTCTGTTTTGGTTGACCCTTGATTAAGATTTCATGTGTTGTATATCATATATAAGATGTGCAAAAAGATGAGTTGAGTATGGATGAGAAGTGAATTGTGTGAGAAGTGTATGTGAATGGTTTGCTAGTAGATTTGAGCTTGTGGTGATGCAAAAGTTAGAAATTTGAAGCTGATATATTCTACCAAATAGAGTGTTGTGATAGTGGAGATCATTAGAGATGTTTACCATATTATTGGTTGCTTGATTATTGTTCAAGGATAATTTCATGATTAGGAGAATCCTTCTCATTTTTCATTCAACTATTTCATTCGTTGTTCATTAACAGTGAGTCCTTTGGAAACAGTTTGTATCTTGTCCCGAAGAAGTGTTCTTCAGCTATACAAGTCCTTTTGTATCTTGCCTAAGGTAGCACGCCTTATTTTTGGAAGTCCTTCAAGTGTTGATACTCCTTGGATGCAAGCCTAAAATATTGTAAAGATTGTTATTCATATTATGTTAGAATCTCATTGTGGTTTTTCCTTGTTTAGGTTTTCCATGTAAATCTGGTGTTCACATGTTTAAGTGTTTCTGTTTGATGTGTTGATGGTTAAAGTGTCGATCTTGAATAAATAAATTAATAAAAAAAAATTATTTTCCAAACTCATTCACCCTCTCCTCTCAGTCCTATTGCGTGCTCAAAAATTTGTATTAGAGTGAGGTTACTCTGTAGAAAGATCAACTACTTAAGGTAGACTTATAAATGACATAGGACCTTCATGTTAAAGGTCTGATGTTTGATGGAACAAACTACAATTATTGGAAGGGAAGAATAGAATCTTATTTGGAAGAATTGCATAATGGAATCTAGGATATTATCCATGTAATGCCCCTCCTTGAGTCATCTTGCTCCTTTGTACAACAATAGACCATATTGATATAACTTGGTCTAATTTAAGATGATATGATGGTATCATACTATGTAATAACCCAAGTTCATGATGATGATTATGATAGTGCTTGATTGTCGTGACTATCTTCTAAGTGCATTCATGATAGAGATGATGTCATATCACTCATTGTGAGCATGATATGATGTTGCGATTCTCTTCACTTGCCTGTTTATTTATGATATATGTTATTATATATGTTGTTATACTTGAGTTGGCGATGACAGGTTTGTAGGTACCAGACATTGACTTCACCTGGCTTCACAGGTCCGAGTGTGTCTTCATCCCAATGGAAAGTTGATCGGATATGACATGAAAACCCATTCTATACTCTAGGTTTAAGTTGATTACCCTTGCCAGTTCAATGTCTTGGTGTGAGTTGTTGTTAAGCATCTAGTGATTTCTTGGGTTATTCTTATTGTGTAGTGTTGTGATTATTGTTTGATTTAATTATTAAATTAATTAACTGATTTATATAGTTTAATAATGTTAAATTAAAATTAATGGATTAATATAGTTTATAATAATAAATTAAATAAATAGTTACCGATAAAAAAAATTAAAAAATAAAATAAATAGTTGATATAAATATTTTAAAATTTAATGGGTGATTATTATTATTTTATCCTTTGGTTTTATAATTAATGATTTTATATTATTATTGTTTATCAAGGATTATTTATCTAATTATTGCATTTTTTTACATTAATGTGGGTATTTATTTATATTTCTTTGATTATTTAATTAATGGGATTTTATAATTAATTATGCCCATGGTTTTATTTATACTAGTTGATTATATTATTTTATTTCCTATTTTTACCCTCTTGATTATTTAATTAATTGTTTATTCTACCTACCCTATTTTACCATTGGTTGTGAGCTTGGTAAGTTTGATAAGTATTATTTTATATTATTTTTGCATTGGTACAAGGTATGGTAGGTATAATATATTGTTTCCTCGAATTTTTTGATTGGCCAAGAGTTTTCTATAGTTTCGAGTTTAATTTTTATTTATTGAGCATTCTATGAATGTTGTCGAGTTACCATCTGAAAGGTTTCGATTTGCATTTTGATTTATGAATTTTCTTAGGAGCTTGGATTGAAGATTGAGTTTCTTGGATTGCTAGATTGGTTTTCTCTTCTTTGATTCTACCATTGTTTGGATTGCAATTTACAGGTTGGAGTTCTTTGGACTTCTCTTTGCAAATTGTTACTTATGAAAGATTGTTTGGGGAAAGGAATTTGATAATCAATGATTTCAATTTAGTTTTTGGGAAAAGAATTTATAACCATTCAATTATGTATTGAGAATATGATTAAATTCTGGAAATGTAAATTGTCGGGAGATGTATTTTCTAAGCCCCGTGAAATGTATTCTTGTTTATGGCTTGGCTTGGGAATGGTATAGTGTTGTTGGGAATTATTCTATCTTCATATTGATATTTTATGCCTACCTTTGCAATATTGTATCTCCTTTTGTTTTTGTGTAAGTTGATGAGGTCTTGTGCTCTTCTGAGTGCAATTGCAACTTGATTTGGATATTGAATCCCTTTAATTTGATCACAAAGTCCTTAATTTTATGTGTCCTTCATAAATTTTCATCCTCCCGCACCTTCTGGGAGTGAGTTTGAGTTGTTTTGCTAGTCTATGTTCAATTCTGGGCGCACCTGTCACTTGCAGACTTTATAAAACTTCATTTTGGCTTCCTCACTTAGATGCGCTAATGTTTGCCTTAGATGCGCTATTGTATGGGGTGGATGCACTAATGTTTGGGGCATATGCTCCATTTTGCACCCCCAATGCGCCAATCTACACTTTACATGAACTGTCCTGTTCCAATTTCTAGGTTTTATCACTTTTGACCCCTGTGATGGATTTGACCGGCTGAGGGAACTCTCTAGAGGATTTTTATGGATGCATTGAGTTTATTGGAATTTTTTTATGTTATTTAGTTTCCTGAGTTGTTCCAGGATTGATTATTGATAGATTTGGATTGTATTTAGTTTATTCTTTGTTTGGGTTTCTATTTGACTACTTATAACCGAGCTTATTGGTTATATTCTTATTTGGTGGATTTCTTTCTTATTTCCTAAGAGTCTGTCATGTTGCATATGAAGTTATGGATTGATTTGGAACCCTGGTTTACCAGGTCTTTACTTGTATGCACCCTTGGTCATGTTGTGATATCTATGTTATATATTGTTGAATATAACCCTAAGGTCTAGGTGCATGCTAGGGGGAGAGTGAGCTTCCAAGTGAGTGACTGGGGTTGCATGGAGTAGATAGGAAGGTTACCTGGGGTCTAGATCACTGGAATATCTCAATGGGAGTTTTTACTTGTAATTCAAGTGATAACTTAACTAACAATTCTTAGGGTTTGGGTAGAATAGATCACATCTTAATAAAATAAGAAAAGGTTATGGTGGACCCTTTGCCTTGCCCAGTGGTAGAGATCTAGGATAGGATTGGGAAGGCCTTGGTAACTTAGGTAATCTAATCTCCCTTACTCCATAGAGGTTGAGATGGCTCCACATGCACATATAGGATGGTCGAGGCAGGTTCCCAGGTTCCCATCTGTTGCATGTGATGACACTCTTTTCCCTACATGTAGGCCCTAGTGCCTTAAGTCTCGATTTGATGTGTTACCCTTAGAGGATTTATGATTGGAGATTTTGTGTTGGAGATCTTGTGCTTTATGTTTTGCAAACTTTTGTTAGTATTGTGTTGTGTTCTTTGGTTTCCAGGTGTCAGCCTAGATCTAGAGTGTGAGTGGGATCTTGTGTCATTTCCTAGCACGAGGGATGGTTCCTTATGGTTCCACATGGTTGGGTGGTTTGATGCCTTCTTCCATTGGGATATTCTTTGTTGGATGCTCTTGTGCATGGATGTAGATTCATATCTTCTCTTCATGTAGATGGATTCTTTGAGTATATTCTATGTATTGGAAATTGAGATTATGTATCTTGTATCATGAGGAAGGCTTAATTGTAAAGGAAGAATATGTATTAGTATCTTGTAATCATATGTAATAGGATTTGTAGTGGATTGAGATCATGATGTATTATAATTTAATATGATTGTTGAAATCATTGTAAATGACTATGTTGTAATTGGATATTTATTATTTATGTAATTCTAGGTTGGAAGGAACCAAATGATTGAGTGATGTGTGTGTTGGCATTAAATGAATGTTCTTATTGGATATGATGTTATCCTTGGTTCTTGGATATCTCTAGAATATGGGTAGGAATGAGTAGCTTGTAGGATCTATTGTTATACTTAAGGAAGTGAACTAGATTATATTAGTTGATTCCTAATTGAGAATTCATGAAAACTTGACATGTTAGATGGTTTGGAAAGGGATTAAGAACATTTAGTTTGGAGCTTTAAAATGAATCAAATGGATAATTGGTATATGATAGGATATGCATTTATTTAATAATGATTCACATGTTAAGAAGGAAAGTGATTGATTAGGGAATGAACGTAAAGAAAGTTAAATGATATTATAGATGGAGACATGTTTGTGTTAGAGTTGTTTACGTGATGACATTTTGATTAAGTAAAAATAGGTATTTGAAAGGTACCTGAACCTTTTACAAGCCAGGAGATCAGAAAAGCTTTAAAAAGTGCCTGATCACTTCAAAAAGTTAAAATGAACCCACTAGAAGGGCACAACTTAAAACATCATTACATAAAACTTGGAACAGACAGTAAAAGGAAAGTAAAAGATAGCAAAGAGACAGAACCAAGGACAACAACTAGAACTAAATACTATTCAGGATCTCCTCAACATGAACAACCATTTGTTTCATGTTGTTTGCTGAGGTCTTCATATCCTCTAGCTCACGACCTTCGATGTCAACCTTATTCTTTGTGTTGGCTCCGGTCCTCCTTTCATGAACCTTCTTGTTCACCTGCTCTTTATCACCATCCTTCTCTGCATTATTCTCATACCTATTGATAAAGATGTTCATGTCGTCCATCGAAGATTTAAGGATATGGAAATTTTGATCAGCAAGCTGCTTGACATTGTGCTCCAGCTTGTCAATTCTGCTACCAAAATCTTTCAGTTTGTTGTCCATTTCCTTTCTATTTCCCATCTCATTGACCTTTTTCTCCATGGCTAAGATTTTTCCAACCATACATTCAATAGCTTGCGCATTATGTAGAATGACCACTAACTCTTTAACATGCTCCGCCAAGGGCTTGTCACCAACTGTAATTCTTGCCATGGCCTGTGTATCAGTTTTCAAACTATTAATATCCTTCACCAAAGTAGTAATGGTCTCACAGAAAGCCTTAATGGTATCTTTGTCACCACTATCACTTTGACCCCCTTTTTCCTCATTATGCAAACTAGTGGTATTCACGGTCTCCACGGTTTCCAAATTATCCTTAACCGGGTTACCCTCCCTTTCTTTGTCCTGACTATCAATCCTCTTATTATCATCATCCTCCTCCTCATACTCAACCAAAACATAAATGAGATCAGAATTGCTACCCTTTTTAGTATTCTTTTTCTGAGCCTTCTTTCCAGAGGCTTTCCCTTTCCTCTTTTTAACAGGTTTTTCCTCAAGGGAATCAATTTCAGAGTCCGACATTTCAGATTCCACAATAACCCTCCTCTTCTTGGCCCTAATTCTCCCTTTTTTGCTAGTTTCTTCCAACTCTCTCTCGGTCTCAGAATCAAAGTTGAAACCACTATCCTTACTTTCTGTAGTCTCATCTCTAGCATTTTTGCCTTTAATAGGATTTTCAATGCACTTCCCCTTTAGCATTTTATAAACCAGGACCATAAGCCCCTAGTGGAGGGCATGATCGCCTTTAGGGTCCTTTTGGATCTCCTTTATAGTATGATCCATTGAATAGGCCAGGTAATAGGGAAGGATAACCCTTTCTCCATGACGAAAATGGTTAAGAAGGACGAAGTGATGCCCATAAGCCCTGGTAAACCTACCGTCTAAGGTAATCTATTCAATAGAAGCAAATAAGACAAACCTCCATGACCTGCAAATTCTCTTCGGGGAGTGGTAGGAGTTGTCAATTTTGATCATCTTTCTTCTCTCACCATCCATAATAGAAAACTTGTCTATAGCTTTATTTGATATCCCTCTGTCCCTATAAAATTTCATACCCTCGGTAGTCATCCCCGTGGCCTCAGTGATAACCTCTTCATCTACATTCATCATATGTGATCCAATCAGAACTTTTCCATTTTTCTAGTTCTTGATGAAGTAGCTAGCAATTGTGGGGTCCTTCTCATTCAGTCATTACATGAAAACATTGAGACCCCCCTGCTGAAGGATACTCCAGACTTCTTCGTTCTTTCTCCATTCAAAGTAGGATGCAAGTTCAAATCTCTTCTTGTTTCCTCCCATTTTTCCAGCACCTTCCTTGCAATGCCTTCTCTCGTTTTGATAACTTTTGCTCTGGTTTCTATGGTTATTCTGTAAGAGAGCCCATAATCCATGCCAAGTAATGATCATATGACACCTATTTAATAGCCCATAATCCGTGCCAAATAATAATGATGTGATGACGTTGAAGTACCCTAGGGAATGCTATTGATGTATTATGTTTATTTCTGCTTGCATTATGTGTTCTCATGATTATATTCATTTTGATTAAATGATTATATTGTTAGTAGATGTTAATTCATATGAGTAGATGGCTGTTTATGTTGCTTTAAAAAAAAATGTCTCTATTAGCATGTTAGCTAGTATATTTCTCTGGGGTATTTTGGCAGGCATTACAATCCAAACTGGTTATCAATGACCTTTGAATGAACCATCAACTCTGGATGAGATTAAGGTTTAGGAGACAAATGCAAAGGCTCTAGAAAAATTCTTATTAGCTATCTTAAAGTGATGAATTTTTTGATAAATTCAAAGAAATGAAAGAAGCTAAGGGAATCTAGAACAAGTTGTGTTATGCATATGAACATGATCCAAAGATTCAGCAAGAAAAACTCTTGAACTTAAAGAAAAAATTTGAATGTTTCATAATGGTTGATGATGAAAGCATTGAAAGTTACATACATAGAGTGAATGATATATAGTGGAAGCCATGTGATCTATTAGAGGAGTGCTTGAAGAAAGTGATGTTATCAAAAAGATCTTGTTTACATTGACAAAAACCTACTAATTGAAGAAGTGTGCAATTGAAGATTGTCATGACTTGAAAAACTACATAGTTGATCATCTTATTGGTACATTTTCTACCCATGATATTGAAGAGATGAAAGATATAAAGTCCTACAAAAAAGAAGCTACATTGAATGTTTCAAGGATACCAGGAGATGAACTGAATACTAGTGAGAACTTGGATGTGATTGAAGAAAATTTTGTAAGAAGACTGAAGCAAGGAACTAGAAAGAATAATGGTAAATTTTCCTTGAAATGTTAACTAATTGCAATAATTTATCGAAGGGGCTCTTATTGGAATCCAATTGTACATTTGGAGCCACCTTCTACAAAATATCAACTAACATCAAAATAAGCTTCTTATCTTTAGACTTCGACTTCACCAGATCATGGCTAGCCTGAGCTTGTGAGATTTTGCCAAGATCAAGGGCACAATGAAAAGCACACAAAAGAGAGACAATAGTTTGACAAGAACAAACTGTATTCTCATCAATATGCAAAAGTGATCAACTGGATTAACCAATACAATGAATATGGGTCTGCCTATATAGGCAAGGCCAAATGGATATGTGAGCACACAATCATGACATGTGGCTCAATGAGAAACAAGGGTAGGTAAGAAAAAGTAGGGGTAGGTAGGTGAAATAATATAATATTCCACAAGATGTGGATCACCCACCAAATGTGGAATGTAACAGTAAGATAAGACCACAAAAGGTGGAATTTCTCCTACAAGCATCATCCCTATGTGCACACTTTGACCCTAAGTGTCTCATATCCAAACTATGATGAGATGCATTATCCTAAGTCATCTTAAGTAAAGTGTAATTATATCCTATAAGAATAAATAATTACACCAACACCCACCCTTAAGTGCAACTTAGGGGAATGAAGACTCAAGTCAACAATGCAAGATGGGTCCTGACTAATAGGCCATGATAGTTACCCGTGTACAATATGCAAATGCAAGCAAACCTATGCAATGCAATCTCTCACAAATAGAGAAAGGGAGAAAACCCAGTGGGAAAAAAATCCCCCCCAAAAAAGAGACTCTCAAAGAAGAAGGACAAAATCTCAAAGAAGAAAAAGACCCCCCATAAGAGAGGAAGGAGAAGTCAACTGACCTCCCCTAATGAAACATCTTGCACCCCCAAGAGAGCTCACAAATTTTGGAACTTACTCTTAGTGAAGGGTTTGGTGAATATGTCTGCAATCTGCTCTGCTATAGGACAATACTGCAAATCAATGACCTGCTCCTGAATCAGCTCCCAATGTAGTGCATATGAATCTTGATGTGTTTGGTCCACTAATGCTGAACCAGGTTCTTGGAGATTGCAATAACACTCTAATTGTCACAATGCAGAACTGTCAGCCATGGAGTGGATAACCCAAGCTCTATGAGAATATGCTGAAGCCAAATAGTTTTAGTCGCTCCGTTAACAACCCCTCAATACTTAGCCTTAGTTGAAGAGAGAGCAATAGCATGCTTCTTCTTGCTCTGCCAACAAATGGGGCCCGAACCAAGGTGGAAGATGTAACCAGAAGTAGACTTACAATCATCAAGATCACCAACTCAATCAAAGTCTTTGTATCCAACCAAGCAAAGTCCTGTTCCTACTGAATAGTGAATCCCATAATGATGTGTACCTTGGATGTAGTGTAGGATGCGTTCGGCGACTTTCCAATGAAGCTCATGTGGTTCCTACATAAAGTTGGAAACCATGCCAACCACAAATGAAATGTCAGGGCATGTGTGAGACAAGTAGATGAGACTACCCACAAGCTGACGATACAATGTGGCATCAACTGGTGGAGAAGAGTACTTAGCCTCAATCTTGACTCCACAAAGAAAGGGAGTCGATGCAGGCTTACAATCAGCCATATGAAAGCATGCAAGTAGATCAAGAGCATACTTGGGTTGCGAAAGTGTAATCACGGAAGGTGACTATGAAATCTCTATCTCGAGAATGTAGTGCAAAAGACCCAAGTTAGTCATAGAAAATCTATCATGCAAAGCAGATTTGACACTGGTAATGATGGATGAGGTGCTCCTTGTAATGATCAAATCACCAACATAGAGAACAAGTATCAAGTGTGAGTCATCATGTTGCAAAATATAGACATTTGGATTGGAATGCCACCTGGTGAACCCTACTGAGAGAAGGAAGGAATCCATCTTGGCGTACCAAGCCCTAGGGGCCTGCTTAAGGCCATAGATAGATTTCCATAGTCAACAAACCAATGAAGAATCCTAGATGAAACCCTATGGCTTCTCCATATATATCTCCTCATCAAGATCCCCATGAATAAAAGCACTCTTCACATCCATTTGATGGACAACCCAACCATGAGCTGCTGCAATAGCAAGTGTGAAGCGAATGGAGTTCATCTTGGCTATGGGCACAAAGGTCTTAGTATAGTCAACACCTAAAACCTGTGAGAATCCTTTTGCAACAAGTCGAGCCTTATACTTATCCACACTACCTTCCATTCCAAACTTGGTCTGATAGATCCACTTACATCGAACCATCTTTCTCCCCTTAGGGAGAGGGACTAACTCCCAAGTGTTGTTCCTCATCAAGGAACTATACTCTCCCTCCATAGCTTGGTTCCACTTGGGAACCCTTGATGCTTCCCGAAATATCCATGGATCAGAAGTGGTAGTAATGTATGCATGTGGAAGGTCCCGATATTGTGATCAAGTCCTCTATTTATCTAAAGGATCCCCAACAAGAGAACCCACTGACTCAAGTGACTCAAGGCTCCTCAACTGCTAGTGGACCCTGCAGAGGTGTAACCCTATGAGTCAAAGTTGAAGGAGTCTCATCATCTAAATCACTCTCATCACTATCCACAATGGAGGAAGGTAGAGGAAGAAGTAAGACTAAGCTAGGAGATCTTTCCTCAAAATGAACACTCCTCTCAATAAACACCTCATGTGTCTCTGGGATCCATCAATCGATATGCCTTAACATCCTTGGGGTATCCAACAAAAATACAAGGCCTACTCTGATGTTCCAATGCCTTGCATTCTTACGGAGGAATGCGAGCCCATGCTAGACACCCAAAGACTCTGAAATGTCTCACAATCGGTTTCCTACTAGCCCAAGCCTCAAAAGGAGTAATACCCATAAAATATTTGTGAGGAAACCGATTTTGGATGTGTGTAGCACAACTAATAGCCTCTACCCAAAAGGAAGGATCAAGAGAACGTGCATGTATCATATAGCTAGCCATTTCTTTGAGAGCTCTATTCTTACATTCTGCAACTCCATTCTGTTGTTGAGTGTAGGTAGCTGAATGTTGAAGACCAATCCCCTCAAATGTACAAAAATCCTCAAGTCTTTTGTTCACATATTCCCTTCCATTATCTATGCAAAGGATCTTGACCACTTTCCCTGATTGTTTCTCCACATGAGCCTTGAAGTCTAGAAATCTGTCAAACACTTCACTCTTATGAACAAGAAAATAGACCCAAGTGAAGTGGGAGTAGTCATCAATGAAGGTGAGGACATAGGGGGCCCTCCTAAATGAAGGTGATGGAAATGGACCTGCGACATCACTGTGAACAAGTTGAAGAACTTTCAAAGCTCTCCAAGCTTTCCCCTTACCAAACTTCTCCTCAGGATGCTTGCCCATGGAACATCCTGAACATACACCCTCTGAAAAATGGATTCGAGTTAGACCTGTGACCATGTCTTTAGTGATAAGTTGTTGAAGATAGCAGTAGTTGAGGTGACCAAACTGGTCATTCCATAGCTTACTTTCTGAATTTGAATGAGTAAGCAAGACCCTAGAAGGAGAACTTGGCACAAAGTGGGAGAATGAATAAAGGCTTGAATTGTCATTGAATTGTCCCACTACTACCAAGGCACCATTATCAAGTTATTTTACCACAACCAAATTAGGTGTAAAATCAACCTTTTTCCCATTCCCATAGTGAGTGATTTGGTAGATAGAGAGAAGATTGGTAGACAAGTTAGGAACATAAAGAACATTCTCAAATGTTCCATCATCCATGGCAATCGAAGCTTTCCCATCTACCTCAACTTGTGTATCCTCACCTATGTAAATGTGAGGTACCTTTGATGGCTCCAATGAAGAAAATTGCTCCTTTGTAGAACCCATGTGATAAGAGGCACCCAAGTCAAGTATCCACTACTGTGAAGAACTCTTTGTTGCCACAAATGGTTGCCCTTTTCCCTTAGACCATGAGGAGGTGGAAGGAGATGAGTCCTTCTTGTTGTAGGTGGATGGAAAATTGATGTTGTTCTTCTTAAGGAGATTTGTCAACTCATCAACTTGCTTGGTGTGGCATTGATTCTCATCATGAGCATACTTATTGCAGTAAGAACAAGTTGGTTTTTCTTTCTTAGGTGGATTCCCCTTCTTGGAAGAGGATGAAAAATTGCCTTGTGATGGAGAGGATGATTGTCCTTTTTCCTGCTGTGGCTTTGACTTAGATTGCTTCTTCTTCTTATTGGAATCTTTTCCTTGAATCCGTTGATTAGCCACCAAATCCTTGGACTTTGAAGACTTGAGAATCCCCATGTTCAACAACTTATATTGTTCCAACATCAACATTTCCATGAAAGCATCAAATGAAGGCATAGTGTAGGAACTCCCCACTGTCAAGTGATGGGTTTGGAAGCTATAAACAAATGCTGCATATTCGGGTGAAAGCTTGTCCAACAAGCTGAATATTAATTGAGCATCCTTTTTGTCAATTCCATAATCCTTAAGCTTTGCTCTTAGCTCATTTACCTTGGTCACATAATCTTGGATTGTATCAAAACTCTTGGGATCCATGTTGGTGAGATCATTGTCAATCTTGTAGCCTCTGATTTCATCAACTTGACCATACAATTTCTGAAAGATGTCCCAAGCCTCTTTGATTGTAGAACACTTCTCAATGTGAAAAATGAGGTGATCTGATACATACTTATGCAAAGTTCCAAGAGCCATGCAATTTTTAGTGAGCCAATCTAATTGAGCATTAGGATTAGCCTTAGGATCTGCTGGTGCTTCTATTTTTCCATCTATGTAATGCATGAGTCCTTTTTCCATTAGTTTGCTCCATGCTTTTATTTTCCAAGATGCATAGTTATATGGAGTTAAAGGTGGAAATTTATGAGGACTCATAGCAACAAAAATGAAAGAGCACAAGGAAAGAGAGGCACAATCACACAAGACACCCCCCCAAATTCACTCAATCAAGGAACACCCCCCCTCCAAAAAATAAAATAAAATGATGATTTGGCACTTTATACTTAGTGCGTGTACAATGGGCCACTTGCAAAATTTGGCAAAGTGGACTTTTGATTTCAACTTTACAATTGCCTCAAAGAGGCCAAATGAGAATCAAACTGATAATGCAAGAGATCTAAACTAAGATCCAAGCAATTAAAGTAAACCAATATCTAAAAGTACAATATCCACTCAAAATCTATACAAACTGATGACATATTATGAGAGTAAACAAAAAAATATGCACTTTAAAAAAAAAAAAACACCTGAAAAGGAGGTCGTATGAGCCCAAACGAAGCCTTTGAAGTTGCAAAATTAAGGATTGGACATGTACAGTTGAGAGAATCTAAAAATTTTGAAAACCCTAATCACCAAAATCAGAAAATAACCACACCATTGTGGAGAGAACAAAAAATTAGCCCAAATAAATAAAATTGCACCCAAAAAGGAGTAAAATTGAGCAAGTTATGGGCCTTCAAAGTTGACCCAAAAATTCAAACTGCTCAATGGTCAGGGGTCTAAATTTCAAAAAGGTGCTGATGCAGGCTGCTATCAGCACTTCATTGTGTTAAAATTGATAGCCATATGCCCTTCAAAAAAATGTCGCACCCCCCTTGCTAAACATACGGATAGGGTGACGTGGTAGGATGACTATGTAGTCCGTACTATATAGACGCTTATGTGGAACCTGGTGAGAGAAACATGTCTATCCGTGTGGCAGGCTGCGTATGATGGTCTGCATGGAAATTTGTGTATTATGGTCCGCGTGGCAGGCTGTGAACGGTGGGAGGCTGTGGTCACCGACGGGAAGCGGTAGCGGCTAGTAGGTGATGGCCAAGTCCGGCATCGGAAGGAGAGGGTTGGGGCCAGAGGTCGCTGCGGGGCCAGTGGGAGCTGTCGGTGGGAGGTCGTGATGGGGCCGATAGTCAAAAGCTTGGATGACATACAGTGGCGGATGATGTACGGTGGTGGGTCCTGAAAACTGTGCAGGGTACAGGTACAAGGGGTGGGGTCAACATAACCCCCCCTCCCGAAAATATAATAATTTTTTTTTTAAATAAACTTTGCAATACAATATATTTTTTTTTATAAAAAATCTGTGAAGTTTTAAATAGATGCAATTAAATTTTTTCGCGGAATTTTTTTTTTTTTTTGAAAATCCATACCGTACTACCCGAATTGGGTAAAAAATTCCTCCAACACCCAAAATTCGACTTTTGCCAAATATGGATGAGTTTATACTTGATTATTATGGAAACGACCTCCCGAACGTAATGGTTAGGTTGAAAAAACTCTAGGATGCCTCCAAAATGCGTAGTACCTCAGATCCAAAATTAGAAGCCTTCCAAGATGTCTCCCAAAACCAATCAATGAAGCCCCAATGGCTCTGATACCATGTGAGAGTTTGCTAAGATCAAGAGCACAATGAAAAGCACACAAAATAGAGACAATAGTTTGACAAGAACAAACTGTATTCTCATCAATATGCAAAAGCGATCAACTGGATTAACCAATATAATGAATATGGGCCTGCTTATATAGACAAGGTCAAATGGATATATGAGCACACAATCATGACATGTGGCTCAATAAGAAACAAAGGTAGGTAAGAAAAAGTAGGGGTAGGTAGGAGAAATAATATAATATTCCACAAGAGGTGGATCACCCACCGAGTGGGAATGTAACAACAAGATAAGACCACAAAAGGTGGAATTTATCCTACAAGCATCATCCCTATGTGCAAACTTCCCAAAGTGTCTCATATCCAAACTACGATGAGATGCATTATCCTAAGTCAACTTAAGTAAAGTGTAATTATATCCTATAAGAATAAAGAATTGCACCAACATAGCTTTCACAATAGCTGCGAGCATGAGCTTTTCTGTAGGAGACATCTGTCCAAGGATCAGTGGACTGCCTAGATTTATAGGGATCTAAGGTGGGGTCCCTGTAACCAGAGGAGTGACAATTGCCAGATCAACCACTCCTTTGCCTTTATCTACCTCAGTGACCTTAGCCTTTGTAATCCCAACATCCTTTTTCTCTTCTCCATCCTGTTTATCTTTTGCACCGGTATTGCCACTTGGTGTAGTATCATCCTTTTGGTTCTCAGGGGTTGATGAACTGTCCAACACCAGAGGATTATCACCAATCTCAACGTCAAGTGTTGTGTTACCTTGATCTTTCAGATGTCCCTTAGTTTGAGTTTCATCCTTCTGACCACCAGAAACACCTTGCTTTTCTTCTGACTGAGAGGACTTAAATGCATCTTTGTACATGGGATCATTTTGAAGGATTTTTCTCCATATATCCTCCATCTCTTTCCTCACCTCCTCTACCTTCCCAATCATTAAATTGTTCACTCTATTTTTTCTTCTAAATTCTTTCTTATTCGCTTCCTTAATAAGCCTCTTGGCTTTTTCAGGAGTGATACAGGTGCAGACATTTATTAGTTCTCTCTCTTTCATCTCTTTGTTTGTTTTGCTTGTTGTCATTATCCTTGCATCAATAATATTGTACAAATACCTGCGAATGCTCTTCTCCATGTCAATTAATGTTTTGCTAAAATTGTGCAAATATAATACAACTACTTCTTCTACCTTTCTTTGATCAACCTCATTCAAATTCACATAACACACTCCAATACTCTTCAGATTACCATCTACAATTATCTCATCAATCAACTAATCTACTGATAATGAAGGAGAAGATGTAGATTTACCTTGTTTATTATCAGATAGGTCAAGTTTTACCCTTTCTTTCTCTCTTAGGTCTTCCGGTAGGGGCAGGATTAGATTTTTCCTTCTTGCTTTGTTGGGCTCCACTAGACTACGACTTCCTCACCACTCTAACAAACTCGCCTTTCTTCTTCTCCTTTTCCACTTCCTCATCAGATTTTGTTTTAGAAGCCACTGGAGACACAACAATATGATTCCTCTGGGGATTATCCTTCTACTTCAATACACCCTTCCCGGATGGGCTAGGTCCTATAGGTTGTACCATAGAAGCAGGAGTAGACTTGGTTTATTTAGGTTTGACCTTGGAGGGAACCATATCAACCTTAGGTTTCTTGGTTTCCTCTTTGGCCTCTTTCTGTGCATATTTTTCTCTTGCTTTCTTCACCTCCTCCTAAGTGAATCCCATCTGAGCTCCCACCTCCTTATCATCTTAGTAACTTTTCTTTTTCTGGTGTAGTGAATTAACTGTGTAATTCAAAGTCTTTCTCCTTGAATGTTCTGAATATGCCTTCCTTAGGGTCCATCAGTTGCCTCAATAAGTGTTGAGCATATGCCTCAAGTGTAATGTGTTGGCATTATGTTGTCATCGATGTCAACCAGTATGAGATGACCATCAATAGATGAGATGTATGTGCAACACTGATATGAAGGAGTATAGTATGTGATAGCTTGGATATCACCTTGTGTTGCTGAACACCGGTAAAGGTAAAGAAGATGATCATAGACAGAGCGGTTGCTTGTGATGAAGAGGCAAAATGTTATCTGAATCACTTCGACAACACTGAAAGAGCAGAATGAGCTGGTATGTTGTAAGCTTACAAAACAATAGAACTCCCACCAGGTGAAGAAGTGGTCATCATGTGAAGCATTAACTAACAGTAAATATGCTCACATCAGAACACATGAAGAGCATTGCAGGATGCAGAAGATAAGGTGTTACCTCATCGAGTAAGTGGAGCTTATCTCCTATTATGCTTTGAGTACATATTAGTTTGGAGAGATAAGAATGAAGAGGTATGTGGAGCTACCAGTACAGATGAAGTGTGAAGTGTGTGTATGTCACCATGACAAACTGGTAGAGGAAGGAACAACATCAAGTAGAAAGACCCGATTGAAGATGGAGCCTAGGGGAGATTGATGACATGGTGTCATCAGGAGTGGTAACCGGTATATGAGTCCATTTTTTGTATAAGCAAGGTGAAGTAGCAGAAGATATCTTGGACTTATCTGTCTGGAAAGTGATTTGAGGTTTCCATCGACTGTTCAAGATGAGCATAGAGATGACAAGGTAATCAATAGAATGGTTAAGACCAGAAGGGTTAGCAAAGTGGAAGAAGTAAGAAACTGTTAGAGTGGTCGGTCGGTGATCCTACTTGGACTGACTTAAAGTACCTAGCTGGTAGATGGTCAACATGGAGTCAACATGGCAAACCCGATTTTGGATAAAGATAGAATGTACATTGACAGGGTTGTTGCAGGGTTGGTCAGCTTTAATGAAAAGACCACACAAATCATGGACTTGCTACAGAGCGATTGTAGGGGTTTGAGGCTCGAGGTCTGGAAGACAACTACGAGCTAGCTAAGAGATATTGAGAAGATCGAGGCAATGAAGAAAAAAACCTGATAGATCTTTTGTGACTATCTGAAGGATTTGTTGTGAGGGTAAAAAGCAAATCACCAAGAATGAAAGGCATGATCAAGGAGATGTGACTATGGCAGAGATGTGCATTCAGATGTCAAAAAGATCAGATTGTGCAAGATCTGATTGGATTTGGTTTGCCTTGAGGATGGTGAGGAAACCCTAATTGCCTGAATTTTGAATTGGCGTTTGGTGGGAAATCTGGGCTATAAGTAAAAAAAGCCTAAGAGATTGTTTGGAGCTGCTAAAGAGGTGAATATTGTGTTATTATGAAGTGGAAGACTTCTGCAAGTAAGAACCAGATCAGTCGAGTGTTTAATGAGCATCTAAGAAGAGAGTGAGAGTGAACTTGGTTGAAGCCTTCAACCGGTTGGAGAGAAGAACTAGTAGTTCTTACATCGACAGAGTGTGATATCGGTGATGTGTAGAGAGTGAGTTGTAAATCCAATAGAGAAGAAGCAGGTGCAAAGTAGGAAGAAGAGTGATTCAGTAAAGGAGAGAAGGCACTTCACTGACAGAGTAAGATATTTGATAAGGTTGCAAGACTCACTTGTAACATGATAACAACCTATGTATTTGAAGTTTGCATTGTGAACACTGAGTTGTAGCTCGGTGTAGGGGTTGACGCTCCTTTGGGTTGTAGCCCATAAATCTGATAGGGGTTGTAGCTCCTTGGGTTGGTGCCCTAAACTTTGTAACTATGTTTTACTATGAGGTTGGATTGGAGCAGTAATCTCCACCAACAGTGCTCATCGAGGTTTTTCCAATCTTGGGTTTTCCTTGTATATACTGGTGTTATGTGATGTCTCCTTGTGTGTGCTTGTGTATTTGAGGTAGTCTCATTACTAACTGGTAAGTCTGCCTTGTGCTTGATTCACAAATTGGTGTTGCTCACAAAGGAAAGCCAAAAGGAAAAGTTTTGAGAACTACTGATTCACCCCCTCCCCCTCTCAATGGTGCATTGTGTCTAACAATTGGTATCAGAGCCTAGGTTCCCAGTTAGAAGAGTGTTCTCCAACTTGGGTAGATTCCGACCTAAGAACACAATGGTCTATTTAGTATCTATCTCTACCCTAGTAATTGATGGTACAAATTTTTCTATCTGGAGTTGCAGAATGGAAGTTTTTTTATCCTCTTTAGGATTTGATGTGTGGATGTCAGTAGTGGATAATCTCAATAGAAACATCAGTCTTCCTACTAGATGTGTAGAAGAAAGAAGAAGCCATGAAGGCTATTTTCAGTGCACTCACCAGTGATGTCTCTTCACAGGTGGACAAGTGTAAAACAATAAAGAGCTTATGAGAAAGATTGAAGAAGCTCTATGGAAATGAACCCTCAACAGTAGATCCTGCATTTGAAGGAAATATGAGAAATACATCTCATGTTTATATGGACGAGGAAGATAGATCTTCTTGTAGTCACAGCAGTATAGAAGAAGAAGCCCAACTCTTTCTGGCTCAAGAATCTAAAAGTGGTTGTGCAACCACCACTCCTTAACAGAGATGGGTTGAGCAGTGATGATGATGAAGAGGAAGACATGGTAGATAGCTCTTGCCATCAAGATCCCTCTGATGATGAAGAAGCAAGTGAAGTTGACCCTAAAGGAGAGCTTGTAATAACACTTGAAGAACTCAATAGAGTTAAAAGAGAATACAATCTATTCAAGAATGCTACTATTGTGGAACAAAACCGATTAGTCAAATGCCTTGAAGAATCAGAGAAATGCATCTCAGAGTTTAAGACTCAAGCAAAAGACACCAAGGTATGCCGGTGTGAAGATCTAACCTCTCAGCTAGAGATAAAAGACAAAAAAATTCAGTGGCTACTTGAAGAAAACAAAGGCCAGAGCTCTCTAGTTAGATGTGCTCCTCAAAATAATGTTGACCTGACCACAACTGGTGTGGACTTGTAGACAAAAGTAAAGATCAATTCTACAAGGATGAATCTCCATACAGATCCCAGAGGTAAGGGAAAGATGGGAGAAGAAAACCTCATCGGAAGTAGGAAGATAAGGAAGCAGCAAAGGAGACCCTCTACCAGTAGAGGGCAAAGAAATGCTACCACTCATAGGAAGAAGCATGTGTGGGAGAAGAAGAAAAGATCAAAGGAGAGAGGTGCTCAGAATGAACAACCAAGGGTCCATTCCCAAAAGGAAAAGATGGGGATGGAAAACTGGCAAGATCCTCTCATGCATGGCAGAACAAATATGTAAGTCATATGTTGTCCTTTACCAGTTATTGTTTTATATGTAATATTCAATTCCATAAGGAAAGGTAGTGTAGAATGAGATCTAGAAAGGATAATGTAAGATTTCATAGAAATCATGCTTACAAGAAGGATGTATCCAGAAGTAGATACATGCATGTCCTTTCTCCCAGTTATGCAAAGATTGTGTGTCATAACTACAATGGATTTGGTCATAGAGAGGTTGAGTGCAGGAACAGAAACTCACAGTCACATGGACGCTGACAAAATGGCCATGCTCTGTAAAAAAGTGAAAACATAGCATATGGAAAGCAAAGACCTGCATGGAACAAGATGAGTGGTGTTCCTTCTCCAACAAGGTATCTAAGGAGACCGGGTAATGGCTGCAATGACATGACAAGAAGAAGAAGAGTGAACCAGTACATCAGAAGGTTTCCTTGTCAACTTATGGAGGAAGAAGACCATGGATTGACATTGTGCATTCAAGGCACAGGTGATATCTCCTAAGGCCTAAACGAGATGCAAAATCTTAGGGGGAGCAATGCACATTGAAACAATCATTCACCCCCTTAGAAATGAAGGCAACATAGAAAACCATGTTGTTTCTAGCATAAAGGAAGAAGATGACAAGAGTTTGTAGGTGTTTCCTTCACTACACATCTACAGATCTGTGATGGATCATCACTGCATGTGTCAAGAAGTAATGGTTAACAATTAATATAAAGTGTTGACTAATATGTGCAGAATGTTACTCGTATGACTGCTAACAGGTACTTGTAGGTTATGTAAGACAATGAAGTTGGAAGTTCATTGCATTAGACCCAGTAGCTTGGAATGTGGATTTCGTGTCTCAAGTGTTATTGGAAAATACTTGAATGACATATGATTGGCCTGGTTATTGATCATGCAAGCATGCATGCTTTTGGGCTAACCGATTTTTGATTCTTGGCATGATGATAACATTGCTTGACATTGTGTAAATCCAAGATAATGTCATAAGTTGTGTTGGATAAAATTGAAATGAAGGATCATTAGATGATCACATATGAACAGCTAAACTGGTATATAGTAAACATTGGAGTCTCGGTACCGTACCTGACCAAAGATAAGGACCTGAGATGTATGACTCAGGGGGAGCTCAAGTGCTCATGATGAAGAGCTAGCTTGCTTGAATTGGAAAGAATGTTGAATGCCCAAACTGAAGGAGATGGAATTTGCAAAGGTGTTGCAGGTTGACTGGTAGGAGAGAAATATTCACTGACACATCAACAATTGGTATCAGTCTTTCTTGACTTCGGACCCGCATAACTCAATTGGTGTCAGGTGATAGTCAAGTTCCCCATCTCAAGTGTTGTAACTTGAGAAGATGTAACAACCGGTGACTAGATAACAAGTGGTATCTAAGGAAGTGTTACATCCAATGAAGACAAAGGGGGAGAAAGTATTTTGTCAGTGATCGACACATACAAAGAGTAAAAATAGCTTAACAGTGCCCTTTGTCATTATGTCAAAGGGGGAGAAGATTTCTATAGTATGTTAAATACTACATGTGTTGACATCAATGCTAAAGGGGGAGATTGTTGGCATTGTGTTGTCATTGTTGTCAACCAATATGTGATGACCACCGATAGATGAGATGTATGTGCAAAACTGATATGAAGGAGTACAATATGTGATAGCTTTGATATCACCTTGTGTTGTTGAACACCGGTAAAGGTAAAGAAGATGATCACAGAGAGAGCGGTTGCTTGTCATGAAGAGGCAAAATATTATCCGAATCACTTCAACAACACTGAAAGAGAAGAATGAACCGATACGCTGTAAGGTTACAAAACAACAGAACTCCCACCAGGTGAAGAAGCGGTCACCATGTGAAGCATTGACTGATAGTAAATGTGCTCACATCAGAACACATGAAGAGCATTACAGGATGTAGAAGACAAGGTGTTACCTCATCGAGTAAGTGGAGCTTATCTCGTATTATACTTTGAGTACATATTAGTTTGGAGAGATAAGAATGAAGAGGTATGTGGAGCTGCCAGTATAGAGGAAGTGTGAAGTGTGTGTATGTCACCATGACAAACTGGTAGAGGAAGGAACAACATCAAGTAGAAATATTTGATTGAAGATGGAGCCTAGGGAAGATTGATGACATGGTGTCATTAGGAGTGGTAACTGGTATATGAGTCCATTTTTTGTATAAGCAAGGTGAAGTAGTAGAAGATATCTTGGACTTATCTATCTGGAGACCGGTTTGAGGTTTCCATCAACTATTCAAGACGAGCTCAAATATGACAAGGTAACTGATAGAATGGTTAAGACCAAAAGGGTTAGCCAACTAGACGAAGTAAGAAACCATTAGAGTGGTTTTTTGGTGATCCTACTTGGACCGACTTAAAGTACCTAGCTGGAAAATGGTCGACATGGAGTCAACATGGTAAACCCAAGTTTGGATAAAGATAGAATGTACATTGACAGGGTTGTTGCAGGGTTGGTTAGCTTTAATGGAAAGACCCGACAAATCATGGACTTGTTGCAGAGCGATTTTAGGGGTTTGAGGCTCGAGGTCTAGATGACAACTACGAGCTAGCTAAGAGATATTGAGAAGATCGAGGCAATGAAGGAAACAACCTGTCAGATCTTTTGTGACTAACCAAAGGATTTGTTGTGAGGGTAAAAAGCAAATCGCAAAGAATGAAAGGCGTGATCAAGGAGATGAAACTATGGCGGAGATGTGGATTTAGATGTCAGAAAGATCAGATCATGCAAGATCTAATTGGATTTGGTTTTCCTCGAGGATGGTGAGGAAACCCTAACCGCCTGAATTTTGAATTGGCGTTTGGCGAGAAATCTGGGCTATAAGTAAAAAAGGCCTAAGAGATTGTTTGGAGCTACTGAAGAGGTGAATATTGTGTTATTGCAAAGTGGAAGACTTCTACAAGTAAGAACAAGATCAACCAAGTGTTTAATGAGCGTCTAAGAAGAGAGTGAGAGTGAACCTGGTTGAAGCCTTCAACCGGTTGGAGAGAAGAACTAGTAGTTCTTACACCCATAAAGTGTGATATCGGTGATGTGTAGAGAGTGAGTTGTAGATCCAACAGAGAAGCAACAGGTGCAAAGCAGGAAAAAGAGTGAGTCAGTAAAGGAGAGAAGGTACTTCACTGACAGAGTAAGATATTTGATAAGGTTGCAAGACTCACTTTTAACATGGTAACAACTTATGTATTTGATGTTTGCATTGTGAACACTGAGTTGTAGCTCGATGCAGGGGTTGATGCTCCTTTGGGTTGTAGCCCATAAATCTTAGAGGGGTTGTAGCTCCTTGGGTTGGTGCCCTAAAGCCAAGTGTTGGTGCTCCTTGGGTTGGTGCCCTAAACTACGTAACTGTGTTTTACTATGAGGTTGGATTGGAGCAATAGTCTCCAGCAACATTGCTCACCAAGGTTTTTCCCATCTTGGGTTTTCCTTGTATATACTGGTGTTATGTGATGTCTCCTTGTGTGTGCATGTGTATTTGAGGTAGTCTCATTACTAATTGGTAAGTCTGCCTTGTGCTTGATTCAAAAACTAGTGTTGCTCACAAAGGAAAGCCAAAAGGGAAATTTTTTAGAACCACTGATTCACCCCCTCCCCCTCTCAGTGGTGCATTGTGTCTAGCAATTGGTATCAAAGCCTAGGTTCCTAGTTAGAAGAGTGTTCTCCAACTTGGTTAGATTTCGACCTAAGGACACAATGGCATGTTTAGTATCTATCTCTGCCCCAGTATTTGATGGTTCAAATTTTTCTATCTAGAGTTGCAGAATGGAAGTTTTGTTATCCTCTTTAGGATTTGATGTGTGGATGTCAGTAGTGGATGGTCTCCCTAGAAAGGTTAGTCTTCGTATTGGATGTGTAGAAGAAAGAAGAAACCAATTCAATGAAGAAGCCATGAAGGCTATTTTCAGTGTGCTCACCGATGATGTCTCTTCTCACGTGGATAGGTGTAAAACAACAAAGAGCTTATGGGAAAGATTGAAGAATCTCTATGGAAATGAACCCTCAATAGTAGATCCTACATTTGAAGGAAATATGAGAAATACACCTCATATTTATCTGGACGAGGAAGATAGATCTTCCTACAACCATGACAGTAAAGAAGAAGGAGCTCAACTCTTTGTGTCTCAAGAATATGAAAGTGGTTGTGCAACCACCACTCCTCAACAAGATGGGTTGAGCAATGATGATGATGAAGAGGAAGACATGGTAGATAGCTCTTGCCATCAAGATCCCTTTGATGATGAAGAAGTAGGTGAAGTTGACCTTGAAGGAGAGCTTGTAAATACACTTGAGGAACTCAATAGAGTTAAAAGAGAATACAAGCTATTCAAGAATGTTGCTATTTTGGAATAGAACTGGTTAGTCAACTACCTTGAAGAATTGGAGAAATGCATCTCAGAGTTGAAGACTCAAGCAAAAGACACCAAGGTATGCTGGTGTGAAGATCTAGCCTCTCAGCTAGAGATAAAAGACAAAAAACTTCAGTGGCTTCTTGAAGAAAACAAAGGCCAGAGCTCTCCAGTTAGATGTGCTCCTCAAAAGAAGGTTGACCTGACCACAACTGTTGTGGACTTGCAGACAAAAGTAAAGATCAATGATGCAAGGAGGAATCTCCATACAGGTCCCAGAGGTAAGGGGAAGATGGGAGAAGAAAACCTCATCAAAAGGAGGAAGATGAGGAAGCAGCAAAGGAGACCCTCTACCGGAAGAGGGCAAAGAAATGCTACCACTCATAGGAGGAATCATGTGTGGGAGAAGAAGAAGAGATTAGAGGAGAGAGGTGCTCAGAATGGACAACCAAGGGCCCATTCCCAAATAGGAAAAGATGGGGATGCAAAACCGACAAGATCCTCTCATGCATGGTAGAACAAATATGTAAGTCATTGCCATCCTTTATTGGTTATTGTTTTATATGTAATGTTCATGGACATAAGGGAAGGGAGTGTAGAATGAGATCTAGAATGGATAATGTAGGATTTCATAGATATCATGCTTACGAGAAGGATGTATCTGGAAGTAGATACATGCATGTACTTTCTCCCGGTTATGCAAAGATTGTGTGTCATAACTACAATGGATCTGGCCATAGAGAGGTTGAGTGCAAGAACAAAAACTCGTAGTCACATGGAGGCCAACAAAATGGCCATGCTCTAAAGAAAAGTGAAAACAGAGCATATGGAAAGCAAAGACCTTCATGGAACAAGATGAGTGGTGTTCTTGCTCTAGCAAGGTATCCAAGGAGACTAGGTAATGGCTACAATGACATGAAAAGAAAAAGAAGTGTGAATCAATACATCAGAAGGTTCCCTTGTCATGATGTATGGAGGAAGAAGAGCATGGATCGACATTGTGCATTCAAGGAACAGGTGATATCTCCTAAGGCCTAAAGGAGATGTAGAATCTCAGGGGAGCAATGCACATTGAAACAATCATTCGCCCCCTTAGAAATGAAGGCAATATGGAAAACCATGTTGTTGCTGGCATAAAGGAAGAAGATGACAAGAGTGTGTAGGTACACATCTACAAATCTGTGATGGATCACCACTGCATGTGTCAAGAAGTAATGCTTAACAATTAATATCAAGTGTTAACCGATATGTGCAAAATTTTACCAGTATGACTACTAACAGGGACTTGCAGGTTATGTAAGACAATGAAGTTGGAAGTTCATTGCATTAGACCCAATAGCTTGGAATGTGGAGTTTGTGTCTAATATGGTATTGGAAAATAACTGAATGATATATGATTGGACTGGTTATTGATCATACAAGCATGCATGCTTTTGGGCTAACCGGTTTTTGATTCTTGGCATGATGATAGCATTGTCTGACATTTTGTAAGTCCAGGATCATGTCATAAGTTGTGCTGGATAAAATGGAGATGAAGGATCATCAAATGATCACATATGAACAGCTAAACTGGTATATAGTGAAGATTGGAGTCCCAGTACTGTACCTGACCAGAGATGAGGACCTGAGATGTATGACTCAGGGGGAGTTCAAGTGCTCGTGATGAAGAGCTGGCTTGCTTGAATTGGTAAGAATGTTGACAACCCAAACTGAAGGAGATGGAATTTGCAAAGGTGTTGCAGGTTGACCAGTAGGAGAGCAATATTCACCGACACATCAACAATTGGTATCAGTCTTTCTTGACTTCGGACCCACATAACTCAATTGGTGTCAGATGATGGTCAAGTTCCCCATCTCAAGTGTTGTAACTTGAGAAGATGTAACAACCGGTGACTAGATAACAAGTGTTATCTAAGGAAGTGTTACATCCAATGAAGACAAAGGGGGAGAAATTATTTTGTCAGTGACCAACACATACAAAGAGTAATAATAGCCTGACAGTGCCCTTTGTCATTATGTCAAAGGGGGAGAAGAATTTTGTAGTATGTCAGATACTACATGTGTTGACATTAATGCCAAAGGGGGAGATTCTTGGCATTGTTTTGTCATTGATGTCAACCGGTATGAGATGACCACTAGTAGATGAGATGTATGTGAAACAATGATATGAAGGAGTATAGTATGTGCTAGCTTGGATATCACCTTGTGTTGCTGAACATTGGTAAAGGTAAAGAAGATGATCACAAAGAGAGCGGTCATTGTAAGGTTACAGAACAATAGGACCCCACTGGGTGAAAAAGCGGTCATCATGTGAAGCATTGACTGACAGTAAATGTGCTCACATTAGAACACATGAAGAGAATTGCAGGATGCAGAAGACAAGTTGTTACCTCATCGAGTAAGTGGAGCTTATCTCCTATTATGCTTTGAGTACATCTTAGCTTGGAGAAATAAGAATGAAGAGGTATGTGGAGCTGCCAGTACAGAGGAAGTGTGAATTGTGTGTATGTCACCATGAAAAACTAGTAAAGGAAGGAACACCATCAAGTAGAAAGATCTAATTGAAGATGGAGCCTAGGGGAGATTGATGACATGGTGTCATCAGGAATGGTAACCGGTATATGAGTCCATCTATTATATAAGCAAGGTGAAGTAGTAGAAGATATCTTGGACTTATCTATCTGGAGATCGGTTTGAGGTTTCCATCTACTGTTCAAGACAAGCGTAGATATGGCAAGGTAACTGATAGAATGGTTAAGACCGGAAGGGTTAGCAAACCGGATGAAGTAAGAAACCATTAGAGTGGTTAGTGGGTGATCCTACCTGGACCGACTTAAAGTACCTAGCTAGCATATGGTCGACATGGATTTAACATGGAAAAATTGAGTTTGGATAAAGATAGAATGTACATTGATAGGGTTATTGCATGGTTGGTCAACTTTAATGAAAAGACCCCACAAATCATAGACTTGATATAGAGCGATTGCAGGGGTTTGAGGCTCAAGGTATGGAAGACAACTACGAGCTAGCTAAGAGATATTGATAAGATTGTAGCAATGAAGGAAACAACTCGTCAGATCTTTTGTGACTAATCGAAGGATTTGCTATGAGGGTAAAAAGCAAATTGCCAAGAATGAAAGGTGTGATCAAGGAGATGCGACTATGGTGGAGATGTGCATTCAAATGTCAGAAAGGTCAGATCATGCAAGATCTATTTGGATTTGGTTTTCCTCGAGGATGGTGAGGAAACCCTAACCGCCTGAATTTTGAATTGGCATTTGGCGGGAAATCTAGGCTATAAGTAAAAAAAGCCGAAGAGATTGTTTGGAGTTGCTGAAGAGGTGAATATTGTGTTATTGCGAAGTGGAAGACTTCTGCAAGTAAGAACAAGATCAGTCGAGTGTTTAATGAGCATCTAAGAAGAGAGTGAGAGTGAACTTGGTTGAAGCCTCCAACCGGTTGTAGAGAAGAACTAGTAGTTCTTACACCAACAAAGTGTGATACCGGTGATGTGTAGATAGGGAGTTGTAGATCTAGCAAAGAAGAAACAAGTGCAAAGAAGGAAGAAGAGTGAGTTGGTAAAGGAGAGAAGGTACTTCACCGACAGAGTGATATTTGATAAGGTTGCAAGACTCACTTGTAACATGATAACAACTTATGTATTTGAAGTTTGCATTGTGAACACTGAGTTGTAGCTCAGTGTAGGGGTCGACGCTCCTTTGGGTTGTAGCCCATAAATCTGATAGGGGTTGTAGCTCCTTGGGTTGGTGCCCTAAACTTTGTAACTGTGTTTTATTGTGAGGTTGGATTGGAGCAGTAGTCTACAGCAACATTGCTCACCGAGGTTTTTCCAATCTTGGGTTTTCCTCATATATACTGGTGTTATGTGATGTCTCCTTGTGTGTGCGTGTGTATTTGAGGTAGTCTCATTACTAACCGATAAGTCTGCCTTGTGCTTGATTCACAAACTGGTGTTGCTCACAAAGGAAAGCCAAAAGGAAAAGTTTTGAGAACTACTGATTCACCCCCTCCCCCTCTTAGTGGTGCATTGTGTCTAACATAATGGAGTCAACTTCATACTCCATGGGCATGATACATACTGCTCTGGGTTCCACCACTTTCATTTGGCATTGATCTTTGTCTACGATGAAGCAAATGGTTTGCTCATACTTCTCAACAATCTCTTTAGGGATTCTCTCTCTATTTTTTATTACTGCTTGGAAAGATTTTAAGTATCCCCATATAGAAGATATTCTCATTGTAGCATCTCCAATTTCCCATAATCCCTCTTGAATCTGCATCACCATCGGTCTATCATAGGCCCATTGGACCTTTCCTTTCACATCGAGTATCTTTCAACATCTAATAGGCAGAGTAAATGGTAGTACTAGAGACTGAGTTGTGTCTACTTGACTAGTAAACCTTGTAACTGACTACCATCTATGCAAATTTCACATCATTTTCCAAAATGTCTTTTATGGTCATTTCTTAGCTGTCAAATTTGGAACCAGTGGTCACTATCACTGTGTAATTTGACACTTTCCTTAGCCTAGGTACTTCACCAGTTTCATTGAGGCATGTCATAGCTTGAATCACCTATTTGGTAATCTTGTGGGGCCTGTCAAGACATATAAACTCATCATGAACTCGACTGAGAATGTACTAGATCCACTCAGCTTCATTGAACAACGCGAAATGGACGAACTACGAAAAACCCTTGTCCTGAAGAACTTTCAATTCTAGTTTGATATTTCCCAAACTGTCTGCCAAGTGTTTGTTCTACAGGTCCAACAAATCTGTGTTTCCAAGCTCCTTGAGATCACAGTGTATGTATTCCCTAATATCTTCATTGTGAAGCACGCCGTAGGGTATCGATGAAAATGCACCTTCTGGATCATCCTCAGCCAAATTGAAAGGGTATTTCTTGAATACAAGTCTGACCCTATCCTTAATCTCAACCACCAAAGGGGTAGTAACACTAGAATTTGAAGCCATTTCTAATCTAGGGTTTGCAGAAACTGAAAGACTGAACAGATAAATACCTTGATTTGCAACCGGGTGCTGGAATTCGCTTTAGGATCACTGAAATCACTATTGAAATTGCCTAATCACTTCGCTCTTATTCTCTCTACTATTCTCTTGATCTCATTGTGACAAATGAAGCTATCAAATGCCTTTTTATCTTTCAAAAATCTAATTCTTCACTGTAATAAATGTTGCAATCAGTTACCATGATTTTCACAGAATCACTTACTGGAGCATCAAATCTTCTCTAAAACATCCGCATAACATCTGCATATTTGGTCTAAGCCTTCTGCAACCTTCCAAAATTGATTATAGATCATAAAAGAGGGGGTTCTTAGAATCTGCATGAAGAGTTCCCCCTTAGGCATAAAGCCTTAGTTACCAGATGAAGATCTTGCACCAGATTTCAGTGCAAATCCATTTTCTACTTTAGATTCATCTTTTCTAACCCACATTTCCTCATGCTCGTCTTTGATCTCTTCTACCTTCGCTTTTCCCTTTTTATCTAATTTTCTCTTGTCTATCAGAACACTGTTCTTACTTCTGCAGTACTTTGCAATGTGACCGATTTTATTGCATGCACAACAAACAACATTATTTTGCATAGGTCTAAAGTTCATTTGATTTGGTCTCATACTGCACTAGTTAGAGATATGTCCAAACATCCCACAAGCATATCACCTCTTGTTTTGGAAGTTATTCATTACTTCTCTACACATATTTGACTTGTGTCCAAAATTATTACATATGAAACATTAATCGGTAAAGGTAGGATCATTCTTCATGTTGTTCATTCCATTATTCATCCTACTTCTACATTGATTCACCATATGACCAAATTTATTGCAAGTGAAGCATCTACCATTGAATTTATGAGTATTAGGTTGTCTTGCCAGAGGATTCTTACCCTTCTTCTGATCAGGTTTTGCATTGCCTTGTCTAGATCCAAAGGATACACCTTTCTCTAATCCAAGTCCTCGCATGTCCTTTCCATGTCTTTGACTTTCCAACATCTCATCAAGCCTTGCTGAGCTAGATTTGAATTTGTCTTGTAGTCATCATCAGTAGCAAGTTCATCTCTTAAGTTAGCAATCTATCTTTCAAGTTCTTGACCATTATTCCTTGACTATGTCAACTCAAGCTTCAACTGATCATTCTCATAGGTAAGATTGAAGCATTCATCAACTCTTTCCTTTAATGACTGTGCCAGATTCTCTTCATTATTCTTTCGATCCTCAATATCCATAGTCAGCCTCATCACAATGGATTGTATCTCATTCTTTAAGGCAACATTCTCTTTTTCAAGCTTGTTAACTTCATCAGCTTTGTTTGTCCTTTACAACTGGAATGACAACTAGGTAATAAAACACAATTCAGATATTGAATATCCTTGAATAGCTAGCTTTCCTATAGCAAAGGCTCATTTACTTATCAATCAGGAACACAAACTTAAAATGGGCCAACATTGTATGTGCACAAAGTTCATATCATAACCATTCCATATTACTGCAAGAAAGAAAATTCTTTAAAGTAAACATGCAAAATCTCAATGAACTAATACTTAATCTCACAACTGGAAATTACTTAAACAACTACTGTTAAATGATAATGTTCTAGCAAGCAACATGAACTACTCTGTTGTTGTGACTACAAGAACAAACACATGAACTATTTCCAGTGGCTGTAGGATCATACGATTGCTGAAATAACTATTACTGAAGAATGAAAACTAATTGGAACACACAAAGGATTACTCACCAAGTGGGCCCCCTTGAGTGGGTATCTCTAGAACTTTCAGATTACAATTGTTAAGCATTCAAAATCACATTGATCTCTTTATTTCATCGACTATGAAAAATATATAAAATACCAGAAGACTGCATGCTACAAATATTATGGTCATTCTCTACTATCCCTGAGAGGAGAGAGATCCCTTTATTTATAAGAAAACTTATAACAGACTCCTAATTGATTGAGCACCTTCCTCTGGAATAGGCGAACAAGATTTATTAACAAAAGAAGAAGAAGAAGTCAGTGCAGGAAAATAGAACAACATCTATCCTGCAGCTAAGAAAATATAGCATGACTTGCTTCCTGGATTAAGCTCCACTAAGAAAAGTTATAAATGTTTCATAAATCATTCTGCTGAAGAACCGATCAAGTGGCTTCAATCATTACTTCTTTTCTCTAACTGGGTCTACATTGCGGCTATATACTTGGTGCTTCTTTAAACTGCCACTTAGTCTTTACTTCTCCTTTGCCGACCCTGCATCATGATATTAATGTGCACAACAAACATGTGTATATATACTAATGCTAACATGATATAATGTAAACTATACTTAAGATTGATTTTAGATATTTGCATAGATAAATCATTTAAAACCATTAAATGACATCCTTAAGTATAAGTCAAATCAGTTTCAAAAACACTTAAAAGGTATCAACTAGGAGAGTATCATGATCCAAATATCATCTAATCACAAGACCTAGGCATGAGTATTATAGTAAAAATCTATCAAAATAGAGCCATTATTTAGGATCGTCATCTCCTCCTAACCTAATTTTTTGCTAATCCTCCAGCAATAGGAAAATTCCAAATTATGGGCATTGATTCAGAAATTGCCTAGAGTAACCTGCCCAGAACCTCCTACAGAGAAACTCTAGTAGAATCCCTTCATTTTCTCCAATCTCTTCCACCTGGTACATTTTGCTGCTTCACTGTATGGTGGGTCATTGTCCCTGCATCCCATCAGTGGTCATAGGAGGATTGGAGGTTGAAAACTGAGAGGTAGCCAATGTCATCTCATTTTTTTTCCCAAGTACATATAGTTGAGTGCTTTGTTTAAGGTTGCGTGGTAGTTTTGCATAGAGTGTGGCTCAGATTGCCTCAACTCATCTGGTAGGCTATTCCAACATTGGACTAAATTTCCTATTGCTACTTGTCCTTCCCTTGGAGCCATTTGTTCGTATTCTTTATACACTTCTTCCCTTAAAGGTAGGATAGCCTTTGCATAATCTGGCTCATATACAATCTTTTGTCATTCAAAATAAAGTTTCCTAGGCTCCCTTGATTCAGCCCTTAAGGGAAGTGAAAGGTTAGTTCTTCCTGTTTATGCACCTAAAACTACTCTCCCCTTGCTATTTCGTTCTACATTCATGACATAAGAGCTCTCAATTGGCTATCTCCAATGTAGAGGAGAGGGTTCCAATCGACATCATTAGGAACAACATAGTTATGTACATAAAATTCACAAAGTAAATTCTTAATTATTGTAGGAGATGTCTAATAAGCACTGTAGAATTCCTCTGGTGTCTACAATGAGGGTCTTAGATCCCTAACAATTCTCAACATCTGGAAACTGATATGCTGTTCTTTTAAATACAAAGAGTAAACATGAGGAGGTGCTCGACATTGCATTAGCTGTGGTACCATAGTGGCTATCGTTTCCACCTTAGCTTTAAGCTGAGCAATCTCCTCATCTTTTTGTTCAATAATTTTCTTCTTCCAGTTGATTATCATCTGCATTTTTACCTTTTCCAATTCTCAATCCTCATAGAGAGAAAGTCCCATCACATGAATAGTAAGGGAAGTAGGTGGTCTATGAATAGATGCCATAGGTTTCTTCTTTTCAAATTTTCTCACTGCTTCAATAACATGTTCTACAATGGATGTTAAGCTTTCCAGCCTTTCAAAACCTACTTCTTTCTGCAGCTGCTCAATTTTTTCAAGTTCCCCCTCTTCTTGCAGTTGCAGTTCTTGTTCTTGGTCAATATTCTGTAGTTCTTCCTCTTTTTCTTGTTTCCTTTGGGGTTCATTAGGTGGAGAAGGAGGAACATCATTGTGAGGTGGACTGTGTGGCTCTTGTTGTGGAGAATCAATTATGATGGTAACATTTGGCTCCATTGACTGGTCTTGATTTTTAAGCTTTTTTCGGAGCCTACCACTGCTTCTCCGAGATTTCCCTTTTGCGGCTACAAGAGTACTTCCTGTAGCTAACTCTTCAACCACTTCAATGGTTACAGGAGAAATTGTTTTTACAACTTTCATTTTCTTGGCCACAAGAGAGGGTAAATTCTCACTTTTACCTCTCTCTTCCTTATTTTCTATGTCAACCTATTTTTCTTTGCCTTTTTCCTTTCGTATGGCAGCCCTAGTTTTTATTAGACTTTGAGAAGGAACCCTCACTATAACTTTTTCTTGTAAGGGTTCCTCTGCTATAGGAACATTTTGTTCTGATGATATCTTGGAGGATGAGGGTTCAAGAGGGGAACCAGGTTTTTCAAGATTTTTCAAATTTTCTTGTTCTTGAGATGGAAGTGGTTCCTCTATACCCACATTTTATACCCTAAACATACTAATTTCAACAAATTCATTCCAAGACATTGGAGAGACATCTCTCAAAGATGTTTTAACTAATAGCTTAATTAGGCAATGATGATAAATAAAGTGAGGCCTACCTTTCAGGGTCTATGTTACGCTTATGGAAAGAAGGTTGTATAATAGGCTTGGAACATTCATCCTTCTTCCGTGGCATAGATGACTCATAATCTTGAAGTGATGGGAATGCAAAAATGAGAACCTTCCTTCATAGATTAAATACTTTAAAACATACAATGCTACGGCTTTCCATTCAGGTGGAAGAGATTCTCGCCTAGCTCCTTGCCTATCTACTACTAAGGGTGGGACTCCCAAATGTGTAAATTCTACTCTTGCACTATGTGCATCCTTGGATTCTGAGTACTTTTCTCTGTCTGTTGGTAACCCGGTTACCTCTGCAATCTATTCCACTGTAACCACAACTCTCAAACCTTTTACTTGGGTTTCTCCATCTAAAAGTGTGCGGGTAAATTCCCTTGCAATTTCTTCATTAAATTGTGTCAACTTCAAAAAATAATCCAACCACCCACTGTTGCAGAATATTGGCTCACAATCTTGGTCTTGAAGGACTTCATGGACTATCGGCTCATGACGAACAGGTGGACCACCCATTGTAGTAATAACACTTTCTACTCTATAATGGCGTAAATCTGCCCAATTTCTTTACTAAAATATGCTCAATGTACCTTTACTTGGTTAGAACCTAGCTGCAATCTAAAAATAGCTCTAAGCAAACAGAAGGGCACAATACAAAATATCACCTCAAACTAGAAATTTGAAAAATTAAAATGCAATCCGAGAGGACATAAGAATTATCTGCTAGAGCCATTATTAGCATACGTTCCCCCCCCCCAACCTAAGGTTTAATAGGTGTCCACACACGTGGAGGAGGATTGAAAAGGACATAATGAAAAATATCATAATGATAGTTAATATGGTTTAATTATATACATGCAACAAAAATAAATACACATGAGCATACCTGACATCACGCGATAATGACTGCAGCTAAAGACATTGAGTCGTCATGCATGGAAAATGAGGTAAAAATAGATGGAGTGAATGGAAAGAAATGAGTGAATATGGAATGGAATATTTATTGCGCAAAAATGTTCTTCCTCTAGATGTGGAAGTATTTATTATGATCATGCAACAAAGATTTAAGATGGAGTGGTAACGTCAAAGTCGTTGCCAGTTGCTATAGGAATCTCGGCATGCTCGGTAGTGGAGAACTACTATAGAAAGTCATCCTTTCTAAGAGGTTTGTGGTATAGGTGTAGCCGATGACTATTGATTAAAAATTTAAACTTAATAGGATCAATTATAGATAATCTGACGACACCATAAGAGAATGTTTCAACTATCTCATAAGGTCCTAACCATCGTGTCTGTAATTTTTCCAAATTATCTTTATACCTTGATTCATAGAGAAGGGCCCAATCACCTAACTTTAATGATTTATCTTTGATATAGCGATCATGCCACTTCATGCGCTGATTTTGAATTGATTCGGTGTGCTGGCAGGGCAAAATTTCTTATCTCATCTAAGGCATTAAGCTACAGGAGCCTTTCTTGTTGTGCTGCAGAAAGAGTCATATCTAAGGCAATGGTCATTCTCAAGGTTTTATGCTAAAATTCTATAGGCATCATTTATTTTGTCCCATATACCATTTCAAATTGTGTAAACCTTGTTGTGATTTTCCAGGTGGTTCTATAAGCCCATACTACTTCAAATAATCTGCTAGACCAATATTTTTGGTTAAGAGCTACTGTTTTGGTCAATATTGATTCAAGCTCCCTATTAGTGATCTTTGCTTGTCCATTAGCCTGAGGATGATAAGGAGTGGTTTTCCTATGCCTTACATTATATTCATTAACTAGGGCTATAATCAAAGTGGAAGTAAATTTTTCCCCTTGTTCTGTTACTATTTCTCTAGGAACTCCATACTGAGTGAAGATTTCTTCATATAAAAATTCTGCTACCTTACTATCCCTGGCATGTTCGAAGGCTTTGACCTCTACCTATTTAGTGACATAGTCGGTACAAACAAGAATGTATGACCGACCATTTGATGATGGATCAATTGGCCCAACAAAGTCTAGGCCCCATTTGTCAAATGGTGTAACAACCACCTGGGGGTGTAAAGGCATTTCATCAGACCAAGTTGGTCTTCCCATTCTTTGACATCTATCAAATTTTCTGGTGTATTTGACTGCATCCTTGTACAAGGTTGGCCAATAATACCCCGTAGTCAATATCTTGAGAGTTGTTCTTTTGGCAGCAAAGTGACCTCCACAAGGCTCATCATGATAGGCATGAAGTATATCATATATCTCATCTTCTCTAACACATCGCCTCATAACTTGATCTGGCCCTATATAAAATAAGCAATTTGCTATCCATGAGAAGTTGAAACTCTTTTCTACTAGCAAAATTTTTTCTTTTGGTGATAAATGAGGAGGTATCTTGTTAGCTGCTAGGTAGTTAGCTATGTCAGCATACCATGGACTGTTCAAATTGATGGAAAATAAATGCTCATCTGAAAAAGAATCATCAACGACTTCAAGATTATCTGGTGTTTGAATTCTAGACAGAAAATATGCCACTACATTTTCTTTACCTGATTTATCTATGATTTATGATAGTAATGTCAAATTCTTGCATCAACAACAACCATCTTGCCAATCTACCTGTAATGGAGCTTTTGTTCATGAGGTACTTGATGGCTGCATGATTAATATGCACAAAGATTTGATAACCAATTATATAGTTCCTGAACTTATTGAGGGCATATATGGCAACTAACATTTCCTTTTCAGTGACAGTATAATTCAGTTCTAGTCCTTGCAAATTTTTACTGATATAATAAATTGCATTTTCCAAAACTCCTTGCTTTTGCCCCAAAACTGCTCCTATTGCAAAATTGGATGCATCTCTATGAATGTGAAAAGGAATCAACCAATTAGGTCCTTTAAGCATAGGGGCCTGAGTTAAGGCTCCTTTTAGTTTAGAAAATTCCTCTTCACATGTAGCTGTCCATTCAAACTCAGCATCCTTTGTTAATAGAGAATACAATGGTCCTGCTATTTGACTAAAGTCCTTGATAAATCTTCTATAGTACCCTGCATGGCCTAAAAAAATTCTTACATCCTTTTTTTTTGTAGGGGCAAGAAGAGCAATTATTACTTCAATTTTAGATGGATCTACTTGAATACCTGATTGAGAAATACGATGCCCCAACACTATTCCATAATTTATTCAAGGCTATCTAATTGGTTTACAATCTTCTCTAATATAAATCCTATGGGTACACAATGTAGGATTTAATCCCTTCATGTCATGATAATCCCATGTGAAGGCTTGTTGTTGGACTTTGAGTAATTCTATTAATGACAATCTTTGATCTGCTGCTAATTGACCATTGATATTTAGATGTCTTCCTGTGGCAACCTCTATTTGAGTTACTAACTCAATATTACATATTTTAGACAGATAAGAGGTTTGAATCTCCTGTGCTAGCAATGTGTGAAATATGTCTGTGGTTGCAGGAGAATCTAAAGAGCCTACAGATGGAAGAAGAGTATGCAGAGTACTTGCTGGTATACCCAATAATTGTTGAGCTTCTCCATAATGATTTCTTATCATGTTAGAGAGTACTGTATCATCCTCTTGAAGTGCTATGAATGGTTCCCTTGCTAACATCATTAGTTGTTGAGCATAATTAATTTCCTCTGCTTCTTCTCCTATGTTTGGCCATACTACTTTATCTTGCTCAAGTTGTGGTTGTGCTAGAGAATAGAGTGCAAGTGTTTTAGTAGTAATACCATCTGAAATTGTCATATCCCCTGATCTGCAACTATGTATGCATCAGCTGTTGCAAGCCAAGGTCTTCCCAAAATGATTCGATATCCACCTAATGTTGCCTTAGGAGAGAGTATTATAAAATCAACTAGGTATTCCCAAGAATCTAATGTGACAACAATAACTTCAACCATCCCTCCAGTCCGAACAATAGAGCTATCAACAAGCTGCATGACCATTGGAGTTGATCTAAGACTAGTAATGTTGAGTTGTTGCATGACATCCTTAGTCATCACATTTATGGCTGCTCCTAAGTCTATCAAGGCATTTTTAATTTGAGTTCCATTAATAACTACCTTCACAATAGGGCTACCTAGGTCAGAATATTTAGGGACAACAATTTTTCCTAACATAATATCAGCCAATTGTCCTACTACATGAACTGTTTTTGGGTCCTTTTTCTTTCTCCCAGGTTTCTTCAAACATGCCTCCTTAATAGATTTTCCATATATAGGAATGTCCTTAATAGCTTGAAATAGTGGGATCTTGACACATATATGTTTTATCTGATCAATAAGATCAAAAGCTATATCATCTTGTTGCCTAGACACTTCTACCTGCAATCTTTGAGGAAATGAGGGAGTTCTTACATGTGTGTCTGAAGTTTCAAATTGATGAACCTACTCAGGGTTTCCAAGTTTATCAGGTGTGGTGTCCTGAGCAATCTCCTTAGATGGTAATTCTATTATGACTAGAGGAGATGGAGTAGGCAGTATTGTCCCTGACCGTAAGTGGATATCACTTACATTGAGAGAGTATGCAAGATAGTTATTAGGATCAGTCAAAAAAACTTACTGTTGTTTGTTATTTGGATTTGGCATAGGCTGAGTTGGTAGTTGGTTTGGCTTGGATGGAGTGGCATTAGGAGCTAGTGGCATTAAAGCTGGTTGTTGGGACTATTGTTGTGGCTGCAGGAAACCTGGTGATTGGTTTGCCTATTGTTGTCCTCCTCTCCATTGCAGTGATTGTTGCCAGTTACCTTGAGGAGGTGACCAATTCCCTTGTGTCTGCTGTCATCAAGATGAAGGACTCTGATAATTAGGCCAAGGGTTTTGAGAGTTATTCCAAGACTAAGGAGTATAATTTCCAAAATTTTGGGAGTATGGAGGTTGCCACTGATTGTTTTGTGCATTGAAGTTCATATAAGGATTATAAAATGACAATGGATCTTATGGCATACCTTATCTTGGAGGCCAAGGCCTTTGTTGTGCAACATAAAAGAGTTTCTCATCATCTCCATAGACAGGCTTTAAATATAGGGAACTCTGTTGGCTATCAATTTTAGCTAGCAATTTACATCTACAGTCCTTCTTCTTTTGTCGACAGTGAGGACAAAATTTAGTAAGCATAGCCTCTGCTTCCTCATGATTATTTCTTGCCTGGAGTGTATCCAATTGAGTAGCCATATTATTAATTATATCCTCCTTAATTCCTTTAACATATGAGTTATTTCCATTCTTGAAACTGTTGCAGATGACTTTGCAATTGAAGAACCAGACCTATAGTGTCTTCCCCTCTTGGCTGTAGCTCTGGAGTACTTTTGACAAATTTGTCTGATGTCATCCCATTGAACTTGAGTAATATCTCTTCCTCCCATGAGATCTAAGGAGGCAACACAATCCTCATTGATTCCCCTTAGAAAGATCAACTTCATAGAATCTTCACTCAAAGTGCTATGCTTAGATTTCCTGACACTAAACAAAAACCTCTCCAAATAGTCTTCCAGGCTTTCATCTTCTTTTTGTGTCATCCTGAAGATATCATCACCATGTCGGTCCATTCCCCTACAATAGTCTTTATACTTATACAAGAAGTTTGTCTTCATCTCCTCCTAGGTAGTGATTACATTTCTTCCTAGACTCATAAACCATCTCAAGGCAACTTCTTTCAAAGTAGTAGGGAATAACTTAAGTTTATGGGCATCAGTGGTATAATCATAACTTCTGGAAATGATATCAAATTCAAACAAAAAGGTATCCAGATCTTCTATTACCAAACCATGAAATTTTAGAAGAGAAGAAGCTGGTATGTTCTTCAGATTTGCATTATCATGTTGGTCAGGAATGGGAAACTCAAATGTTGGGTTTATAGGCAGAGGTGGAGGATTTTCTGCCATTGGTCTCTGATAAAGGACTAGAGGTAAAATATTTTGTTCAGGGGGTTCGTTCAGGAAGTCTAGGTCTCCTTCTGACAAATTAAAAACACCTCTATTTAGCACATAAGTTTCTACAAAAGGGTTTACTTCAGGTGCTTCATCTGATCTTATATCTTGAGTGGAATGGGAGGGAAGAAATCTTCCTAATGCATCTCTCCTCCTCCCATGCTTGCAGATTAATGAAGAAAATTCAAAGTGCTAACTAAGAAAACTTACAAACTAATGGTTACAACAAGTTCTTAGCTTGGCACCACCCTCGACAACGATGCCAAAAATGTTTGTCCTTTACAACTAGAATGACAACTAGGTAATATAACACAATTTAGATATTGAATATCCTTGAATAGCTAGCTTTCCTGTAGCAAAGGCTCATTTACTTATCAACTAGGGATGTAAACTTAAAATGGGCCAGCACTGTATGTGCACCAAGTTCATATCGCAACCATTCTATATTACTATAGGAAAGGAAATTCTTTAAAGTAAACATGCAAAATCTCAATGAACTAATACTTAATCTCACAACTGGAAATTAATTAAACAACTACTGTTAAATGATAATGTTCTAGCAAGCAATAGGAACTACTCTGTTGTTGTGGCTGCAGGAACAAACATAGGAACAGACATAGGAACTGTTTCCAGTGGCTGCAGGACCAGACAATTGTTGAAACAACTATTACTGAAGAATAAAAACTAACAGGAACACACAAAGGATTACTCACCAAGTGGGCCCCTTTGAGTGAGTATCTCCTAAACTTTCATATTACAATTGTTAAGAATTCAAAATCATATTGATCTCTTTATTTCATCTTGACTGTAAAAAATACATAAAATACCAGAAGACTGCGTATTACAAATATTATGGTCATTCTCTACTATCCCCAAGAGGAAAGAGCCCTTTATTTATAAGAAAACATATAACAGACTCCTAATTGATCGACCACATTCCTACAAAATAGGTGAACATGATTTATTAACAAAAGAAGAAGAAGTTAGCACAGGAAAACAGAACAACATCTGTGTTGCAACTGAGAAAATATAGCATGACTTGCTTCCTGGATCTAAGCTCCACTAGGAACAATTATAAATATTTCATTAATCATTCTATTGAAGAACTGGTCAAGTGGCTTCGATCATTACTGCTTTTCTCTGACTCGGTCTGCATTGGGGCTATATACTTGGTGCTTCTTTAAACCACCACTTAGTCTTTACTTATCCTTTGCCGACCATGCATCATGATATTAATGTGCACAATGAACATGTGTATATACTAATGCTAACATGATATAATTTAAACCATACTTAAGATTGATTTTAGATATTTGCATAGATAAATTATTTAAAACCATTATATGACATCCTTAAGTATAAGTCAAATTAATTTCAAAAACACTTAAAAGGTATCAACTAGGAGAGTATCATGATCCAAATGTCATCTAATCACAAGACCTAGGCAGGACTATTATAGCAAAAATCTATCAAAATAGAGTCATTATTTAGGCTCATCAAGATTTATCCTGGTATTCTATGATCTGATCTTCTTTCTCCTTCAGCTTGTCCATCAATTCTTTCCTCTTGTCTCTTGAAGTGTTCTCTTGATCCTTCAAGTCATTAATGAAATCGTCAACAACATTCAAGTTTTTCTTCAAGGTATAGATCTCATTTCTAATTGCATCAAGATCCTCAAGTGCCACACAAAGTTGTCCCTGAAAAATAGAATCCATTGATTCAATCTCCCAAACCTTCCTCAAGTGATTAAGCTTCCTCAGAGGAACTAGGCTTTGATACCAATTGTTGGAATCAGCGATTATTGAGAGGGGGGGGGGGGGGGGCGTGAATTAGTGATCTACCAGTTAATCAGATTTTCAAACTTAACTTTAAACCATCGAAAGCAAACACTTGAAACTGAAATGCATAAACATAAAACAATCAGCCACAAAAGCATAACACTAGATTTTTACATGGAAACCCAAATGGGAAAAGCCACAATGGGATATGTACCCACAATATTATTCCACTTTGGCCAGTAGTAAAACAATATTACAATATGGGAATGCACAGGCATTCAGGCACACTGCCTACAACTCACTACTCAATTACAAAAACCCAGAAGGCTACAACCTTTAGGGAAGGCTCACTACCTTACAAATTAGTTACAATGATAAATTACAGTGAATGAACTCTAAAGTAGCATCTACAATGCTTGGATGAGTTCTGGTTGCGTGCTAAATATACTGACTAGGTCACCTTGTCTGTTCTTCTTTGTTCTACCCTATTCACAGTCTCAGTCAGCTACCAGATCAAGAATGCACACATGAAATTGCGCTACAAAGGATTCTCAATCACCACTCAATCGCATACAATTGCATTATACACCAAAAAGATCATCCATACCAAACTTACATACTAACAATCACAAAATAGGTCATTTACCATGTCTGCCTGCTAGTGTAATGTGTAGTCACATGTCGGCCTCACCAGATCCCAAAGAATAAATGTGGATCACCAAAACAATAATAAAATGGTGTCTATGTCAACTCAATCATCCCAAACACGATTCAATGCACTACAATCAACGAAAAGCTTCCAGACCAAAAAACCTTTGTTCTTGAAATACTGGTTAATCAACTACTAGTTAACACTTGCTTCCAGATAAGAAGAATTACGACCACCAGATCAAATCTCTATGAAGAGTTGCCATCAATGACAACCCTAAACCAATAATCAACCACCAAAAGCTAGCAAAAACCATTAGATGAGTGCTAGTTTCCAACAACATGTCCATTTTAAGCACCAAAGTCCAAGTGTGAATTTCATGCATGTCCATTTTAAGCACTAAATGAAGTGTGAATCGGATGCATGTCCATTTTAAACCACTAAATGAAGTGTGAATTAAAACCTAAAAGATCCTGCAATCACACATGTTAGTATTTTCACAAAAAGTCTTGGATTGATCATGACTTCCATGTTTTCCCCACCACACATTGTAGACAGAACATCAGTAATACCAAAAAACCAGAACAAAAAGAAAAAAAATAAAAAATGGAGAATTTTCTATCTCACCAGTCGAATTCGAAAACCTATCTAGATGAATATGAAATGACAACTACACTAATATGAAATTCTACTATAGCTAATGCTAAATTTTGAAATAATTAATGTGAAATTATGACAAAATGAATGTGACATAAACTCATAATCAATGCGAAACAAAAACTAGAGAAAAGATTAAAATATCTAGAAAAATAGAGGGTTAGATGAAATTTATAACAAAACAGAGAGCTAAAATATCAAATTTATCCCTCATATTGTCTTGTATATCCGAACGTAGCCTAGGACAATTTTTTGATACCGAAAAAAAGCAATTTAGTAATTTTGTTCTCTTTCTATCAATTCTACTTTCAAAGTTTTTTGGAAATTCTTTTGCTGTCTTTTCCAGCTTTGCTTGCCTTCTAGATCTTGAAATTCTAAATCTTACTTTGCATGTCATAGGGTTATATGCCTGTTAACCATAATATAAAAGTAATAATCAAATTTTCCAAAATTATAGAACTAAATGTTGATCAAAAGGAGAAGGGCGCTAACTAGAACGACACAACTGATTTACTATAAAATTACCCTAGACAAATGTGAAATGCAGGATATATGAATGCAACATGGCAAAAGGATGTATGCGAAATGGTGATTGAATGTATGCAAAAAATTGTATAGACAAATGCGAAATGATTAATGCACCTATGAAAATCCGTACCAAAACCTACAAAAACACAAAAGAACACATAAGGATTGATTATTGTGGGTTCATGTCGGGTTTACCAAATGTGTTATGGGAAAATTCATCATTGCTAATCAGAATAATAGGAAAACATGAATCCTATCTAATTAATGAATTCCAAAACATCAATAAAAGCACACATTCAATACAATAAGACTATAAATAAAATCAATTAAAACTCCCTATTGCATAGATACAAATCGCTTCCATTGTTCTTCTCTTCTTTGAGTGATGCTAGCTCTCAGATATTGCACTGCTAACTTGCAAAATGACACAAAGATTCAAAGTTCGTGATTGTTGAAATGGAGATTTGATGTTGAATTTATAGATTTTTGGAGGAGATTGATTGAGAGGTGGAACTCAAATGAGCTCATGTGTTGATTGATAGTTGAATTGAATTGATTGATTAGATAAACCATTTGAATGAATTGTTAAGTGAATAGATGACTAGATAGATTGATTAGTTAACAGAGTTAACTAGGGAGATGACTCATCTGATTGCATGTTAGAAAAAGTTGATTTAAGAGTTGAAAAAGATGATTAAGGATTTCATTGAGTTAACTGGTGAGATAACAAAATTCATTGATTAGTCATGATTTTAGCATGTGCTGTAGGGTTTTTATTTGAAATTCAATTTAATTTTCTTTTTAAATTAAATTTAGATTTTTCAAAAAGTGAAATTGAAATGCACATGCATTTGAAATTGGATAAAATTAGAATTTAGGATTTGGATTTGGATTTGAATTTGAATTTGAAGAATATTTGCATTTAGATCAAATTAGAATTTGGGAATTTGAAATTTTAATTTTGAAGGATAAATTAGTTAATTAAATAATTTAAAGAAATTATTTAAGTATTAGAAATTGAATTTAATTAAATAATAAAGATTATTAAATTAAAGGTATTAAATCATAATTAATTAAATAATAAATATTTAATTAATATAAAGAGGAGGTTAAATGATTAATTGATTAAGAAGATAGAAATAGGATAATTAGTAAGATTGAAATGATGATTAGATTAATTTGGAAGAGTAAATAATTAGCTTAATTAAATAATTAAATAATTATTTAACTAATAGGACAAATAACTAGCGTGTTATCAATGAGACATTTTTAGGTGTCTACATTTTGTGCAAAGAGTTTGTAGAAGAAATACAAAAAGAATTTGAGATGTCTATGTTTGGAGAAATGTCATTTTTCCTTGGGTTTCAAGTTACTCATATGAATGATGGAATTTTTATTTCTTAAGCTAAGTATGTTAAAGAGATGTTGAAGAAGTTTGATATGAAGAATTGTAAACTTGTTACTACCCCATTAGTTGTTGGATGCAAGTTAGGCAAAGATGATGCATCTCCAGATATTGATCAAAACAAGTACAAAACTATGACTGGAGGACTATTGTATCTTACCTCTTCTAGAACAGATATTATGCAATCTATATGTTTGGCTACAAGGTAGTTCAAAACAAACTCATGATCAAGCAGTGAAAATGATCTTTAGATATTTGAAAGGGACTTAGGATTTTGGCTTATGGTACAAGAGAGTTGGAGATTTCATGTTGAAGGCATATACATATGTTGATTAGGCTAGAAGTATTGATGACAAGAAGAGTACAAGTCTTGGAGCACTCTTCTTGGGAGACATATTAGTTTCACGAATGAGTAAGAAACAAGAATCTGTATAATTATGAACTGTTGAAGTTGAATATATTGTTGCAACATCTTATTGTACTCAAGTTTTATGAATGAAGCATACTCTTAAGGATATCAGAGTTGTATATGATGAAGCTATTATTATTATGTGTGATAATACCCATGCTATAAACATTTTAAAGAATCCAGTTATGCATTCAAGGACTAAACATTTTTCGATTTGTTATCATTTCTTGAGAGAGAAGGTTGTTGAAAAAGAAGTTATTCTGGAATACATTTCTAAATCAGAGCATATAGTAGACATTTTAATAAAGGAATTGGTGAAAGATACTTTTGAGTATCTCAGAAAAAAGTTAGGGGTTATTGCCCCTCCTTTTTCCAATTAGAAGCAGTTTTGGTGGTACATCTTTTCAGGGGGAGACTTAGTGCTTATTTCCGTTTCTTGGATTTATGTTGTTGCTTCTCTCAGGGGGAGCAATGGTAAATTAAATTATGTATATATTTTATTTTTTCATGGATTATGAAATGCAACTGAAGATTTTTTCTTCATTTTTTAGTTTGCAATCTAAGGTTTTACTATCACTTTCATTATTCTTAATAATGTATTCTAACATTGAATATCTTACTCTTGGTATGGTACTTTTTTATAATTATAAATTTTATATTCATTTACTTCTTAAAATTTATACTTTTTCTTGTTTCTAATATCCTAGAATGTTGCTTGGTGTTTTATTGTATTAAGAGAATATTCAGTTACTTTGATGGCTTATATTATTGTTGATATTATTTTGTCATTGATGTCAAGGTTGTATCATGGAATGAATTGTAATTGTTGTCATTTGATGATTCTAGTCATTAGTAGGATGAATGCACACATTTATGGTCTCTAAGGTTCTTTATAATAGTTAGGTTTTGTGCAAATTTGTCATGGTTTTTCCCTAAAACTCTAAACCCTTTGGGCACATAATTGCTTTTAAGCTATAATTTGATGTTGACCTATTCTAGATGGTTATTGGTAGATTAATTTATGACTTAAGTCCTTCATTTTCGTGTTGTGACTAACCCTTTGTTCTTAAGGTTATTGGCTAAGCCAAGCATGTCGAGGACTTTAATCTTTCCTAAGTCTAGGAATTTATTTTTTCCTAAGTATGAGAATATCAATAATGTTAGAGGGATCAAACAAGATCAGTGGTCATCACTTTATCATTGACCTAATGATGGGTCCAAGATTTGATTTTGCGAGAGCACAAGATCATGACATGTTGACACTATTGTCAGATGATCTATGGTTAAAGGACATGGGTGCACTTTCTTAGTGATAGTGCTCCATCAAAACCATATTGTTGCACCATTGGTCCATTCTTGTTGCATCCCCAAGGTCTTACTAGGTGCCTAAGTCTTTCTTTTGAGTTATGTTTTGTCAATCAAAACATGCATTTACAAACCACTTGGACCATCGAAAAGATGTTTCACCAAAAAGAAAGAAGAAGAAGAAGAAGAAGAAGAAGAAGAAGAAAAGTTTGAGAAGAGAAGGGTTCATTGAAAGTCAGTTTTATTGAAAAGGAAAAGAAGAAGATTGGTTTTTCCATTTCACAAGTTAATGAACTCCTTGGCTTGTCAAAAGAAGAGTTTGTCAAAATCCTTTTTCATCGAAAGAGAGAAAGGTTCAGATAAGTTAGCAAAGGGAATAGTTTGCCAATGAAAGAGCATCAAAAGTATTTTTGATGAAAAGAAGGAAAATACAAGTTCACAAAGTAATGTTGTTGTCACATGTCAAATCAACACATGACCCCAATGATGTGAGGTGATGCCACATATCCTTGACCTACCAATGGTTTATGTATCAGTGCAACCCTATCTTGCTTAGTTGGATTATGACCGTGTGACTCGACCTTTTGACTTTTCAATGGTGGTATGGATTTTCTCAATTAGTGATGAATTTTCAATATTGTGTACTTGGCTCTACCACAATATTCAAACTTGGTCATTGCATTATAATCATTCACCTTCTTGTGAAAGAAAAGATATATGCTTGATACTCAAACTAACTAATAGTTGAGTTCCTCACTATTGATGAACACATAGTGAAGGCCAACATGCAAATAATTAATCTATAGTTTCTTTGGCTAGCCTGTACACATTAAGAAAAATATTTTATGCATTCCAATCCAATATTGGATTGATACCAAATCATGCAAATAGACATTTAATGAATATCTTTCAATATTTTCAAGCATGAGTGTACAAAAGAAAATTATGTTTATGAACTATGAGTGACTCTATGTAGGTATCACATGTTCTATCTTTCAATGTAGAGCTACAATGTGAGAAGGAGAACAAGTGTGAATATGTACAACACAAAATGATAGAGCAAGATTATGCTTGATCATTAGATTATTTGGTTGAGAAATTTTTTACAGAGTGTCTTGTCATTCTATTGTATTGTTCTTTATATTAAGGTTGGTGCCTCATGTTTTTTGAGTTGATCCTCAATTGAGGGGTTTGGTCTCTCATATAGGTTCATGCCTATAATTTCATTATAAGGGGTTGGTGATTTGTATAGATTGTTGCCCTTAAACACTTGTAAGATCATTTTATTCATTTATGAGACTAGAAATGGACAGTAGATCCAAACAACTTATCTCATCACAATTTTCTCTCTTTTAGAATTTTTACATAAAATATGGTGTTCTATTGTGTGGATGTGTTCATTTATTGCATAATTATTTTTGATACTCATGTTGATGATTTATATGGTGATTGGATTATTAGTTCAAATTAACAAGTGGCAATATACTAATTTACTCGGGGCATCCTAATATATTTAGATGCTCTCTTCAATTAATAAATATAAGGAGGACACATCATTTTTCCCAAAGCCATTTTTCCCAAAGCCTTGACCTTCTAATATATTATCTATTTTTCATAGATGTTGGAATCTTGTTTGTATGCTAATATAGTCTTATACTTAAAATCATTATGGTGTTTATTACTTTTGATTGGAGTTTCTGAACTATTTATCCATTTATGAGCATTGATGTTACACCAAGTAGGAAAAGGCTTGAAATTTAATCCTATTTTTATTTTTATATTTTGGTTGGCTTCTTAATCTTTATTATCGATTAAGGAGATTCATTTAAGAAATTTTTTTTGGATACGCTATTGTTTATTGTTTAGTGGACCTCATCAATAGTTAAATATTTGTAAAATAAATTGCATCCATCAAACTCTAATAAAGGTATTGAGACATACAATTTTTTATGCTTCTAAATTGCTTTTTTGTTTTAATTTGACAAGTTGGTTTATCTTCTTTAATGCCAATACTTATCGGAGACATTGATTATAAAATGGTGTAGCAAAATCAAATTGGATATGAATTTCAGTATTATTTATTTTATATATCATGATGGAATACACATCTTCATTAACTAAACAATTTGTATTTAACTTTATATTTACATGCCTAGTTTTTGTTCTCTTCCATTTGTTTACCAATAAAATTAAAATATATAATTTATTTTTAATTAAGGGAAAATCAGGTTTTGAAGGGACCCGAAACTCTTTACAAATAGATTTTGAATGGATCCAAAACCCTTAAGAAGAAAGTTGTTATAACTAAAGAAACACGAAAGCATCAGACAAACTAGGACTAAAATCCCTAAACATGGGTTTTGAAAGTAGGCCCCCACAACCTAAAACTAAAGCTGCATCAAAAGACAACCAACAACCAGCCTAAGACCATCCCCCACAGAAACGAGGGTATCACAGGCACCCCTAGCCAACACAAGGTTTTTCCAGCTCCCAACCGAGCTCTTGCGAAACCAAAACCAACAACTGGCCAAGATGGGCCCTTTAAAACTAATAGAATCAGCTAGCCCATGGGTTCTACAAGGCTCCCACAAACTTTCGCAGACCCAACAAGGTCCAACAAACTAAGCATTAAGAAGTGGTGCAGGAGCACCTAAGCACCTGAATGCTCAAATCCTAGCAGGTATAACATTTTATTGCAAATTAAGCATGTGTGTTTATTTTATGCTTCTAGTAGGTTTAATAGGTTTCTTTTGTGGTGTAATAAGGTTTGGAACTCATTTGTGTTAAGAGTTTCCAAGTTTTTGTCTTTTTTTTCTCAGTGGGCCAAAAATTGTCAATTTTCGGTCCAAATGAGCATTTTTGAATTTTTGATGTTGTAAAGCCTTGAAAGGAATTGGAGCATGTTTATTTGGTGTTTCTAATGATGTTGAGTCATTGGTTTGAGTTCCAAGTCACCGGGAGTCAAAATGCAACTTTTTGAGGAACAAAAGTTGTCAAAAAGCTGTCAAAAAGTGAAAAAAATGACTTTTGGTGGTTTTGGTTAGTTCCAGCCTGTACTTGTCCATACAAAGGCTTCAACAAGTTGGCACATGTATAAAAACCATGTTCCCATGATTGTATGCACAGTTCATGTTGGAAAAATAAGAGAAATACTTGTTTATGCTTGTATTTTGTGAGTTTTTAACTAGTTTTCTGCACTTTTTAGAGTACAGTCGGTACCATGGCTCCATGAGTCCGTACTGCTCCTATTTTTGATTGATGTGATCTCCTTTGATGTTTGAGTAGTGATTGGAACAAGTTTTATTTGAAGTATTCTTGAGAAAGGCATTGTTTTGTGGTTCCAATGGAAGATCATTCATGGTCCAACTGATTTCTTCAAAGTCTCTTCATCCATGGCTTTGAGGAAATTTGTTGGATCCTCTGTACATACTGTACCATACATCTATTTCCCTTTCCTAGCAATGCATAAGTGTTTGTAAGCCCATGGTAAGTGTGTGAAGTGAGCAACTTGGCTTGGGTATTCTTAATGTTGTGTGAATGGTACTTTGCTGTTCATAGCACTGTACTTTGATATGTTGAAGAAGAATTAAATTGGAAAGAGTCCTAATTGTATTTTACCATCCTTGTCTCTCTCATGACTTGATTGGTGGCAAGAAGCAAAGGTGTAATCGGATTGTAAAAACAGTGAATCACTGTTTCATTGGATAAAACCTCATTGCCAACCTCCCAAATGGATAGTGTGGAATGATGGGTTCCACTTTTATGCAAAATGGAAATGTGTTTGCAAGTGGTTTCAATGTGAAGAAGACAAATTACACATTTTGATTGTAAAGGACCTAAATAAGGATCCTAAAACAGTGTATTCTTTGTCACAGTCATATAATGTTGTTATGATTTGTGTCATCCTTTAAGTGTTCAAACCTTCAAGATCTTTGAAGAGGTTATGTGCACTATTCTATCATGCCATTAATACCTTCTTGCAGGCCAGGGACAGAGTGAAGAAACAGGTCAAAACAGAGAAAGAAAGTTGTCACAGTTTTTAAGACTGTAAAAGTGCAGTAAGGCGGGTAAGAGACCAACAGCCATGAAAAAGACCCTTTCCTACTTGTTTACAGGTTTCTCCAACTATTGTCAAGACATTGTTGCATTCATATGTGATATACTTTCATTGTACTTGCTTTACTAATGTTAACAAATTATTCAAAACCTTGAAAACATCGTTGTCCCAGTCTTTAGACTGTTATTTATGAGTAAATGCAGCAGTATGGTATCTATTTGATAAAATGACAATATTAGAAGATGAGGTTTGAATCCTTGGAAGTGTTTGGTATATGTTGTAGCAAGGTTTGAAGCATTTAAATTGGTCTATTATCATGAGGAAGACTTGTAAATTGCAAACCCTCACTAGAAACCTCAAAAACCCTTGAAAATTGCATATTTTGTGGGATAGTCCTCAAACAGTCCGTACAGTACTTGCCATAGCAAAAATCCTTGAGCTTTCATCATCAAATGACCACATCTCCAGGGGTTTGTCATGAAGTTTAGCAGGTTGAGCAGGGTGAACAAATTTCATTAAAAACTAGGGCTAATTCTAGTAGCCTTTTTGGAGCAATTTTGACAATTTCATGAAATCGGTAAGGAAGGAGGAGTAAGTGATGGTTTCAAATCATCAAAACTGATAAGTTAAGCCCTGAGACACCCTACTACAATATCCACAACATTGCATTGAGTCTTTTGATCAAAATGACCATTTGAACCTAGAAAGTTGCTTTGAGTAACCCAACGTTCTTTGCATCCAATTTAGAAATTTTCATTCTTGAAAGGTGAAGGACAGTCATCATACTTTGCAGACCTGTCCAGATGCTCAATCAATAGATTAATATGATTGAAATCCTTAAAGGTGCAATTAAGAATAGGTAAACCATGGTTCTCCAACAATTACCCATTCCGGGAAGAGAGGAGATTCAGCCAGTTGGACAACCAAACTTGTTCATTTTTGGTGACACTCAAGAGGACCTCATTTCAGACTTGAATGCCTTAGCATGGAAGGTAAGGAGGAGTGATGTCCAATACAATAGGGTGCAAGCAATGTTGAATAGAGAGGAGGAGATAGGAGAAAGGTTTAGAAGAATCCCATTTGTGCCTAGGGATTGATTTGGGAAATACATTGAGAACAAAAGCCCACCAACCTCAAAGAAGATCAATTTCCTTTCTACCTCCTCATCATAGTGGTATCAGAGCCAATTCAGATTTGGGTTGAGAGATTAGCACATGTCAGGTAGTGAGTCAGTGGGAGACAATACCAACAACATGGTGACCAATGCAGAGTTAGCAAAGAGGATGGAAGATCAAGTTGAAGAAAATAGACTCCTTAGGGAAAGATTACAACAACTTGAAAGAAAGTTGAACCAAGTAGAAGTCAAGACTAAAGAAGTCAGTGAGAGAGTAGAAAATGCTGAAGATAAGAAGGAAACCTTAGAGGAAGAAGTCCCAGAACCAGATCCAATCTTGGATAGGGAACAAGAAACCTTTTTACAAGCTTTGAAAGCTTTGACTGGAAAGGCCCTAGATGGAGTGTCCCTTTTTAGTGGCAAGATGAAACCAGAAGCACTAATGGAGTGGATAGAGGGTCTAGAGAATCACTTTGAATGTGATGGCATTACTGAAGCACATAAAGTGAAGGTAGCCAAATCCAGAATGAGGGGGGCAGCCTTAACTTGGTGGAAGTTCATCCAAGAGGAAAGGGTGAAAGAGGGAAAGAAACCCATAACCACCTGGAAGACAATGGTAACTAAGATTAAAGACACCTACTTACCTGAAGATTATGAAATCCAGTTACATAGGAAGAGACAAAACTTGAGACAGAAAGACCTAGATGTTAGTAGTTACACTGAAGAATTCCAAAAACTAAGCCTTAGATCTAAGGTACAAGAAGATGAAAATGTCAAAGTAGCTAGGTATCTCAATGGGTTAAGATGGAATATTCAAGGAGAGTTAAGCCTATGGTGTCCCAACACATTACAGAAGTGTTATCAATTAGCACTGAAGGTAGAAGAGAGAAACAAGAAGAAACAAGAACAAAATGGTAGAGGCAGAGGCAGAGGAAATAGAGGCAGTCATAGAGGCAGTTTTGGGGGAAGAAACATAGATCATAGGTCCCAGGGAGAGTCTAAGCTTATTGAGCAAAGCGGGGATTCTCAGAGCAGACCCAATTATAGGGGTAGGGGATCAGGCAACCCAGGAAGGGGTAGATCTAATGGACCTAGAAGAGGTTCATACTTCTCCACCATGAAGTGTTACAACTGTCAGAAACTAGGCCATCCAGCATATAGATGCCCAGAGAAGCCAAGTTCATCTCAAGGAGGTGATAAGAGAGTCCATTTTGTGCAAGAGGAAACCACACCAAATCAAAGGTGTCTACCATCAGAAGAAGGGGAAAACCTCATGATCAGGAGGATCCTCATGAAAGAGCCATCTCAGAAAGATATGTCTCAAAGGAAAGCTCTTTTCAGGATCAAATGTAAGATCCAAGGAAAGGTGTGCAAAGTTATCATTGACTCAGGATCAACTGATAACATCATATCAGAAGAAGCTGCTACAAAACTTCATCTACCTAGAATACAGCACAATGAGCCCTACAAGGTCACATGGTTGGAAAAAGGGCAGCATGTATTGGTGAGTGAACAAACATGGGTAGAGTTTAACATAGGTGAGTACCAAGATAAGATTTTGTGTGATATACTACCTATGGATGCTTGTCATTTGCTTTTAGGAAGACCTTGGCAATTTGACAGGAGAGCACAATATGATGGTGAAAAGAACTCATACTCATTTTTCAAGAATGGTATCAACTATAAAATTCAGTCCATTAATGAAGGAAGTGAGGGCAACAAACCACAAGTTCCCAACACTTTGTTAGTTGGTGAAAAAGAGTTCATCCATACCCTAAAAGAAGGTGATGGCATAGGTTTTGCATTGGTAACTAAACTGGTTGATGAAAAAAAAGAAAAGAAGATAGAAATCCCATACGAGGTGCAGCAACTTCTAGATCAGTTTAAGTCAATTGTTAATGATGGTCAACCAACCTCTCTACCTCCTCATCAAGAAGAAAATAGAAACATGGGGGTTTTGAAAGACTCCTCTAACCTTCAAGATGGGTTTTGCAATGGCTCCCAAAACCAACACAATGAAGCCTCCAATAAAAAAGCATCTGATAGTTGCTCCCCTTATACCAAAGCTCCTTTCCACCTCAATAGGAACGAGACTGACCTTTATTGGGGCTGAGAAGACAGATACCATCAACAGTGAGAACATAGCTTCAAACCTCAAGACAAAGTCCAGCCACAAAGATGCATAACCACAACACTCAATTGGAACAACAAATATGAGGTTTTTTCAAGCTCCCTTAGCCCCCATGGGTTTTATCATGGATCCCATAACCATAAGAAGCTCAAACGAAGTATGGTCCAGAAGTTGGGAACCAATAGTCACCCCCCAGCAAATCCCTTTCTCCACTGCAAAGCCACACTCCACCTCTAAAGGAGAACAATTATCCCCAACAAGAATCCATCTTCACCTCTAAAGAAGAAAGAGCCACTTCTATTAGGCAAGCTAGAGAAAACCAAAGCTACAGGGAGAGGGAAAACTGAAAGATGAAACTAGCAAGACCACCGTTGGAGAAGAGAAGGTAACCCTTCAACAACAAAAAAAAAAGGACTAGAAGCAATGGAAGGCTTTGTCTAAGACCACTATCGGTCTTCGAAAAAAACAACCTGACCAAACCATCAACGAAGCCCCCCTAAAAAGAAAAAACCCCTTCACAACACATCCAGAGATAAGTGATAAAGCTTAGGCCGAAGGGAAAAGGAACAAAACCCTCAAAAAAGAGAGGATCTTTCGTAGTAGCTCCATCCTCAACCACCCCGAGCATAGGAGCTCCAGGTCTGCCACCAGGAACAACAACAATGCATGCCAAAAAAGCCCACACTCATCCTCGACCGTCTCTTTCACCTCCACTCCCACAACTTGAGCAGAGGGTCACATAAAAAATGGGGAAAAGAGGTCCCCGTGTAAAGATTCAAATGAGCAAAGAATCGAAAACAAAATAGCAGAAAAGAAAACACACAACATAAGGTTTAACGTGGTTTATCACTAAGCGGCTACGTCCACTAGAAACGCTGGGAATTATCTTATCAACCAAATATTCATCTACACAGTACATTTAGTATGGGCTGCACTCAGCCATTTATATAAACATATCAGATACGAAATGAAGAGTCTGCGGAAGACAAATAGTCATGTGACCGTTGGGCTTCACATACCCAACAATCTCCCCTATGAAGGCCAACTAGCATAGCCATGCACTGGCATCCCCTGCTCTCCATTTTGATCCTTATGGAACCAAACCCATTGAAGATTTGAGCTTCGCTAAAATCAGTTCACGAACATTGTGAATAAGTCGTCTCCAAAACAGATCCAAATCAAAAACATCTTCTCTTATGCTCTCCTTCACACTGAACAAAGTATTGGAAAAATTATTAACTTGTTCGAAAATGAACCCTCCATCCTGAAATGAATCATTAAGCACAAACATGCTATGATCATCTGTGCTCCCCCGTGACAGAACATTGAAAAACCTATCATCTTCGAGAATAGTAACTTCAGACAGATTCCTGCAGGCACCAACTTCATCAAATAATAGTGTAACGCTTCTCTAATCATGTCCAAAAATAGAGGAGCGTTATTATTGGTCTTCACCTATTCCAACTCTCCCTAAACGTTAAAGTGTTTTTTATCCACATGGGCAACATCATTGGTTAGGGCCTGAATTATCCACTTCACCAATGACTCGATAGAAAAAAAGAATCCCTATGTAAAGAAGTCGTATAATTTTTCGCAAATTGAAACCATTGGGTAGGAGACTGTCACCAGCTTCTAGAAGCCAAAGGTTTATGTACAAGTCCCAAACCCAATCCAATGGGACGATCTGATCATCCAGGTAGCTCAAATCGATAGTCCGACGACCGGAAGCCATCTCAAGAGCCACAAATTCGAAGCTAAACACATTGACGTCCATCGTGGGCTTGCCGGAAACCATATACTCAGAAGACATGCAACCAAAAATACCTCGAACAGAGCCGATGGAATGGTGAGAGTCATCGCCTTAGTTGAGAAACTCCGCCAACTCAAAGCCTCCAAGTCGCAAGTTCAAATCCCCATTGAGAAGAACATTTGTAGATGTGATGCTCTTGTGCACAACGGTTTGTGCCCATTCTTCATGCAAATAAAGCAACCCCACAGCGAGACCCTTGATGATCTTGTACTGGTTAGGCCAGTCCAGAATGAAGGATTTTTTCTGAAAATACAACATTTTGTTGAGAGAGAAATTCATCATGTAATCCAAACTCTCGCCCTTTTCCGTGCACCAGCCACGTAGCTGCTCTGCCATTATTTCACCTTGTAGAGAGAGAAAAGGAAACTGGGGTGGATGGAGTAGTCGCGACTTCGTTTTGGTGCGTAATCGATTTAGATTTGGCAACGCCCTCCCAAAACACCTCACCACTTTATCATCGATTCCATATTTTTTTCGCCTGCTCTCTCTGTTACTTCTCTCCTTAAAATATTCCTTAGGGCTAGATCAAGGCTCGGCTTCAGAGACAGGGGATCCTATCTAGACCGCAGATTCAAACTGTACCTTGGGAGAACTCGACTTCTCATTCTTTGCTCATAATCCTCGGCGACACAATCATCAATATCCATCCAATCAGATTGGTGAGTCTTAATAGATTCTGGTCGGGAGAAAACATCTTCCTTCTCTCCTTGTGATGTCTAAAACCGCTTGGAGTGATGCTCATTGTCCTCTGCTCCTGTCAATGGCCGCTTTTGCTTCAAACCAGAGAATCGTCTTTGCACTTCTTCATCTAAGTCCATAGGTTTGTAGTCTTCTATGAAATTATCTATGCAAAGGTTGTCCTCAGCATCACGGGAGTGCCTCTTTATTTTTGCCAAGGCCATGCCATCTCCAGAGCTCTTTGAAGCCACAATTTCTGTCAGGCTTCCTTGTCCTGCTACCTCACTCCAATTTGCACCCTCCTCATCCTGGGAGTCAACAACAGATTCAACTTGGGTCTCTGATGGCATACACTCTTCCTCTCGCAATCTCTTGAGTTCATCCTCTTCAACAACAACCTCTTTTCCAGCATCTTTCTGCTCAGAAATTCCAACATCTATACAGGAACTATCACGACATTCAACCTTCACCACACGAATGCCAACAACTTCCCGGCCATTAACAGTTTGGCCAATAAGTGCCAAAGCTGGCTCAAGGGAAGAGCAAATGAGAATCCCAACATCCTTCTCTTTCGCTGGATTCTCCTTTTCAGCTGAGTTCCCCTCTTTGTTCCAGCCATCCCACCAATGTACACGATGCTTGAAGCATAGTTTTACATGGAACGTAAAACTGCTATAGAAGCTATAAATTTTGCCTTCTCCTTCTTCCTCCATCTCTACTCACTCTGATATCAATTGTAAAGATTAAAATGAGCAGAGAATCGAAAACAAAACAACAAAAAAGAAAACACACAACACAAGGTTTAATGTGGTTCACCACTAAGTGGCTACGTCCACCAGAAATGCATGAAATTATCTTATTAACCAAATATCCATTTACACAGTACATTTAGTATGGGCTGCACTCAGCCATTTATATAAACATATCAGATACGAAGTGAAGAGTCTGGGAAAGACAAACAGTCATGTGACCGTTGGGCTTCACATACCCAACACCCCGAAACCGGAAACACCCAATCCGACTCACAAAATAAACCCCAAAAGCAACATCCCCTTCCATAGCCACCACACACGCATCGTCCTTGGCCGCAGAGAAAGAACATTGGCCGATCGCAACACCTTGGGATAGAGCAGGGTCGAACACATCACTCACGAAGACCAAGAGAAAATCAGAGCAACAGGGCTCAGAACAAACGACCCCGGCTGAAAAACCACCACAGATCCCACAATCTCCAGAGGCAGATCGAACAACACAGCAACCCCTGCAGGCACCCGATAAAGCATAAGGGAAGGATAAAAGGGGCCCCGCACACCAAAACACCTCCAATCGTCTCCATCCACAGCAAACTGCCTGTCGTTTCCAGTCACCATTGTCCTCGTCGTCGCTTTCCCCACCATCTTCTGCAACCTCCTTTGCCACGCCTCGGCCTCCCGAAACCCTATCACCGCTCCCACTCCTTCTCCCGCCCATCGCCGCTGGTTTCTTGTTGAGAGAAAATTGTTAAAATGTATAATTTGTTACATAACATCAAATTAAAGAGTTGTTGGTATTTTAAACTTCTTTAAATTTATTGAGATCTCCTCATTGATACATTTGTGATGTTAATCAGTTAACTCAAAATGTATCCAAAATTTTAATTAAATTTTACAATAAAAGTACCTAATAGATCATTTCATATAAATATATTCTGTAATAAGTTCTTTTAATATATACTTTTGAATAAAAGAAAATAAACCGTCTATCTATTATTACATAGTCATATAATTAGACCCACTTGTTATGGGAAATTATGCAGCAAAAAAGTATGTGCGAAAGAACATTATTATGTATGTTGTCTCTTGACAATGTTCAAAATTTGTTAATTTATTTTGAAGAAAAATAAATTGGATGCTTTGTAAGCTTTTATCTTTCAACATTAGAATTCATTTAAAAGAAATAAATGAAATCTAAGATTTTAATAATATCAATGCAACAAAAGAAGCCTATGGGACTCGAGCAACACAAAACCCTCCAACAAAGAAGCCCTATAAATTTTGTAAGCTTCTCTTGAGATTAGATCTTTTGGAGTGGAATTCAATCGTGTAGTTTGCAATTTTGTCCAACTCTGCCTCCTCAAACAAGGTACTTCAAGTAACCACCTATAAGGTGTCTTCATAGCCAGCACAAATAACTCTAAATGTTGAGCACTCCATAATGAAGTGCCATTCTATCCCCACCATTCCTTTGTTGAAAAATTGACATATCCTTTTTTCTCACTCCTTTAGGGATCATCCATCTACCAATTTCACATCTAAGATAATAAGAAATAGTCCTTAATTGAGCTATCAACATTTTTTGTTTCCATTCAATATTTACTCCTATGTAGGCTTTGTGTCATGGTCTGTCATGGGGTTAAAGTTTTTGATATAGTAAGGGTTTTTCACCCTATTTATTTGTCCATAAGACATTTTTATTTCCTCATTTGTGTTTCGACATTCGTGTATATTAACATCCCACTTTATCATCGACTTGTCATTATGTTCATCCATATGTTCTTTCTTCTAGTTAGCTCTTCCTCGCGATTGATTTAGACTAATGATGCTTCTCCATACTTTTTTCATGATCGAGCTTTGAAAAAATGAAAAAAACATAAAAAAATACATGCTTAAATGCAATTCGTGAGTCGAATAGGGGAGAAGACCCTATAATGGAGCACCCTAACTTCGCATCTCTCAAAATCATATAAGTACTTTTTAAATCACTCTCAATTTTGTATAGCAATTTACTTATCAAGTCTCCTATTTATAAACTTTGATTTTAGATCCACATGCTCAAATACGATGCCTCATCAACATACTTTTCATTAAAGTATTTGTAATATCAGAATTTCGAAAAAGTTAGTTGCTCTAATTTTCTTCATTTTACATCAGATTGAGTTACGACACAGCTGTTGCTACCATCAAAATTGTTTTTCATTTTATCTTCTCGTGTCAGTAAGAATTGCCCACACTGTTTCTTCGTCCTTTGGTTTATTTAACATCACTAAATATTTTAGATGGCGAACATCATACAACACAAAAACAATACCTGTTCTTCCCCTTGATAGAAGCTGATCTGAATACCATGAAAGAAGAGAACTGTGCGCTACATTTAACATACGTATTTGAAGATTACGTTATTTCCATTATGATTAAGAAAAGTTGCTGAACAAAAAATTTCATAGCACGTAATAATTTTGATTTCGACAAGCTTCTCTGGGAGAATTATGTTCATAGCTTGTTATCCGAGTCGTTGCACCTTCGAGCACTATGGCAGCATAAAAGTATAAGAAAATCAAGCATACAAGTGGAAAATGACAATGAAGCCAGTTTTCTGAATTTGACAGGTAATGGGTGATGCATATGCTTCGGTGAAGTACCGTGTGGTTCTCATGATTCCTAAAAGGACACCATCTAGGTATTACGGTGTCTTATGTTCTTATGCTTTACTGGTTTGCACAATTGGTACGATCCATTGCTGATTCAGCCTCTACCCTAAAGTCCATATGCTGATCAAACTTTGAAAAGATAACAGCTAAGCTTTCTTCCAATTTAAAAATAAAATTTAATGATACACCTCACTTATATTGAATGATTGAAAAGAGAAGAGAAGAAGAAGCATTTTTGTTACTTTTCAACAATATAATATTGAAAAAAGGTTGACCAACGAATATAGTGACAATTTACACGGACCCGCACGTTCCTGTAAAAAGCTGAATCTTCTTAATTAGAAATAGTATTTACTAAACTTTAATGGATTCTCTCATTATATAAATGAAAACGCAAATTTGAAAGGCAACTTAACTATTGTTAATTAAGAGGAAAATAGGCCGCCAACCCGACACCCAATACGTTCGAAAGGCCAAAGGCACAATATATTTGAGGCTTTTATTTTGCGTAACGTGCAACACATGTTCAACTCAGATAGTGGAAAACAGTTCCAAAGGAGAGTACCAAAAAAACACATTTTACAACTATTCCACGTTGAAATCTTGCATCCACGTGAAAGCAATTGTAAATGTCTTTGCATGGACAGAAAAAGCCTACAAATACCATCAAATGAGAGGCTCCAAATGCCCAACAAGCCAAGCTCAGCTGTTTGTCGAGCAATACAAGCCCAGTTCAACTCCACATTCTGTGGTGAAGAAAGAAGCGGCACCATTTTAATACAGTGGGTCTGCAGTTACTTGTGCATAATGGGAAAAGGAGGAATTTCTCACGAAGTCCAACCTGGTTATCCTCAAGATCCAGCGGATAACACTTCTCAACTTCTGTCACCCTTGCAGATGGGCCCGCTGTTCAGCCTTTCCCACAGGTAAAACATATATTTCGCGTTCATCAATTCCTGCAACCATTTTCAATTTCTCGAAGACCATTGCAGTCTCTAATTTGATTATTATTTTTAATGTGTATAGAGTTGTGTTGGCTCCTGTAACTCGGTGCCGCGCAATAGACAACATTCCTCAAGATTGTCACGTGAAGTTCTATTCTCAGAGGACCACCAAAGGAGGTCTTCTTATCTCAGAAGCTAACGCCGTCTCACCCCAAGCTATCGGGTATGTAAAACTACAATCAAAAGTTTAATGAATGTGTTTTCATTGGACTGGGGTTACAGATGAGATCTTATTTTACAGGTTTCCACATTCTCCTGGTATTTTCAATCAAGAACAAGTAATGACGTGGAAAAAGGTTGTGGACGCCGTTCACGCTAAGGGCGGCGTAATTTTTTGCCAGCTCTGGCATGTCGGCAGGGCTTCGCACACAGGTAAGAAATTCAATCAATTATTGGCTCTTGTTTGACAGTTCATTTTTCGTTCTATATGGATTTTGTTTAGATTTGGCTAGTGTTTGGGTATTTGTTGCAGTTTATCAGCCCAATGGGGAAGCTCCCGTATCGTCCACAGGAAAGGCAATATCAGAAGAGTGGAGCATCTTGATGCCCGACGGCTCTAAGGCCACTTACTCCCCCCCACGTGCGCTATCCACGTCTGAAATAGCGGCTGTGGTTGAAGAGTTTCGAAAGGCTGCGAGGAACGCCATGTGCGCGGGATTTGATGGTGTGGAAATACACGCCGCACACGGGTACCTGATCGACCAGTTCCTCAAGGACGGAGTAAACGACAGAGTGGACGACTACGGTGGGTCACTCCACAAGAGATGCCGCTTTGCCACGGAGGTCGTGGAGGCGGTGGTGAGGGAGATTGGAGCTGAGCGCACCGCCATAAGAGTGTCGCCCATCATAGATCACATGGGCACTACTGATTCGGATCCCCTGACTCTCACCTCTCACTTAATTGGTCTCCTCAATTCATATCCTCTTGCTTACCTCCACATGACTGAGCCCCGATTCACAAAAGAAGGCCTCAAAGACGAAGGGGCAGAGGGCGAGAGTAGGGCTGCGGCAATGTGGAAGATGGTGAAGGAGGAATACGGGGGAAGGCTTATGAGGAGCGGCGGATACAGCAGAGAGAGTGCTATGGAAGCCGTGTCCAGTGGAAGTGCAGACATGATATCCTTCGGTAGGCTTTTTATTTCGAATCCGGATCTGCCCTTGAGATTCGCTCTGCAAGCCAAGCTCGCCAAGTATGACCGCTCTACTTTCTACACCCATGACCAGGTCGTGGGTTACACTGATTACCCGTTTTACATCCATAATTCCCCTGCATCAAATTCAAAGTTTGATCAGCCTGTTGACTTTAGAGCAGAGGTTGAATCATCATGAGCCGTGACAATGCTGCAAACTGGCGAAGCAGATGAACAATTCCCCACTAAATACTTGACCGAGGTATAGATTAACTGTTATCAAGTTAAGACAAGTGTCTTCTTTTTCATTTTCGACTCGTATGCCGTCGTAGTGCTCGAAGCTGCGACAACGCAGATTCAATTCTACAGAAATTGTATAAATTAATTTAATAAATCATTATGAAAAGGGTTTGAACAAATTTTGGTAGATGGAACGGACAACAAATTTATTTTCGATGAATTTCTACAGTTGACTTTGCTTTCAAAGAACAGAAAATTAACATTTATTAGTATGGACAATGAAGATTGACATGTTCATTTATAGGTAATTAAGAGGTTAAAACTCTCTTAAAAAAATTGTTAATATAATTTATCTAAAAAATATAGAGATATTCTTTTTCAGTGATTATTTGATTTGTTTATCATATTTTTTGGAAAATAAGTATTTAAAAAAAATATATTTTAATATCTTTTATATAGATTTTCTTAAAGATCGGTATTATAGTAACACTTACAATTGTATCATTTTAACAACACTATTTTTGTGATTTAATCATTTGTGTTTGAATAATATTATAATTAAATATAAAATTGTGCAATTAGTTTGATCTTCTATTTCTTTAGTTGACTTGCTTTCCTATAACCAAAAAGTAATATTTATTATTATTTAAAATGAACATTAAAAGTTATGAAGAAATTAAAATTCTTCTAAATAAGATAAATATAATTTATGTAAATATTCTTTTTGAAGTGATTATTTGAATTATTTATCACATTTTAAAAAAAAATAGTTATTTCAAGAAGGATGTATCTCAATGTCTTTTATGTAGATTTTTCCAAAGATAGGTATACTAGTATCATCTATAATTGTAATATTTACAACACTTTTTTTAGTGATGTTATCAATTCTATTTGAGTAATAATGAATAATAACATAATTGTGAATATACTTTGATCTTCAAACATACCTTATGTCTTGTAGATGTTATAGAAAAATGAGTTAGATTTTTTAGAACCAAAAGTGGGAAGTACCTTTAAGAAGTACAAGATCCTTTTATTCAGCAAGTCATTTCATGAGTTGGTGAATCAATTTGAATCATCATGGATGTTATCTCTAAATGACTCTATTGAACAATTACAAAAGAATAAGCATTCATAATTGAACAACCATGAGATCTATTTGCAAGATTATTTTCTATCCAAATATTGAAAGTTAACTAAACCCTTTCAACCATAGCAATTAATAGCTCCAAATCAAATTCATCATTTTGACTTCCTCCTAGTACATTGAGACTGCCTACTTCTATTGTAATACTATGTGTAACAAGTCCTTTCAATTAATATAATTTTCTCCTATTATGATTATACATATTATCATTTGTGGTTAAGAAAAATATACTATTGTCAACTTATTCATTAGTTGTTGAGTCTATTGAATATTGGTTTTTATAATTAGTAATTTCTAGTAATTAATAGTTTGTTTTGCATCAATAAGGTTGCAAAATATTAATAAAGCCTTTGCTAGTGATTTCTCTATCCTTCTTATCCAAATATATTATCTAATGTAATACATTGAATTATTTACTTAATATTTTAGGATGTTTATTAGTACCATAAGATGGTTTATCATTCACAAGAAGAAAGTATTCCAAATCTCTAATTGGAATCATAGACATACTTACAAAATATCTAAAAATAATTACTTTGATGAGTACTATCTTTGTAAAAAATATATATAGTAAACGATATGTAAGTTATATTTTAATATATTATTGTTAAAGCCAAAATCATATATATACCTCCAAAATTCATGTTTATATTTTCTAGTAATGTTTTACAAAGTCAAGAGTCTATGTTTTATAGAATTTTTTTCCAAGTTTTGTTCCTTCTAATGGAGAAAATCAAATATTGAAATTTTGAGTTGTGAATGGATCACTGAGTTTCGAATAGTGAATGCTACACTCTAATTGGTGAAAGTAATAAAAGTACTAAATATTCTAAAATGCTACATGTTTAAAAGTGTTATAGCTATATCAAGTATTTTCTATTTTACACAAAATAAACATATTTTTAATGGATTATTGTTTATAGTTCCCTTTTTATGACTCAAGTCATTTTCCTACATCTATACCACTCACTCTTCCTCTTTCTATCTATTGATTACACTCTCTCTATCCTCTCTCTATTGCTTTCTATCCATATATTTCTATACCTCTATCTCCTCATCTCTATCTCTCTCCCCATCCCTCTCCATCTCTCTATTTTTCCTTTTATCTACATTTCTCCCTCTCTCTCTATTTATCCTCTCTCCCTCCCTCATTCCCCCTCTATCCCCTTATCTATCTCTTTATTACTACCTCTCTCTCCCCTTCTCTTCTTGTAAATTTGTATCTCACCTTCCCTTCCAATAAATGTATATTTCTTCCTCTATATTCCCATATTTCTCTCCTCCCTCTCTATATCTATTTGTCTATCTATAGTTCTCTCTATTTGTCTATCATTCTCTCTCTCTCTCTCCCTCTCCCTCTCTCTCTATATGTCATTATATATATCTCTCTATCACTCTATCTCACCATCTATATATCTCTCTATCTCTCCCTCTTTATCGCCTTATCTTTATATCTTTATTTCTCCCTCTACATCTATGTATCTCTCTATCTATTTTTTCCTCTTCCTTTCTACCTCTATCTTCCTCTCTCCTCCTTTAGCTCTATATGTGTATCCCTCTATCTATCCATCTCTCTCCCTCTCTCTCTATCCATTGTCTATGAACTTTATAGAAACTTTTGAGGATAAAATGGTAGGTTCCATTGTAATAAACAGAGTACTATTGTGAGACAATACCCTAAAATTTGAGAGAGCCACTAAAAAGGGTAGATTAAGCATGAATTGGTCTTGCTTATTCATCCATTTCCATAAGGAGAAACTAGCCACTAGACAGATAAATGGATAAATGCACGAAATTAGGAGAAGAGAATACAAAAAGACATTGTTATCATCCAGATAGGAAATATGGATGATACCCAATTAATATAACACATATAAACAAGGCTTCATCATTGCATTTTGAAATTCATAACACAAAATTAGCAAAATCAACTAAATCTTGAGAGGAGTGCTAAAATCAATTCAAATGCATATTGAGATCTTCTTTGGCTAATCACAATAAAGTAGAACCATATGTAGAGTAGAACAAGCATAACTCCATGATAACAAGAAGAGCCTTGAATTTAGGTGCAATGTTAAACATAAAGCTGGTCTTATGAGCAAACTATTCAATATATCTGTAATGGACCTAGACTTTGCATTCATTTTGGGACAAAGTCTTTTTGTGTGTTCACTGACCTAAACACTTAGCCGAGTTCGGATAGCACTTTTTCAGTCTAAGGGGATCCACATGGGTCACTTATGCATTTGGGGCCGACTTGAGTTGGGACAAGTACTGAGGTGCTTGGCGGGCCGATTTCATGGATCGAGTACCAAGGGGGTCGCGATTGGGTGTGGACCTATTTTGGCATAGGTTATGGGGCGAATCACATGCTTATGAAAGACCTATGTTGGGCTGACTTGCTTAGCATGTTGAGTCGACCGTTGGAGCGCACAGATCATCCAACATGATTTTTGTGTGGCATGTGATCAAGGTGTTACAAGATCTAGGGTGGGGAAAATGTTAATCCATCTGATGCATCGTAGGAGAGCTTGGCTATATAAGGTGGGATGCCTTAGTCATTTGATCAGGAGGAAAATCATGAGATCAGATCATCAGAGAAAAAGTTCGAAGCGGAGTGCAGTTAGGCAAAAGGCAAGCAAGGCGAGCCGAGGAAGTCTGATTGTGGGGCAACGGACTGAGCTATGAGCTCTATGTGATTTCTTTGTAATAAGTCTGGCTAAGGACTTTGTTAGCTTCAGACATTGAGATGACTAGTGTTTCTTAACACAACATGCTTGGCTTTTGGTTTTGTAATGTTAGCTTTGCATAACTGAAAAACATCCATGTTCATCGACCATCTTTTTTGTTCTTGTGCATCTTGAGTTTTTGCATTGCATCTGACTTGCATTCGAGTTGTTTAATTCTGCATACTTTTGGATTTCGCATTGGCAACATTCGCAACATTGAGTTAGGTGACATTGAGTTCCGATCCGATCAGGTATGAGAAGGCGTAGTCTAGGTTGGTTGTCTGCAGGCCATTGCGCACCTGAGACAACTAATTCCAGTACCGCGCGGATCTTGCTGATAAGGTCCGTGATAGTTGGTATTAGAGAAGAACTTTGCAAAGGAACTCGATGGCAGAACCTCTGGATGAGGGACATCAAGAGGAAGTCGAGGAACAACAAGAGCACGATGTAAGGGGGTCACCTACCAAGCGTTGGCTCCAGGATCATGAGCAACGAATTTCTGATTTCGAGGCTTGGGAGGACTGGTTCGAGAACATTGTATCAAGTCTCGAGTAGATGTAGGATGTCCTAGATAGGATACATCGGAGTGTGGAGGTTCACCGCAATGAGATCAAGTTCTTGAAGGAAGGGCAGTTACTTCACAGTACATTGCTCCAGGGTGGAACACAGAGTTCCAAGACATCAACATCGATTGGATCATATGATGGTGATCTGGATGAAAAAGTATTGGATAAATTCTTCTGGGATGTAGAAGAATACTTGTCGATTGCACCTGAGCTGGTTGATGAGGCGCAAGTCCGAAAGGTAGCCTCATGCTTCACGAGAAGTGCGAAGCTTTGGTGGCGGATGTATTTGGCGGACGAGCGAGATGGGAAAGAAGTGCAGTCGATTAAGAATTGGCTCGTACTGAAGGCAACTCTACAGGATCAATTCCATCCAGGCAACTCAGATTGGGTGGCTCGAGCTTGCTTTGATGAGCTAAAACACACCAGCAAGATTCGAGAATATGTTTGACAGTTCCAAGTGCTAGACTTGGAATGCACCAAGATAAATGACTTTGAGAAGTTGTACTTGTTCGTGAGGAACTTGCAACCTTGGGTTGTTGACGAGATGTGATGATAGAAGGTGCAAACATTGGCTCAGGCAATTACTTTGGCCAATAACTTATTGGACTATAAGGGTGATGCAGCCAAAGGGTTTGGCAGAGCACGGTCTAACTCGATAGATCGACATAAGAAATTTTGTTGGAAGAAAGATAAGCGAAATCCTGGTCCACAACCGAAGGCGAATGAGCAGAAAAAGAATAAGTCAACTAGGAACCACCCTCCCAAGAAGGCGAAGAGTGACAAACCTGCTAAAGATAAGAATGTGGATAACAACTGCTTTATTTGTGGACAATCTGGACATTGGGCTTGGGAGTTCCCTGAGTAGACTCGCATCAATTCGTTGGTGACTGAGAACAAGAAGGTTCAACTCGAGATGGGTGTGTTGTAGTTGTTGAATGTTGTACAGGATATGACAAATCTGAATGCAGACACATCAATTCGACATGACTTATGCTTCATCGCAACGTTCTTTGGAGGAAAGAAGGTCTTGGCGATAGTTGATTTCGGGGCTACACATAATTACATGTCTGTGAACTGAGCAAAGTCACTTGGGCTCAAGATGGATCCGACTGAGACTAGTTTCAAGGCAGTTACTGTTGTCGCACGGAAGGTCAATAGGGAGATCCTAAATGCTGTCATGAAGATCGGATCATGGCAGGCTCCAGTCAACCTTGTGGTGATCAAAATGGATGAGTTCGATCTGATATTGGGACAAGCTTACCTAAGACAAGAAGTAGGTGTGGTGGCTCCATACTTGGGTTGCATTTTGATCTTGAATTTGGCATGACCATGTATGATACCAATGGTGCGGCGAAGCGAATCAGCTCAGATTCTGAGTGCTCTGAGTGCTAAGCGATTTGGAAGGAAGGCAACTGAGGAGCTTTTCTTGGCAATCTTACTTGGTGGATGGAACGAAGGTGAACCTTCCGGCTCGTCTAATCCTTCTGCAGTAGAGGATGTTTTGAAGAAGTTCGCAGATGTTATGCTAGAGAAGTTACTAGTAGCGCTGTCACCGAAGAGGCATGTGGATCACATGATTAAGTTGGAGACAGGAGAAAGATCATCGACTTGAATTCCTTATCACCTCTCTGGACCTGAGATGGTCGAGTTGAGGAAGTAGATTGCAGAGCTCGTGGAGGCAGAATACTTGCGGCCTTCTCGCTCCCCCTATGCTTCTCCAGTCTTGTTTCAGTGAAAGAAAGATGGATCAATTCGTTTGTGCATGGACTACTGGGTGCTCAACAAGCTGACCATTAAGAAGGAGTACCCTCTTCCCTTGATTGTGGATAGCTTCGATCGACTTATGGAGGCTAGGTACTTCACTGAGTTGGATCTCAAACAAGGTTACTATCAGATCCGCATCGCATCGGGCGACGAGGAGAAGACGATTATTACAACAAGGTATGGATCTTATGAATTGTTGGTTATGCTGTTTGGCCTAACCAATGCACCGACTACTTTCAACACCCTCATGAATGATGTGTTTAGGCCCTTGCTAGATAGATGTGTTATTGTATATTTGGATGACATCTTGGTGTATAGTCAAACTCTTACAAAACACAGGGAGCACCTTAGGGAGGTGTTGAGCCTTCTGAGAGCACACAACCTCTTTGCCAAAAGGGAGAAGTGTGACTTTGCATAGGAGGAGGTCCAATTCTTGGGGCACATTGTGGGACGTGGTCAGATCTGACTTGATCCAAAAAAGCTTGTAGTGATTCAGGATTGGGAACCACTTTGGAATGTCCATGAGGTGCGACAATTTTTGGGACTGACAAACTACTATCAGAAGTTTTTTGCAGGCTTCTCCAGGATCGCGGGAGCCTTGACCGACTTGTTGAAGAAGGAAAAGAGGTGGATTTGGGGTGAGCGGTCCAACAACATGCTTTCGAGGAGTTGAAGAGAAAGCTGACAGTGGAACCTGTGCTTGCGTTACCGAGATACAATGAACCATTTGAAGTTCAGATGAATGCTTCTGATTTTGTGATCGGAGGAGTTCTGATGCAGCATGGGCACCCAGTAGCATTCAAGTCGAGGAAACTCAACGACAAGGAGTACAAATATTTTGCCCATGAGAAGGAGATGATAGCCATTGTGCACTGCCTTAGAGTTTGGCGGCACTGTCTTCTAGGAGTGCCTTTTTTAGTGAAGATTGATAACATCAGTTTTACTTACTTCAAAACACAGGCCAAACTTACCTCGAAGAAAGAAAGGTGGTAGGAGTTCCTTGCAGAGTTCGATTTCGAGCTCGTATATAACCCAGGAAGGCATAATGTGGTTGCAGATGCTCTCAGTCGGAAGGAACAGTTGGGCGCACTAGAGAACTTGGAAGGAGGGTCCAGCCAAGTCACAATGGCTAAAGATGTGCTAGGTCGGGTCAAGTAAGGACTTGAGAATGATTCTCAAGCTTATCAGATTGTTCTTCAAGTTCATGTTGGGCGAACTCAGAGATTTTCTTTGCGAGATGGAATGCTCTACTATGCAGAGAACTGTTTGTACATTCTGAAATGGAAGGAGTTGCGCAGAGAGTTGTTACGAGAGTGTAATTATTTTACCTAGGTGGGTCATCTAGGGTAGAAGCAGACTTTAGCACTTATGGAATGCGACTTCTATTGGTTGAAGGTGCAAGACGATGTCAAGCTCTATGTGAGGACTTGCCTCACCTGCCAGCAGAATAAGTCAGTTCACAAGCAACTGGGTGGTTTGCTCCAACCTTTGCCAATACCTGTGCGTCCATGGACGAGCATGAGTATGAACTTCATCACTCAGCTCCCGAATGTGGAAGGTTTCTCCAACATCATGGTTGTTGTGGATCGATTTAGCAAGTATGCTATTTTTGTTGCTTATCAGCAGCCATGTCCAGCAGAGCTAGCGCCCGAGTACTTTTTCAAAAATGTGGTTAATTACTGGAGCATACCATTGAGCATTGTTTCAGATAGCGATACCAGGTTGACATCAAAGTTTTGGAGTGAGTTGTTCAAGCTCGTGGGCACCAAACTTTTGATGAGTTCTCCTTATCATCGGCAGACAGATGGACAAACTGAGTGGATCAATGTAGTGTTGGAAGTCTACTTGAGGCATTTTGTGGACTCTAACCAAGGCAATTGGGCGAAGTTGCTTGACGCAGCCCAATTCAGTTATAATTTGCAGAAGAGCGAGTCTTTGAAGTAGTCTCCATTTGAGTTGGCAACGGGGTTAGCCTCTTACTCTGCATACTGTGATGTGTGGATATCAAGGAGGTGATGCCGATGTGGTGGACATGGTGTAGTCCGGGAATGAGTGAGTTGACCTAGCTCATTATCATCTCACCAAGGTATCAGATTGAATGAAGAGGAATGCTGATGGAAAACAAAGACAAATGGAATTTCAAGTCGGTGACAGAGTTTTGTTGCGTATGGATCCTTACTAGTTTAAAGTTCCAAGGGGGTTGAGCACTGCACTTGTTCGCAAGTGGGACGAGTCATTCCACATTGTGAAGAAGATGGGTCCTGTAGTATATAAGTTGGATCTGCCGAAGCATCTAGGAATGCACCCAGTTTTTTATGTGTCACAACTGAGAGCGCACAATGCAAATGAAGAAGACTTGGTTCAGAACATTCTTGAGAGGGGGCCTGTGAATGTGGTCAACCATCCAAGAAAGCAAGTGGATCAAGTCTTAGATATGCGAATCCGGCGCTATGGCAGAAAAGTGCATAGAGAATTCCTTATCATTTTTGCAGGCAAGCCACGTGAGTCTACTTCTTGGCAAGCTGGCGAGACTCTTTGGCATGATGAGGAAAAGATCATGGAGTTCCTCAAGAGGAACTCAACTCTGCAGACTTGAAGTGTAGTAGAACATTCCCTCTGTGACTTCTTGGTCTGAAGTTGCAGCAATGAGGGTGTTGCACCAGGTTGAGTGGGGGAGGATGTAACAGACCCATATTTTGCATTCATTTTGGGATGAAGTCTTTTTGTGTGTTCACTGACCTAAACACTTAGCCGAGTTCAGATGACACTTTTTCAGTCTAAGGGGATCCGCATGGGTCTCTTATGCATTTGGGGCTGACTTGAGTTGGGACAAGTACCGAGGTGCTTTGCAGCTTGAGCGGTTATGCACTTGGTGGGCCGATTTCATGGATCGAGTATGGAGGGGGTTGCGATTGGATGTGGACCTATTTTGGTGCACGTTATGGGGCATATCGCATGCTTAAGCAAGACCTATGTTGGGCCAACTTGCTTAGCATGTTGAGTCGACCGTTGGAGCGCACGGATCATCCAACATGATTTTTGTGTGTCGTGCGATCAAGGCATTACAAGATCTACAATGGGGAAAATGTTCATCCATCTAATGCATTGTAGGCGAGCTTGGCTATATAAGGCAAGATGCCTTAGTCATTTGATCAGGAGGCAGATCATGAGATCAGATCATCAGAGTGAAAGTTCGAAGCGAAGCACAGTTAGGCGAAAGGCAACCAAGGCGAGCCAAGAAAGTCTAATTGTGGGGAGAGGGACTGAGCTGTGAGCTTTGTGTGATTTCTTTGTAATAAGTCTGGCTAAGCACTTTGTTAGCTTTAGACATTGCGGCGATTAGTGTTTCTTAACACAACACACTTGGCTTTTGGTTTTGTAATGTTGGCTTTGCATAATTGAAAAGCATCCATGTTCGCCGACCTCTTTTGTGTTCTTGTGCATCTTGAGTTTTTGCATTTCATCCAACTTGCATTCGAGTTGTTTAATTCCACATACTTTGGATTTCGCATTGGCAACATTCACAACATTGAGTTAGACGACATTGAGCTTCGATCCGATCAGGTACAAGAAGGCGTAGTTTGGGTTGGTTGTCTACAAGCCATTGCGCACCTGAGACGACTAATTCCAGTGTTGTGTGGATCTCGTTGATAAGGTCCGTGACAATATCCTTCATTTCCTACATAAACGCAGATTGGAAATTGGATGAAGCACCAACCTATTGTTTTGAGTTGATAAGATGCTTCTTATGAAATGTGACATAGCTTTGAGGTGTGAAACTGAAATGGTCCAAAGTTTGTGTGAAGTATTTGAAATCATATTGTGCAGATGGGAAAGGTTTTAGTAGCCAGGAAGAGGCTGTCATATTTTATGGGTGTTTGTACAATTAATCCAATTTTGATTTCTCTTCGAAGAGGAAAATTCTTAAACAAACTGCGTTATGCAGAAAGGGAACAAAATTCAGAAAGCTCACCTAAGCTGCACCAAAACATGGTATATTGTAAAACATAATATAGAATTTCTTATTTAAATTGTGAGTGTCTAACATATTAAATTAGTAGCTACAATTAAGAAGATAAAAACATATTATGAAACTTTGGGAATGAGGGGGCACAAAACAATGTTGAAAGCATCAAAATCTACCTGTAGCATACTATATGATAAATTAGATAGGAAGAGATTACTTTTAATGTCCTTTAGCCTAAATGACCTTTACGACATATCAACCGTAACCAATTAGATAGGAAGAGATTACTTTTAATGTCCTTTAGCCTAAATGACCTTTACGACATATCAACCGCAACCAATTGTTAAGATGATGTTAAAATCATGCATGATACTAAAAGTTGGCAGGAGTAACAACAGAAATAAGACCACATTATATAAGCATTAATGAGAAAATTCAGCAGGTACATATTGTTAAGCACGTCTTTCAAATCACAGTCTCCTTATCTTGTAGTGCAGAAGAGTATACGGTAATAGATAACATTTTCGGGCATAGGAGGGAAATATTATTGTCACATCACAACACATTTTCTTCAAATCTGCAAAGATATGGATAGAAAATTCTGTCAACAATGATTGATTTTTTCCCTTGACGAATCTGGTGTTTACCTCTCTTCTGTCAGAAGTGCAGGCCTTTTCAAGTCCAGCATCGTCTGGGCAGAGAAATCTTCGATCTTTTTTCTTTGTTAGTTTGGATTCAGGCTTCCTTGAGCCACCTAAACTTTTGATCTCCACAGTCTGGCAAATAGCATACAACAGTAGCAAATTGTTCTGGGCCTGAACCCTTCAGAGGCTTCTTGTGGAAAATGTTTTTTGAGAAGCATGACGACTACAAGCTGTCCTCAAATTGGCATTTGATTTATTGAGGAACATTTTGTCTTATCATATTTCATTTCATGTGTTATGTCTGACCTAAAATGATATTGCAGTTCAATGGGTTAGCATGGCTATTCTTGGGTGTTCCTACAAGCAGTTCCTTGTTGTAAAAAGAGGTAAGCTGATTCCAATTCTATAACTAAATTGGCTGAGCTCAACAAACATATACCCAGTCCTGTTTTGAAACGACAGAATTTTAAAATTTCTAACCAGAGTGTAACATCTTCTGACAGGAATTCAAGAAGATGAAGAAAAGTACCCTGACAACTTCAGGGTGCACTTTGCATTGAGTCATGAGCAAACAAATGAAGAGGGTTGAAAGAGAAGTCCTACCCATACCTAGTCAAATCAGGACTAACCTTGAACCCATTGCAGTTGTGGTTTGGTTTGGTCTACACCTATTTGCTACCCTGATTTTGCTTCAAATTTGTTCAGTTCAATACTAACTTTACTAAAAAGTAGTCTAATAACCAGAAGTAGGGACTGGAAAACACTAAATATGATCTTGATTCTACATGTAATGTCTACCGTCTCCAGCAGGAGAAATTCAAGACTATCAAAATCCTGCGAACTTAATTTAAGAATAAAATTTAGTCAGCACTTAAAGGCCTCCAAATCTGCCCAAATTTATTAAAGGTAACTAGTGCTATTTTGGTAGATTCTGTAATAAAAACACATGGCAGCTAACAAAATTTATTTGATTGTAGACAGGTAATATCCCTGTATTTTATTTCCTAAAACTTGTAGGATGATTGGACGAGGAGGGTTTCGTTGTGTTTCTAAGGGATCTCTAGATAATACCATGCAAAAATAAGGGTTTCCAGAAAAAATAGTAACAAAACATAAAAAATAAAATAAATAAGAATTTTAAATGTGTTTTTTTAATAGACACATTCATCTTCAAAAATGGAGGCACACAATGTTTTTGTTGGGTACTTCGAATGCATTTCCTGATAGAGCATATGCTAAAACAAATTAAATAGATCGCAAATACCATTTGCATTTTTCCTTAGACAGTCATTCGTATATTCATTTTTAAACCTTTCGCAAATTCATATATTGAATTTTAATATCTACTCAATGTTAAACCCTATCTCTTAAAGCTATGTCCTCTACTAAAAAATAAACTACCTTCCCATCAAGCATATATAAGAGAGAGGGAGTTTTAAAACTTGGTCAAATGGTCAATCTTATGTCCTCAAAGTCAATATCAAAGACTATATGGTAGTCACCTACTAATAAATAAAGCAGGCCAACCCAGCTGTGATGATCTTGATATTATCAAGATGTAAAGGACATGTTGAGAATATGTCCCTCTTAAATTGATTAGCAATTGGATGAGAACTAGTCAAGTCTCGAATTAAATAGACGATGAAACAATGAACCTCTGTCACCTAATTTACCTAGCATGGCGAGAGTTTTGGACATGACTCTTGATGTCTTAATAAAATAAATAAAAAAACTAATTTTTATGAAGTCCAAGTGAGGCAAGATAAGAGAAAATGGCACCTCTACAAGTGTTCAACATACCTGATCATTGTTTAAATTAGCAAGCGGATTTGGTGTTTTTCCATCAATATCTCTTTACATATATACATACATGCATAAATTAATTCTATAATTCTACTATGTTTTAGGCTAAATATGATTTCCAACTCATCTTCTATTATGCTCTTCAATTTTAAAATAGCTATTATTTATAACATCTTCTCGAGTGGTCGTACATTCCACATGCCAAAGCTTATAATTAACTAAAACCAAATGTGATATTATTGCATCATTATGAACTCTAACTTTTCTTTCACTATCATAAAAGGACTTGTATAGTAATAACTCATAACAAAAAAAGTCAAACCATTTATCTATTTCAAGTAGGAATCAATGAGAACCTTGAAAAAACTCTCAAAATAGATTTATTGCCCTTTTGCTAGCATATAATATTTCTCTTGCATGGATTTTTATCCCTTCTAGATATTTTTATTTTTCTAGAGATAAGCTTTCTTAGGTGTATTTTTAAGTCTTTAAATTCTTGAATGGATTTGTATATCACTTTTATAGACGACAATTACTCACTTTTACATTATATATGTATATTTCCACATGATTTTATTAATTCTAGATTTACATACTTTCATTTTTTAAACTTGTAGGGTGTGTAGTTGGTTATCACTTGTTGCCCAAGTAATGCTACTATTATTCTAGAAGGATCTTAGCATTAATATGGTGTTGTATCTCACTTGTCAAAATAACCTTTGTGTTAGCAACAACATTGGAGGAAACCTGAGAGGGGAGGTGGGGTGGGGGTTGAATCAGTTTCCACCAGATCTACAAACTTAATCACAAAATGGAACTGATAAAGTGCAGCAATAGCAAAGATAAGAACAACACACAACACCAAGATTTTGACGTTTTAACGTGGAAAACCCGGTTAAGGGAAAAATCACGATGGGAACCTACCCACAATAAGATGATACTTTGTAGTAGTATGCAAAAATATTACAATGGGAAATGGACATGCATTCAGGCACACTGCCTAGAGCTCACTACTCAAAAGATAATGACCCAGAAGGCTACAACCTTCAGGGAAGTCTCATTGACTTACAACAAGATTTAGACTACAATCCGAAAGGAATGAACTGCAATAATAACATCTACAAATGCTCGATGACAGTTTCGATTAAGTACAATTATCTGCTCTGCAACACCAATCTCTCCTCAATGCACCATATCAAAAGATGAATCCTTGCTCACACATACACCACTCTCTGATAATGCAGGCACAACCTTGATTCCTAAACTACATGACAATATCATCTATTTATACAATTCATCAACCTTGACAACAAGGTTGGCTAAACCCTCAACTCACAATTACAAAATTACATCACACGATACAAAGAGAGACCACCGAACCAATGTAATGTTATACATGACATAACATGGACCTAAATCAAATCTCCAAACACGCAAAACCACTGGAAATCTCACCAATTTCAAATGCAACACGCTACACCACCAGGAAAATGCATAACACAAAGAACATCACTAGTTCAGAAAAATCACCACGAACCCGCACAACGATCAATGCGGATCATCAAAACAAATAGTCCATAAAATTAATAAATATCAACAATCACATGAGAGTCATTAGTAACAACTGCACCAACACCACTTATCAAATCTTCATCGATCAACATTTAAAACTCAAGATCACTCAAATAGCAGCAACTGTCATGAAGAAAGATAACTTGCGGAATACCAAATCACAAACCATCTGAAATGAAGATAACCAAGACCATCCCAAACAATATCCCAGAACCTCAACACAAGATCTGATCACACTAGAATATACGGGAGGAAATACTGAAATCTGCAAAGCACTGATCAAATAAACAAACTGCAAAACCAAATCATTTGATATTCAATCAATTATGCTTCCTAGATCACCAAAACCAAGACAGAAGAATATAGTGATACAAGAAATACTCCATGCACCAAACAAAGATCACAATGAACCAATCTGCAATCATCAGAGCAGGAATACGTTGATATATAAATGATAACAACATATCCTAGCAGCATCAATGTCCAACAACCCCCCCTTTGGCGTTGATGGCAACATATGAATGTGAAAAATAATCAATGCAAAGAAAAAAAACATCTCTAACAAACTCCCCCTAAGATCAAGCAGATAAAACAATTTTTCACACGCTTCTCTCCCCCTTTGACAACAATGCCAAAGATCTCAAAATAGATAACCAAACTCACTCTCATAGATAAGAAAATCATGATTCTCTCCCCCTTAAACATATAACCAAACTACTCCACCAAAGGAGCAACACCAACTCATCAATCTGAATAAAGAGATAAGACTATGAAGTCCACCAGATTGATGCAACTCAATGCATCTAGTTCTCATCAGGAGGGGTGGACACCCCTAACTTGTCTCTCAAATAGACAATGTATTTGTAGACAAAGGCTTAGTAAAAACATTAGCAATTTTTTCCTTTGTAGATACATACTCCAACTTCACTTCCTCTTCACTAACTTTTTCTCTCAAGTAATGATATTTGATTGACACATGTTTAGTCTTTGAATGTTGCACCAAATTCTGACATGTTAATAGCACTGGAACTATCATAGTAAATAATAGTAGGCTCATCATAAATAACTCTGATATCTTTCAACATTTTCTTCATCCAAACTACTTAAGTACAGCTACCAGCAGTAGCAATGTACTCAGCTTCAGCAGTAGACAAGGACACTGAATCTTGTTTCTTACTAGCACATAAAACCAAATTCTTACCTAAAAAGAATGCACCACCAGAGGTACTCCTCTGATCATCAACATCACCAGCACAATAAACATCAGTGTAAGAACATAACATGAAATCATCATTCCTCAGATACCACAAGCCATAATCCACAGTTCCCTTCAAGTAACTGAATATTCTCTTCACATCAAAGACATGAATCTCTTTTGGATCAGCTTGATATCTAGCAACCATGCACACAACATGCATAATGTGTGACCTAGTTTGAGTAAGATATAGCAGTCCTCCAACCATAGACCTGTACAAACGCTGATTAGCTTTTGGAGAATCATCATTCTTAGACAATTTGCAGCCAATCACCATAGGAGTTCCAACTGGTTTGGAGTCATCTAACCCAAACCCAAACTTCTTTAGCAATTCCTTCATATATTTAGTTTGATATAAAAAGATACCTTTTCCAGTATGTGATATCTGCAAACCTAAGAAAAAATTCATCTCTCCTATCATATACATCTCAAATTATTTATGCATATCACTGACAAACTTCATGCTCAAGTCATCATCACCTCCAAAGATAATATCATCAACAGAGACTTCAACAATCAAGATGTTATCATTTTCAATCTTAAAATACAGGTTACTATCATCGGTCCCTTTATTAAATCTCAATTTCAGCAAATACTTATCCAATCTAGCATGCCAAGCTCTAGGGGCTTGTTTCAATCCATAAAGAACTTTATTTAATTTACATACCATGTCACCATAATTTGATAATGAAAATCCATTGGGTTGCTCAATGTAGACTTCTTCCTCAAGAACACCATTCAAAAAGACAGATTTGACATCCATCCGATACACCTTGAAATCTTTATAAGCAGTATATGCAAGCAACAGTCTAACAACTTCAAGTCTAGCCACCAGAGAAAAAGTCTCTTCATAATCAATTCCTTCTTTCTGTGAATATCCTTTGCATACAAATCTTGCTTTATTTCTGACAACTTCATCGACTTCATTCAACTTATTCCTGGATACCCATTTAGTACCAATAACATTCTTATCTTTAGGTCTAGGCACAAACTTCCATGTGTTATTCTTTTCAATCTAACTTAATTCATCTTCCATAGCTCTCATCCAATTTTCATCTTTACAAGCTTCAACAACATCTTTAGGTTCAACTTTAGAAATCAAACATACCTCTTCAGTAGCTAAACTTCTTCTAGTTATCACACCTTTATTTTTATCACCAATAATATGATTTTCAGAATGATTCAATCTTACATACCTCGGAGTCTTTTGATTGTTTTGATTTTAAGGTTCCTACATCTCTCCACTGGCAGCAACAACATCCGAATTAACATTTTCTATCGGATCAGTCGGCTTGAATTCCTCAATCTGAATAGGATTTAGAACAATATGCTGACCATCATCATACCCACATGCTCTGATCTCTTTCCCAAGGTTTTCATCCAACTTCACATTTTCACTTTCAACTATCTTTCTCAGTCTCTTATTGTAGCACTGGTAGGCTTTACTCTTTGTTGAATATCCCAAGAAAATCCCTTCATCACTTCTTGCATCAAACTTTCCTATGTTGTCATCTCTCTTGATATAACACTTGCTACCAAATACTCTGAAATATCTCACAATAGGAACATGACCAAACTATAGCTCATAACGGGTCTTACCGGTATCACCTTTAATATGAACTCAATTGAATGTGTAAACAACAGTGCTAATAGATTCTCTCTAATAGATCTTTGGAAAATTCCCTTCAATCAGCATAGTCCTTGCAGCATCCAAAACAATCCTGTTCTTCCTTTCAACAACTCCATTTTGCTAAGGGGTTCTAAGAGAAGATAATTGTCTTCTAATCCCCTTCTTCTCATAGAATGAATCAAACTCACCAGAACAAAATTCTCCACCCCTATCAGATCTCAAACATTTCACCTTCAAGCCTGACTCAGTCTCATCCTTTGCTTTGAATATCTTGAACTTGTCTAATGCTTTAGATTTCTCTTTCAAAAAGATCACCCACATCATCCTGGAATAATCATCAATTAGAAACATAAAATATCTATCATCCTGCACACTTCTAACATTTGTAGGTCCTCATAGGTCACTATTCATAAGATCCAACAATCCATTAGATGTATATTGTTTTCGCTTGAAATAAATTCTTGTTTGCTTACCTAACTGACACTCCTTACATACTGGATTAGCAGACTTAACAATCTTAGGTAGATCTCTAACAACTTGAATAGAAATGATCTTAATCATTGAATCAAAATTAACATTCTCACATTCTCCTATGCCACAACCAAATTTCATCAATCTGAGAAATCAAGCAACTTTTCTCACTAGCATTGAAATGAAAAATATTACCTTCAGTATTAGTCCTAGATGCAATCTCTATACCAGAGGCATTTAGGATCTTACATTTACCATTCTTGAATTGTAAATCATAACCTTTGTCATCCATCTATCCAACACTCAAAAGATTATGCTTCAAACCTTCAACATACAAGACATCATCAATATTATGCTTACCATCAAAAGAAATAGAACCTCTACCACGGATCACACAGGCTTTTTCATCGCCAAATCTCACTATTCCACCATCATACCTTTCGATACTCACAAATTTTCTTTTATCACCAGTCATATGATGTGAACAACCACTGTCAATCACCCATTCATCTCTTTCCTCAACTTTAGCAGCTAAAGATTTCTCCTCAATAGTGCAACTAGTGGAATCAACAGGTATCGGTCCATCTTCTTTAATGGCAAGAAACACAACTTCATCTCCTTCTAATTCTTCATCTGTAACACCTTTATCAGCAACATAATAGCAGTTCTTTTGATTCCTATACTTTTGGTTACACTTCTAAGGCTTATCATACTTTTCACGCTTCTCATATCTATCATTTCTATCATGCTTATCAAATTTATCATGCCTGTCATACTTAGCCATTCTCTTTGGGAACTTAGAAGCAAAATGTCCTACCTTATTGCAGGAGAAACATTTCAAAGGCAATTTTTCATCATACTTACTGGATCCTTTAGGCAATCTTTGGGAAATCAATGCTTCAAGCTCATCCAATTCTCTTTTTAATTCTCCCATCTCTCTTCTTTATCTTTCATATCTAGATATTTTGCATTCATCAGGATCATACTTCTACTTTCCGGATATAGATGCTCTAAATGATGTCTCAAACTTTCCACGTGATTCACTAAATTTGCTCAGCTCAAAAGCAATAATCTTTCCAATGAACGTATCTCTTGACATTGTAGTCACACTTCAAATATCATCTATAGCAACTATCTTATGTTTATAAGAAGGAGGAAAAGATCTTAGCACCTTAGCAACAATTGCATCTTCTTCAAGGGTTCCATCGACACATCTGATACCTAGGACAAGGTCATTTAGCTTAGCCATAAAGGTATTTATGTTCTCGTCTTCTCCCATCTTTAGTATCTCATATTTCCCTTCTCAACTCTGCAACTTAAAAACTTTCACTTGTTTATCTCCTGCATAAAGGGTTTCAATAACACCTTTCTTTTTAGTTTTAAAGGCAACTTCTTTCAATGATGAACTAGAATTATCACCTTTTCTTGATCTCATTTCAGAAGTTGTTAAAGTTCCTTGAAGATCATCTAAGGTAATCTTATTAAAGTTTTTCTTTTCTTCAAGAGCTGAAACCTTAGTCTCATATTTAGGCAATAATGTTCTAATGACCTTCTTGACCACATTGAATTCATCAACCTCCTCACCAAACCCTGTCATGCCATTTACAACTTCATCTATTCTCAAGAAATATTCAGCAATTTTTTCATCATCTTTCATTTTCATTTCCTCAAACTGAGTTTTTAAAGTCAGAATCTTTGACTGTTTAACCTTTTCATTTCCTTGATAGATATTTGCAATTTTTTCCCAGATTTCATGGGCAGATTTACGGTGCATGATTTTAACAAAGAAATCTTTTGTTAAACCCCACAAAATTGCATGTTTGGCTCTAGCATTCATTTCATATTGTTTTTTTTCATCAGGAGTAGTAGGTATGGTAGCAGGAACAATGTACATGCTACAAACAATGTTCTAGACATCAAGATCTATAGAGATTAGATAAGTTTCCATTCTGATTTTCCAGAACACATAATCAGTTCCATCAAACAATGGAGCTCTAGTAACAGAGGAAGCCTCTTGAACATGTGACATCATGAAGACTTCCAAGACCAGGATCAATCATAGGAAAGACCTAAAGAAGGACCCTACGCTCTGATACCACTTGTTGGAAGTGGATTCACTCTTAGGGAGGGGGGGGAGTCAAAGTGATAGAATTTTTTTTTCTAACTAAACAAGAGTGCACAAAAGAACCATGTCTTAAAAAAACTATGAGAATTATATGGAAAGAGGGAATAAGACACTTCTGAAGATGCACAAATAAAGGTCATTAACAATTCATATTAAAAGCATGGTAGAATTGTTCCATTAGATTGTGAACATACTAATTTGAGCTTTTGAACAAAAACAACAGTTCAACCTTGCATGAATGAACATAGTAACATACAGATAATGAAATAAAATAAAGACAGACTCAAAGTATCAAAGCATCACTTTTGCATGATTAGAATGAAGAACATAAACAATCATCACATAACACATATATTTCCCGAGTGGAAACATCCTCATGGGGTATAAAAAACCACTTGAACATGTATCCTTTATTCCAAAACAATCATCAACTAATTACAATGGTGGAGTTCAACTCAACACCTCAAACCAATCCTTCTAACAATAGCACAGTCTGAATTTGTAATCAAGAATGGTCCTACAACTCCATTATGTTTGCAGTCCTAATACCATACTTGAATACAAATAAATGATATTTCTCAATGAATCTAACACAAGACCACTAAATTTACAGTCACTAAAAAATGCCTCTATTAGAAACAATATTCTCTATTTTTCAAAACAATGACAATATAGATTTTTAATCTTTTTCAATGCTATTCAGAATTATCAAAACCCTTGTTAATTGCCTTCAATTCGTACTATATTTTTCAGTTTATCACAAAAACTTTTACACTTTAAGTATCATTAATTGTCAACCCGAAAAGAAACAATAAACTCTATTTTATATCATCTTCAAACTAGGGTTTCAATAGTTAGGAGTCTCTCTTTCTATTACACCTGAACGCTCCTTTTAAAAAAAAAAAATGAACATTTGAAAAGAGTAAAAAGATCAACTAACATTGAGATATTTCATTCTCATCTTTTCAAAATCAACATTAGAAAAGAGTAAACCCAATCTAAAATGTTACTAAACCTTTTTCCTTTTTCCGTTAAATAAAAAATCAAAGAAGGGCAACAACATTACCTCTATCACGATGGTTGAAACACAAAACCCATAAAACACTACTATACCTCCGCTTTTAGCTCACTGCCAGTCCACTTAACAACTAAGCGTCCGGAGTAGACAATCATCTTAGGAGCCCAACAATATCAATAATGCTTTCATGATCTTGTAAATGCAAAAATATCATGGTGGCTAGGGTTCAAAGAACCCTTCAAAGAATACATATTTTACATCTCTTTTTTTCTCTTATTCGAAAGACCCTATTTTTTGAAAACACATAATGCTTTCAAGTCCGCACCAAAAGAATTCAAAAAATGACATGTCACTGCACTAACATGACATGTCTCACTAATTATAAAGTTGTCGATAGTATGAGCTCTGTTTTTACCAAAAAAGATGCCATATAAAATGTCATGACAATAGTCTTCAAAAACATACGATAAGTCTCATAAAATAGCCATGTGCTTTATTGACAATACAAAAGCAAAAAAGATAATAACAAACACAAGTGGTATGGCCATATGCTTCAAAGAAAGAGAGAATACATATAACCAATGATGACTTAAGTCACCACCACTTTATGTCACAGTGTGATGGCAGAATGTAAGAACTGAGACAAGCATGCCATGGTGAAGTAATCATGCTATATGAATGCAAAAGAATAGAAGCAACATATTAGCCAAAACTGAAGTGAACTATATACCTCATGCACCTGCAAGTGAAAAAGTCACCATGAGCCTCTGATCTACACAAGTACCAAAGCATCAGTATCCCAAGAATATCACACCTAAAAGGAAGCACTGCACCAAGGCAGAAAAGAAAACTGAATCATGCTGAATCATAAAGAAAGTAAGCTAAGCCATGACAACATTGTCACATTGGCAACACTGTCACATGTCACCTAAATATATCAACCCATCCAAATTGATAATGCCAATGATGAACCAAACTGATAAGACAAGTTGTGACATCAAGGACAAATGACAAAAGAAGGGCAACAAAGTATGGGCTTGCATAGGCGAAAACTGTTAGCGCAACTTAACATGCAGTCTTCCCCATGATTTATGGTGATTGTGATTTGCATTGTTGCTTATATTTAAGCTAACCAAGGAGTTCTTGTTTTTAACTCCCTCTTCATCTTCTAGTTCTATTTCATGCAAACAGTTCTTGATCTCTAGAAATTCCATGCATCTAATGCATAATTTCTGTTCCTATGATCTATAAACCAATTGTAATTCATTCAAGTTTCAATATGGTAATGTAAATGATTTAATTACATTAATTCTTTTTCTTCAGATTTCTATATGCAAGTTTTGTTTCTTTTCTTTTCTAGCTAGATTCTTTTGCTGTGCAGAAAATTTAACATGGTATTAGAGCCTGGAGCTAGAAGGAAGGAGCACAACAATTATTTGTTGTCAGATTTATGAAGATTACTATCACCATGGAAGCTGACGTCTATTTCTAGATTCATGCATATTATTTCCCTAATTTTTGCATGCTCCTTACTATTTTTTTTCTATATTGATTCTTTAAAATTGTATGTGCTTTGCAAGCACCGCATGATGAAGATCTAGAAAATTTGGGGCTTTGTAAAAATTAAACTTTTAGAAAGTTTATATGGGGTTTTGCTTAATGCATTTAGTCTAGGTTTATTTTAATAAGTTTCCTGAATAAATAGAAGATTGAAGTTGCTATGCACTCTTCCTTCAATTGATAGTCAAAAGTATTCTTTTGTTCTAAATTCTTGTCTACATGAGGTTCCAATGTTGCAACTTTGTTTGCTCCTAGAGATTCTTTCTAGCAGGGTTCAACATGAGATTCCAGAGTCGCATCCCCAAGTGCTTCCAGAGTTTCTTTCTAGTGGGACATTATTGAGCAATGGATATACAATGACATCATCCCAACCGGAGGTCATCTTTGTTGTGCTTCAGCTTGGAGCACATTTCTACATATTCATATCTTCCTGTCTTTAGATGGTCATTTTCTGTATTCAGAGACTATGTACGTGTCTGTTCATCCATTTGAGCAATACAAAATATGTACAACTGCATTTTCAAAGTATCCCAGAGGTACTCATGCAGTGGTTTCTATGATTTGGATACAATCCTGTTGCAATGTGGATTCATTTGCAGTTCTTCTTCTTCGATTGCAACTTTCTTCTATAGTTCGAATAATGGTCAGGAGTTTCTCTCAATTGGGTTTTCTCTTTTCTTCTTTGTAATTGGGTTCTTAATCAAGCTTTGTTGCCAAGACCCATATCTCTCCTTAGTTAGGCTTAAGGGGGGGTGTTAGCGCAACTTAACATGTAGTCTTCCCCGTGATTTACGGTGATTGTGATTTGCATTGTTGCTTATGTTTAAGCTAACCAAGGAGTTCTTGTTTTTAACTCCCTCTTCATCTTCTAGTTCTATTTCATGCAAACAGTTCTTAATCTCCATAAATTCCATGCATCTAATGCATAATTTCTGCTCCTGTGATCTATAAACCAATTGTAATTCATTCAAGTTTCAATATGGTAATGTAAATGATTTAATTACATTAATTCTTTTTCTTCAGATTTCTATATGCAAGTTTTGTTTCTTTTCTTTTCTAGCTAGATTCTTTTGCTGTGCAGAAAATTTAACAAAAACAAATTATTTTAAATCAATAGGTGGGGGAGTTTAGTTTAGACTGATCAGACATTTTGCAGCCAGAATTTCTTACTGTCTATAACTAACTGGTGTTTATGAAAGTGCAAAACTGTGAAAACCCCATGATAGGGAAGAACCAAGAATCTAGCAAGAAACACACGGTGGCTGTGAAGGCATTTAAACTTACCTTCCAGAGAACTCTCATAAACTACAAATTTCAGCGTTCTTGGCCACATGTGTGTTTGTTCTTTGTTTTGTCTAATTGTATCAATGGTCGAATTCCAAATTTAAATATAGTTTGAAGGCAGTGGGTTTGCAGGAAGGGACAACCATACGTATGCTCATTAAATAAAGAGTAGATGAAGCACAACTGTCATGCCTTGTTCCTATCTTTTCTACATCAAAAAATATATTTTTGGCAATTTGATACAATATTTTTAGTTATTTTTGTCTAAGAAACTTGTAATCGAAAGCTGGAAAAGATTTTTTTCCAGATTTCAATGGCACTTCACAGGTACCTGTGAGGCCGTACTTCCTATTAAGGCCACACTTCCTATTAAATTCTTAAACCAAAAAAGGTTTACCATACTTCTTATTAAATTCTCTACTAATAAATTTCATACCAATAAATATAACTCTGTAGTTATGATGAGAATATCAAGTAATGACATAAGTCATTCGTAATTGTTCAAGTTTGGGCATGGTTCTACCTTTCTGTCAACCAAAAAAATTTCCAACATGAGACTTGATGCTTCTGGTGGCATTCTGAAGAATAATAACCTATAGACTAATTAATTTAATTTATAATTTTTTGTCTTATTAAATTTTAATTTTTTGTAGTTCATAAATATCTTCAAATTTTTATTTTTATTTATATAATAAAATAAGTTTTAATTTGAAAGCTAAATTAAAAGTTTAGAGATAGAGACCAAGAGAGAAACTAACTTTTAATTATAGGGTAAGTGCACCAAGTTGTGGTACCAAAAAGGTGCCACTTTTTATCTTTTCATAAAAATGCGTCATTGGCATGAAAAGGTCGTCCAAACCTACGAGTTGGATGCCCAAGCCAAATCCAACCCAAAGGGTTGGTATTCTCCCAAGAAAACCATTTGGCGAGCGCCAAATTTTGAATTTTCACATTTGGCGCTCACCAAATGTGAAAAGTCAATTTTTTGCATTTGGCGTGCGCCAAATGTTTTGCATTGTCTAATGTGAAGGTTTTGTGAGTGTGTAGATTTTTCAATCTGGGCACAACTTATATCCACCCCCGAAGGAGAATATATACATAAAATATAACATTTAAGTATAGCTCTATATGACTAATAATGTAGATTCTAGTTTTTAGAGGATCATATAAAATTTCAGACTTAGTTAAATTTCAGTAATCAGCATGTTCCTAGCAGCATTCTTTAGCTATGTATCTCACTCTCTTTATCTTCCCCAAACTCTAGACCTATCTCTTTCCCTCTCTTGTCTCTTTCACTTCTCTATCCTTGACTCTCTCCCTCTCTCTTCTCTCTCAGTCTCTTATTGTTTCTCTCCCCTCCCACTCCTTTCTCTTGGTCACTACCTATCCCTTTTATCCTCTCTCTCCCCATATCTAGGGTTGTCCCTCCCTCCCTATTCACCTCACTGCCTCTCCCTCCCTATATTATTACCCACCTTTCTTTCCCCCTCTAGGTTTCTCACTTATCTAATTGTCCACCCTCTAGTTCTCTCCCTCCTTCTCCACCTTTCTCTCCCTTCTCCTTACCTCTATCTATTTATGCACTCTCTCCATCTCTTCTCTCTCTCTCTCTCCAAACCTATATATCTCCTCATTCTCTAGGGCTCTCACTTCCTCCATGTCTACCTCTCCATGCATCTCCTCTTACTCATCTCTTTGTTCTTCTATCTCTTCTATTCTCCCTCCCTCCCCTCTCCAGGTCTCTACCTTCCTTTCTTCCTCTCTCCCTCTCTGTCTCCCTCTCCCACTCTCTCATCTTCTCTCTTCCTCTCTTATTCTCAATCTTCATTGTCCAGGTCATTACCTCTCCATCCCACCCTCTCTCCCCTCTCTAGGTTTCTCCCTCCCTTCCTCTCCACCTATCTACCTCTGCATATAGGTCTTCTTACCCACCTCTCTTTATCCCCCTCTATCTATCTCACTCCTGTAGCGTCCTAAAATTGTGACACTTGCAATTTCGACTGCATTTTGGTCTTCACGATGGCGACGCAACACGGAACCTGAATGGAGACCCCGAAACTTGTCCACGACATCAAAAACTGCATTTTTCAAGCACCCTGGCCTGATCCTCCTTGCACCCTGTTGTCTCAGGAGGTGGGACCAGAGCGCCCAGCGCCCTGGTCCTTCAGGGCCAGGGCGCCCAGCGTCCTGGTCCCCCAGGACCATGGCGCCCAGCGCCCTGGTCCCTGGCCCTATTTTGGGCCCGGTCTCCTATGGGACTTCGGGTCTTTTTGTTTGCAAAATGGAAAATATCATTTCCTGGTCGGCCTAAGGTCGGGAAAATCAGTCTATCAACCCTAATTGACAAGTATATAAATGACATTTTCCTCTCTCATTTGGATGGGTGGAAAAAAGGTGAAAGCGATATTCAAACATTCAAGCATTCAAACATTCCTTCAAGCAATTGATCATTCTAAGTCTCCATTCAAGGCTAAGTGTTGCATTCAAGACAAGGATTCAACCATTGAAGAGGAGATCACATACTACAACATACAACATACAACAAACAACAACATCTATACCTTCGCACATAAGGATACAAACATCCTTACAACAAGGTATTAGTACTTGTTTTACATTACAATCATTTACATTTACAACATTTCTCATTTCTTGGTTAATTCCAAAACCGGGGTTTGACCTAAGGGCAAACCCCTAATCCCTAACCCCCCAATCATCTTCGCTTTTCTGTGTGTAGGTTGCAAGTACGCGGCTGAAATTGAAGATCTGGAATCCTTGTGTAGAGACGAACAGATCCCCCTTCGTTTCGCGGATTTTTCGGAGGACCGTGTGCACTCTGGGCGCCATCGTCCTGTCAACTTTTGCTCAAATTTACAGGACAACACCGTATCGACATTTTACTGCTAATTCCAGGTCCGCAGCTTCATCCTATATCCCTATATCAGTTTATAAGCGAATCTTTCTCACTTTTCATGCATTCCTAGCTTGATCATTCTATGCACATTCTTTACAAAAGAGGGTAGCCTTGCTGTCTTAACCCTTGAAACTCATTTAGAATCCAATCTTGCATTGTGTGGGATTGGATCTTGTGGGTTTCAACCCCTCTTTTGAATGTAAAGTCTCCCCTAAGTGAAAACCGTCAACCCTAGTAACCTCCCTTCTCTCTCCTTGGAGTTGGAAGAGGGGAGAGCAACTAGGGTTCGATCGATTTTCCGCTTTACAACTCCTCTCTAGCCATCTAAGTCTCTCACCTATCTATATGCCCCCTCTATAGTTCTCTTTGTCCCTCTCTACCTCTCTCTCCCTCCTCCTTAAACCTATCCCTTTATGAACTCCCTCCTTTTCTCTTCCTCCCCTAATCTCTTTATCTCCTCCTTCCATAGGTCTCTCCCTCCCTCCATGTCTACCTCTCCATCCATCCCCTCTTACTCCTCTCTTTGTTCTTCTATCTCTTCTCTTCTCCCTCCCTCCCCTTTCTAGGTCTCTCCCTTCATTTCTTCCCCTCTCCCTCTCTACCTCCCCATCCATACATACCCCCATATATATCTCACTCCCCCACTTTTTTATTCTCTCTTCCTCTTCTATTCTCTCTCTACATTCTAGGCCATCAACTCTCTCTCACCTCTCTAGGTTTATCACTTCCTTCTTCTGCACCTATCTACCCCTGCATCATGTCTCATTACTCACCTCTCTCTCCCCCCCTCTATCTATCTCATTCCTCTATCTTATCATCTAGGTCTTTCATATGTCTTTCCCAATAGAGTTCTCTCACCTATCTATTTGTTCCCTCTCTAGTTCTCTCCCTCTCTCTTCCCCTCTATTTCCCTCCCCCTTTACCCCTATTTATTTTTTAACTCTCTCCTCCTCTTTTCTCTTTCCCCCCACCTCTCTATCTTCTTCTTCCCCAGGTCTTGTAGTCCCTCCATGTCTACCTCTCCCTCAATCCCCTCATACTCTTCTCTCTCTTTATTCTTTCATCTCTCCTCTTATCCCTCCCTCCCATTTATAGGAATCTTCATTATTTTCTTCCCCTCTCCCTTTCTATCTCTCTCTCTCCCTCCTTATCCCCATCTCTCTCTCCCTTCCCTACTAATTCTTATTCTCTCTTTACTGTCTACATCATCATCTTTCCATCACACCCTCTCTACCCCTCTCTAGGTTTCTCCCTCATTCCCTCTCCACCTCTCTACATCTCCATCCATATCTCATTATCAACCTCTCTCTACCCCCCTCCATCTATCTCAACACTCTCTCTCTCTCACCCTATCTAGGTCTCTCACGCCTCTCTCCCCCTCTAGGTATCTTATGTCTCTATATAACCCATCTAGGTATGTGCATGAGCATGGTGGGCCATATGACCCCCTAGGAAACCATTGATCTATCTTAGGAAACCATATGACCTCTTAGGACAACATATGGTGTCATTACAAGTCATATGGTGTGCTAATGGGTCATATAGTGTCGTTATGGGTGATATGGTGTCCTAAGGGGTCATATGGTGTTCTATGACCCCTTAGGATACCATATGATCTCTTATAACACCATATGAGCCCTAACGACACCATATGGTGTCCTAAGGGGTCATATGGTGTCCTAAGGGGTCATATGGTTTCCTCAGGCATCATTTGGTGTTTTATGGCCCCTAAGGACATCATATGACCCCTAATGACACCATATGACCCCTAATGACATTATATAACCCATAACGACACCATATAGTGTCCTAAGGGGTCATATGGTGTTCTATGACCCCTTATGACACCATATGGTGTCAATAGGGGTCATATGGTGTCCTAAGGGATCATATAGTGTCGTTAGGGGTCATATGGTGTCCTGAGGGGTCATATGGTGCCGTAATGGGTCATAGAATACCATATGACCCCTTAAGACACCATATGACCCCTAACGACACCATATTGTGTCTTAAGGGGTCATATGGTTTCACAAGTGGTCATGTCATGTACTAGGATGTTAAAAGGGGTCATATGGTCTCCTAGGGGGTCATAGAATACCATATGACCCCTTAGGACACCATATGGTGTCGTTAGGGGTCATAGAACACCGTATGACCCCTTAGGACATCATATGGTGTCGTTAGGGGTCATATGGTGTCCTAAGGGGTGATATGGTTTCCTAAGGGGTCATATGATGTCCTTAGGGGTCATAAACACCAAATGCACCCTTAGGACACCATATGACCCCTTAGGACACCATATGGTGTCATTAGGGGTCATATGGTGTCCTAAGGGGTCATATGGTGCCCTAATGTGTCATAGAATATCATATGACCCCTTAGAATACCATATGATCCCTAATGATATCATATGACCCCTTAGGATACTATATGACCCCTAACGACACCATATTGTGTCTTGAGGGGTCATATGGTGTCACAAGTAGTCATGTCATGTAATAGGTTGTTAAAAGGGGTCATATGGTGTTCTAGGGGATTATAGAACACCATATGACCCCTCAGAACACCATATGACCCCTTAGGACACCATATGGTGTCGTTAGGGGTCAAATGGTGTCTTAAGGGGTCATGTGGTGTTCTATGACCACTTAGGATATGATATGACCCCATACAACACTATATAATCCCTAAAAACACCATATAGTGTCTTAAGGGGTCATATGGTGTTCTATGACCCCTTAGGACACCATATGACCCCTAATGACAACATATGGTGTCCTAAGGGGTCATATGGTGTTATATGACCCCTTAGGATACCATATGATCTCTTACAACACCATATGAGCCCTAACGACACCATATGGTGTCATAAGGGGTCATATGGTGTCCTAAGGGGTCATTTGGTGTTTTATTGCTCCTAAGCACATCATATGACCCCTAATGACACCATATGACCCATAACGACACCATATAGTGTCGTAAGGGGTCATATGGTGTTCTATTACCCCTTATGACACCATATGGTGTCAATAGGGGTCATATGGTGTCCTAAGGGGTCATATAGTGTTGTTAGGAGTCATATGGTGTCCTAAGGAGTCATAGAATACCATATGACCCCTTCAGACACTATATGATCCCTAATGACACCATATGACCCCTTAGGACACCATATGACCCCTAACAACACCATATTGTGTCTTGAGGGGTCATATGGTGTCACAAATAGTCATGTCATGTACTAGGTTGTTAAAAGGGGTCATATGGTGTCCTAGAGGGTTATAGAACACCATATGACCCCTCAGGACACCATATGACCCCTTAGGATACCATGTGATGTTGTTAGGGGTTGTATGGTGTTCTATGATCCCTTAGAACATGATATGACCCCATACAACACTATATAACCCCTAAAAACACCATATAGTGTCCTAAGGGGTCATATGGTGTTCTATGACCCCTTAGGACACCATATGACCCCTAATGACAACATATGGTGTCCTAAGGGGTCATATGGTGTTCTATAACCCCTTGGGACACCATATGAGCCCTCAAGACATCATATGACCTCTAAAAACACCATATGGTGTCCCAAGGGGTCATATGGTGTTCTATGTCCTCTTAAGACACCATATGACCCCTTAGGACACCATATGACCCTTTAGGAAATCATATGACCCCTTAGGACACCATATGGTGATGTTAGGGGTCATAGGACACTGTCTAATCCCGTAGGACACCATTTGGTGTTGTTAGGGGTCATATGGTGTCCTAAGGGGTTATAGAACACCATATGACCCTATACAACACCATATAACCTCTAACGACACCATATGACCCCTTAGGAACCATATGGTGTCATTAGGGGTCATATGATGTCCTAAGGGGTCATCGAATACCATATGACCCCTTAGAACAACATATGACCCCTTAGGAAACCATATGACCCCTTTGGACACCATATGATTTTGTTAGGGGTCATATGGTGTTCTAAGGGGTCATAAAACACCATATGACCCTTTAGGACACCATATGGTGTCATTAGGGGTCATATGTTGTCCTAAAGGGTCATACAAGACCATATTTCCCATTAGGACACCATATTACCCCTTAGGATACCATATGGTGTCCTTAGGTGTCATATGGTGTCCTAAGGAGTCATATAATACTGTATGACACCATATGACCCCTAATGACACCATATAACTCCTTAGGACACCATATGACCCTTAAGGATACCAAATGACCCCTTAGGACATCATATGGTGTTTTTTGGGGTCATATGGTGTCCTAAGGGGTCATATGGTATCGTAAGGGGTCATGTGGTGTCTTAAGGGGTTCACATGGTGTCCTGAGTATCAATACGACCACTACCCTCAACCCTATCTACCCTAAACAATGTTCCATCAATCTTGTACCCCGTACCATAAACCTTATACCCTACAACCTATTATCTAAATCCTTTATAGGGGAGGGAGAAAAAAGAGGGGAGAGGGAAGAATAAAGAGAAAGAGAGATCTATGAAGAAAGGGAGAGGTGGGTGGGGAGTGGCTGAGAGACCTAGAGAGGGAAGAGTAGATTGGTGAGGGAGAGAGAGAATAAAATAAGAGAGATAAGTGCACAAAGAGAGAAAGAGGGGTAAGGAGGTGGAAATGAAATAATTAGAGGAGAGAGATATAGAGGTGAGAGATCTAGAGCCTAGGAAGAGAGAGGTGAGAGACCTAGGGTGGAAAGATAGAGGTGAAGGAGATACAGGGGGATTAAGAGACAAAGAGGGAGATGTAGATATGTAAAGATGGAGGGAAGGAGAAAAATAAGTATGGAAAGAGAGGTTAGGAGGGAGAGGTATTCATTAAGAGAACACAGAGAGAGTGGAGAGAAACAATAAGAAGAGGAGAGATGGAGGGAGGGAAGGATAGATATGGAGATAAGGAGGGAGGGTGAGAGAGAGAGGGAGAGAGTATAGGAGAGACCTAGAGAGAGGAGAGAGAAAAAATAGAGATAAGAAAGGGGGAGTAATAGATCTAGATTTTTTGGTAGATAAAGAGGTGATGAGAGAGATAAGAGAAGGAGAGAGTTCATAAAGGGAGATGGGTAAGGGGTTATAGAGAGAGAGAGGTGGAGAGGAATGGAGAGAACTAGAGAGGGGATAAATAGAGAGATGAGATATGTAAAGCATGACAGAGAGATTAAATACCTAGATGGGAGAGATAGAGGAGAGCTAGATAGAGGGGCTTAAAGATAGGTGCCTAATGAGACATTAATGGATAAGTATAGAGGTGGAGAGGGAATGAGGGAGAAACCTAGAAATTTGAGAGAGGGAGGTAGAGAGAGTAGGAGGGAGAGGTGACAACCTAGACAATGGAGAGAGGGAATAGATAGAATAGAAAAGAGATGACTAAGAGGGGATGGATGGAGAGGTAGACATGGAGGGATTTAGAGACCTAAGGAATGAGGAGATAGATAGGTTTGGAGAGAGAGAATAGAGGGAGAGATTTCATAAATGGATAGGGGTAAGGGAGAGGGAGGGAAATATGGAGATGGGGAGGAGAACTAGAGGGTGGACAATTAATTAGATGAGATACCTAGAGGGGGGAGAGAGGTGGGTAATAATATAGGGAGGGAAAGGTAGTGAGGTGAATAGGGAGGGAGGAAGAGACCTAGATATGGGGAGAGAATATAAGGGATAGGTAGTGACCAAGAAAATGGAGAGGGAGGGGAGTGAAATAATAAGAGAATGAGAGAGAAGAGAGAGGGAGGGATTCAAGGATAAATATGGGGTTAAGGAAGGAGTGAAAGGTAGAGAAGTTGGGTTTACCTAGAGAGGGGAGAGAGAAGTGAGAGAGACAAGAGAGGGTCGATAGAGATAGGTCTAGAGTTTGGCGATGATAAAGAGAGTGAGATACATAGCTGAATAATGCTAATAGGAACATGTTGATTACTGAAACTTGACTAAGTCTGAAATATTATATGATCCTCTTAAAACTAGAATCTACATTATAAGTCTTATAGAGCTGAAACCACTCTCAAACATCCTGCCAATATATACATGAAATATAACTTAAAGTATATTTTATTTCTTATACTTAAATGTTATATTTCATGTATATATTCTCCTTTGAGGGTGGATATAAATTGTGTCCAGATTGGAAAATCTACACACTCACAAAACATTCACTTTGGACAATGCAAAACATTTGGCGCGCACCAAATTTGGCGCTCGCCAAATGCAAAAAATTGACTTTTTACATTTGGCGAGTGCCAAATGTGAAAATTCAAAATTTTGCATTTGGCGAGAACCAAATAGGGCGAGCGCCATATTTGGCGCTCGCCAAATGGTTTGGGTTGGATACCACCAACCCTTTAGGTTGGATTGTACTTGGGCATCCAACCCAAAGGGTTGGACGACCATTTTAGGCCTGAGACGTCTTTTTATCAGAAGATTTAAAAATTTCACATATTTTTGGTCGTGCTCTCCATCAGGTTTGCACGTGTTTCAATGAAACTAAAAAAAAAAGACATAGAAACCTCAATCTCTCTCTTAGCTATCCAAGCATGTAATTCTTTTTGCATTTTTATTTCATTAAGGCTTTCATCCATAATTTCTTTTGTTAGTGTGTTCATTTTTTGTCAAAAACCAACATGCACTATTTTGGGTATAGTTTTTTACACGTTCATCAGGTTTTGAAGAAACTTATATTTTTAGAAACTAGACTCCATTCTACACATTTTAAAAAAAAAAGGTTTTAATTTTTTGATTAGTTATCAAAGATTTTTTGGGGAAGCACGCTCAAATTTCAGTTTTTCACGATGTGTCCACTTCGAAAATTAGTAAAAACTCATATACTCATTAAAAAATTAGCTGAAAAATCTGGCATAAACTAAAAGGTGTTAGCTAATTTCTCACTGAAGCGATTTTAAAAATTCAAAAAAAAGTTAACATTTTAGGGGGCTTACAACAGACACTATGTTATGTTTTTTGCATAAAAAACAGGACCACTTTTTGTGGCCCCTCTTTTTGAAGCCCTTAATCTCCACCATTTTCAAAAAAAATTAGTAGTTTAGAAAGTAGACTCGAAGCACTCTGACTCTTGTTCTTGTTGCATCTTCAAATTTGGAGTGTAACTATCTTCAATTTGTCGTTGAAGTTCAGAGTTTGCTGATTTCAGAAAAAAAAAGTGGCATCTTAAGACCCCCTTTTGGTACCACAACTTGGTGCACATACCCTATATGTTTCATGCCAATAATTTAAGGATATAATATATCCTTAGGGAGTTATGCTTAGGGTAGCATGTCATTTGAATATTATTTCCATTTATATATCTCTCCCCTATTTATATCTCCTTACCTCTCCCTGTATCCCTCTCTTCCCCCTATACCAAAGTCCCACTACATCGATCTCTATATCTCCATCTTTCTATCCCACCTCTCTATGTCTCTCTATCCTATGGCTCCCTCTTTTTATATCTCTCTAATTCTCCTCTAGCCTCTCTTTATTTATCTAACTCTCTTCCCCTCTCTATCTTTTTATATATTTATTTCTCCCTCTTTTTATCTATCCCCACATATCTCTCACTCACACATTTATCCTGTGTTTCTCCCTCCCCATCTCTATCTCTATATCTCTCACACTCACACTCACACTCACACATGCTCCCTATTACTTACTCCCTATCTCTATCTTTATTTCCATCTCTCTTATACACTTCTCTCCCTTAATCTCTCCTACTCTCTATATATATCACTTCCTATATCTTTATCTTTATCTCTCTATCTTCCTCTGGCTCATTCTCTCCCTTCTATCTCTATTTGTCCCTCTCTCTATTTCTCTCTCCTTCCATCTTTCCCTCTCTCTCACCCGCTCGATATTTCATAAGTTATATCTAATATGTCTCTCCTTTCTATTCCTATCTCTACCCCTAGATCTATCCCTATTTCTCCCTCTCTCTCCCTTTTTCCATCCTCATCTCTCCATCTCTCCCCATCACTCCCTCTTTTTTATATCTCTCTATTTCTCCTCTCTCTCTAATACACACACACACACACACACACACACACACACACACACACACACCATATCTTTATCTATATATCTCTATCTTTCCCTCTCTCTATCGCTCTCCCTTTCTCTAAAACTTTCTCTATTACTTGTCTCTATCACCTTCTTTCTCTCACTCTTGTCCCCTCCATATCTATCTTCATATATATCTCTCTCCCTCACTATCAATATATCATTACCTCCACCCCTCTCTCTCTCTCTCTCTCTCTCTCATTCACTCCATGTCTCTTTTATGATATCTCTATCCCTCTATCTCTCTTTATCTCCCTCTTTCTCCTCTCTATATATCTCTCTCCCCCTATCCCTCTTTGTCTATCCATATTTTCCTTTATCTATAACTCTCTCTCTCTCTCTCTCCACATCTTTCTCTACCTATATCTCCTTATCTCTTTATCTCTCTCCATCTCTCTATATTTCTGTCTATCTATATCACTCCCTCTCTCTATTTCCCCTTATCTCTCCCTCCCTCATTCCCTCTTTATCTCCCTTTCTATCTCTTTATAACTACTTTTATCTCCCTTTCCCTTCTTGTAAATCTGTATCTCTTTCTTTCCCTTTCAATATCTGTATATCTCTACCTAAAATCCTCCCATATTTCTCTCACTCTCTCTCCATATTTGTTTGTCTATCTCTAGTTCTCTCAATTTTCTATCACTTTATCTCTCTCCCTCTCCCCCTCTCTCTATATGTCCTTATATCTCTATCCTTCCATCACTCTATCTCTCTCCCATCCTCTATAGATCTCTCTTTATCTTCCTCTCTATCCCCTTATCTTTAGAACTTTATATATATATATATATATATATATATACATCTATCTATTTATCTCTCTTCCTTTCTACATCTATCTTCCTCTCTTCCCCTTTATCTCTATATGTTTCTCCCTCTACCTATCCATCTAGATGCCCATCCCTCCTTTTTAGGCCTCTATATTTATCTCTTTTCTTCTCTATATCTATTTCTCCATATTTATGCTTTCATCTATCCATCTATCTCTATTTGTTTATCTCTCTATCTCTCTCTACCATTATATCTCTCCCTCTCTCTACATATCAATTCCTATCTCTATCTTTATCTTTTTTATCTCCCCCTCTCTCTTTCTATTTATTTTTCAATCTTCCACATCTATCTAATCTTATCTCCTTTATATCTTTAACTCTCCATATCTCTCTCTTTTTCTCGATCTTCCTCTTCTCTTTCTCCATCTCATCTGCATCTCCATTTCCATCTCTATCTATATCTCTATCTTCTTCTCTATCTTTATCTCTTTACCCCTCTCTCTCTTGCTCTTCCCCCCTCTATCTCTCCTCACTGTTTCTATCTCTACCTCTTTCTTCCTCTCATCCAACTGCAAACATGACATGAGCTTGTTAGTAAAGAAACTTGATTATCTTCCTAATTCAAAGGTTTTATTTCAGTTTTGATTGGATCCTTGTAAGTGGATGGAAAGTGGATTTGAAGCTATGAGTTATCCATTGAGACCTTTGTTACACCAACAACATCAATTTCTAAATGACCTATTAATTGATCTCATGTACTACAGAAATTTATGCAAACAATTAACCGAAATTTCCTGTATTTAACCTTCCACGACTCTCCGACATGTCCATTGGACACCAAGGTGCAGTTGCTAGTTAATAATTATGGTCAAAACTGATATACAGCATATACCTACATAGGTATCTCGTGGAAATTTGCACACGCAATTACAACAGCAGCGTTCGGCATTGGATTTTGTATAACCACTCATATGCTAAAACTACCGTCCACTATGTCGGACCGCCCTGGGTTTATTTATTCTTAATTAAATACAGCCCTGGGTTTATTGGATGGATTTGTACTTGCTCCATCTGACTGGTATTTCGTCTTTTAAACGTTGCTGTCGCAATTGATGCGTCAGGCTAAATCTGAACCTTCCCTAAGTTCGTTTATTCAAAACCTGAATTGGAAAGGGAAGATATCTTGTATTCAGTTATTATAGGGAAGGAATAATCAAGAAGAGAATAGCAACTCCCTTAATCCCACCGCCTCTGGATCGCGCTAAAAGTCTTTCAGATTCTCTGTTTTTTGGGACGATCAAATCGTTGGTCTGAATGGTGGGCAATCTTCAATCACAATGGTTTCACGCATGCCTCCTATAACATCAATAATCTTGTCATACTCTCTCTGCTCTGCTTGTGCTTGTGCTTGTGCTTCTGTTTCGGGGATCCCAAAGAAGGGTATAACTACCAGCTGCTTTTCAGTTTATCCTTAAGGCATTTGCTGCTCTGCTTTACTATGCCCATCTTTGATTTGTAATAAGCGATTATAGAAATCCTTGACGAGAGTGGGCATCATCTTGATAACACAGTGAGATTTTCTGACCTGAAAATGGCAAAGAAGGACAAGGAGAGCGTTATGGTCTCTACAACAAGTCCAACAAATCCTAACCCTAAACATGGAAGTGCTAGAAAGAGGGATGCAAAGAATAAAAGGGCAGAACCTGAAATATTTCCCGAGGCAAAATCATTGCCAGGCGTTTCATCTGCAGGCAGTGCTGGTCGCCATTACCCCAAGTCGCCCATGGCTTCCATGCATAAGAAGAATCAGGTATGTAATTCTATACATTTCCAAGTCAGATCGGGTTCAAAACAAGTAGGTAATATAGCGATTGTAAATGCAGGTAAAGGGAAATAAGCTTAGCGTTGTGCTGGTGACCATAAATGTATTGGGCAGTGCTGGTCCCTTGCGGTTTCTGGTGAGTTGTGATTATCAAGTGAAGAAAGTTATGGAAATTGCCCTTAAATCATATGCTCGCGAAGGTCGTTTGCCTGTTGTTGGACAAAACATCAAACAGTTCGAGCTACACTGTGCTAACAGCGGCTATGGTCAAGGTACTCTAACTTAGTGTGAGAAACAATTTACTTATTGAACATCAATTACTATCTAAAATATATAAAATTCAAGAAACATGTTAAAAATCGTATACTTGATTTTCTTTTCTAAATTCTGTTGTTGATTCATTCATGATAGTTTCTTTAATTTTATGAACATAAATATTTATTTATTTTTTCAATGTTAAAACCTTTCAACACTTATTATATTTATACCTTTTGTTCAAGATAAAGCTGAATATTATCTAGACAAATAGGTTAGAAATATAAACTCACGCAAAATTTATTAGGGTTTATCTAGAACTAGGAACATGTTTAATTCAATAGTTATAGTTTTAGCTAAAGTTTAATGTAGAGATTTTTCACATGTGTTTTTTTAATTTGGCAGCTTTGGATTCATCTCAAATAATTGGAACTTTGAAAACAAGGAATTTTGTATTATGCAAGAAAAATGACTGTAAACTTTCACAAGAAGAGGAAAAAGTTACCAACAAATCTTTTTGTCCTCATCACCCAAAGATCAAGTTGTGGAAGAATTGGTTGAACACCATGAGATTGAGTTGTGGAATTTCTTGAATATAAATAGCATTCATTAATGAGTGTTTATTGTGAAACTTATTATGTCTTCATAATTATTCATCTTGTATTTGAAGAGTTAAGGCCGAAGACAATCCAATATCTCAATGTATGCTTACTCCCTTTGTCTAGGGTGTTATATCCTATCTCCCTTATTTTGTGTCATTGAGTTTAGCTAGACTTGTGTCATTATTATTACATTTACCTTCATGGTGACTAATTTTACTAAGTATTCAATTATTATTTGTGTGTAAGAGGGTGTTGAATTGGTATATATGCCATATCACATGGATTGAGTTGACAATCATCTCTACTTATTTTTGTATGTTCATATTTTATGAATAAATATGTGCTTTCATGTGAAATGATCATATTGGTGTATGAGCATACATTGTTACACTAACATAAAAATTTGTTCAATTTATTTCAACTCATTTTATTTTTTAAGATTTAGGATGTTCATTATATCTATGCATTTGAATCCCACTTTGAGATCTACCCTTTTTTTATCATGATTCAATCCTATCATGTATAGGATCTATTTAAAGGGGCTTAGGATTGATTACCAAATTTTAAAAGCTTTGACATAAAATACAAGTTCAACCACTCTTTTCTTGCAATTGTGAGACAACTTCACACATGTTTTTGTGTTTTTTATTAAGGAAAAAATGGGTTTTACAGGGACCCGAAATGACAGAGTTTACAAGAAAGATAAAATTTTCAAACAAAGTTCACTAAGGAAAGCTACATTACAGACAAAAAAGGACAACAACAATGAGACAGAAGTCAACAAAAAGCCAACACTAGACAAACAAAGCTAACCTAAGGAATTTAAGGTATTAGTAATCTTAGCTTCCAGGTTATTCATCTCTTAAGCCACCTTCTTTAGCTCCTGGATATCCTGAGGCACAAAATCCTCTTTTTTCTTCAAGTTGGCTCTAGTCCTCTTTGAGGGGCTGAAATCCTCTTTTTGACTTTTGACTTTATCAACTTCTAAGTCGACAAACAGGGTCCTCTATTGGGTATTTTCTAGCTTTTCCACTAAGGTGCTCATTGTGGTAGCAGAATTCTTCACAATTATGTGGCTTTGCTTCATGATGGAGTTCATAGTTTCCTGGATTTTGCCAATTTCCCCTTCCAGATGCTTTTTCTTTCTCTCTTTTTCCTTCTTCATCTTATCCATGAGCTCGATAGTTCTTTGAAGGCACTCGACCATTGACATCTTCTCTTCCTTGATCCACAAAACCCCAATAGCATTCTGAGGTACCCCTTTAGCTTCCATTTCATCTATCTTACTAGAGACAACCATGTTCTTTATGCTAAGGTCCTTTATCTCATGAAAAACCCACTTAATAATCCTGAAGTAGTCAACCACCCCATTTCTTGCAATTTCTAGTATGTTGTCAAGAAATTCTCGATCAACCTTGAAGTAGTGGTCTTCAGGTCTGAGATCTCCAGGAAATTTGGGCCTATTTTCTCTTCCGATGGGAGGGTAAGAGGTATGGGATCCATCAGTGGAATCAGGGGCATTGGAGGAATCCACCAGAGAATCCTCGGAATAAGAAACCATCTTTTTCTTGGGAAGGGCTTTCTCTGTGAGATTTTCTTCGACACATTATTGGGGGGAGGAGACTCTTCCTCTTCCCATTCAGTGTCCCATTCACCTTTGTCCTCAGACACACTAATATCAATATTATATCCTTTCGAGGCTGAAGTTGAAATGGGGTTCGACAGGGCCGACATATTTTCAAAATGCTCATGGATTAACTAAATAAGGCCAGCATGTAGGATAGGATCCTTCATAGGGCATTTTTGATGTTTCTTAATACTATGTTTCAAAGAGAAAAACAAGTAGTAAGGAAATAAAATCCTCACCTTGTGTCCAAAAAGATTGAGGAAGGAAAAATGGTAGTCGTACACTCTAGTAAATCTACCATCCACCGTGATGTATTCCATGATAACTCAAAGAACCTCCCTCCATACTGTCTTTACCTTCCTAGCATCAACATAACTATTAGAAATTTTGACCAGCGCCTCCCTTTCCTCATCGGTTTTGGGAAATTTGATGTCCGCTTCATCCAAAAACTTTCTGTCACGAAAGAACTTCACCCCCTCTATGGAAAGCCTAGTAATTTCCCTAAAGAGATTCTGATCTATCTTCACCTTCCTCCCAGAGAGCAATTCCATCATCCTTCCAATTTTTAGAAAAATACTCTATAATTTATGGGTTAGCACCATGGAGCATCTCAAGGTTATGCTATCATGTCCTAGTTTTTAAATGCATTCCCTTGTGCACTTAAACACATACAAAAAATAAGAAAATACATTGATACATCATTTTAAGGTATTTCAATTTTAAGTGCTAAAAAGAAGCCATCACATTAAGAATATATACATGTTTGTGTGTGTATGCATATGTATGTATGTATGTATGTATGTATGTATCTATGCATGTATTCACATGTACATATGCATGCATATATAGACACACACACACACACACATACATATATGTATGTGTGTGTGTGTGTGTGTGTGTGTGTGGGCGCATGCGTGCGCGTGTGTACATATATATGTATGTATGTATATGTACATATATATACATAAATATATACATATACATACATATATATACATAAATATATACATATACATACATATATATATATATATATATATATATATATATATATGTATGTATATGTAAATATATATGCATGTATATATGTATATGTATGTATATGTATATATATATATATATGTATGTATATATGTATATGTATGTATGTGTAGCATAGGAATCTGGAAATCATCACAAACAATACAAACACTAATCTAGCTAAATCACGAAAGCAGATTGCAATGATCAATCCTAAACACATTCAATAAAGACATAAAGACAAAACATTCAAAACTAAATACTATGCAAACCAAACGTAGATATGAATGCTTCCTTCATGCGTTTCCATTGTTCTTCTTTCCTCTCCAAATAGCCTTTGTTTGTGGATCTCACCTTCAAGTGCATACACATGAGATGAAAGCAAATAGACAAGATTATGGCACAAGAGTATTCGAAATGTGATTGTTTTGACAAAGCGATTATTTCGACAAAGTAATTACCCTTGATTGAAGAAAAATCATCCAATTTATAGAAAAATTGGAGAAAAGAACAAATTAGCATGAAATAGATATTAGAAGCAATTGATTTCAAAATGGCAAAATTTAGTGAAAAGAAGAAGGCTACGACACCTTCTATGTCATGAATTATGACATATTGCGAATGCAAAGCTTAGAGAACTAGAACCTTATGACATCTTGCTATGTCAAGAGTATGACGCATGAAGCACAAAACTAGGGAGAACTAGAGACAAGTTAATTAGGTGGAAATTAAAATTAGGAAATTAGAAAATAGGTGGAAATTAGGAATTAGGAAATTTAGAAAATTAGAAAAAATAGAAAATAGGAAAATTAGAAATGATGGAAAATTAGAAAATTAGGTAAATTAATTAATAATTTGTCATTTATTAATTAATTCACAAAAAGAGGAATAAGTTAGCCAATTAAATAAATATTTAATTGTGATGAGAAGACTTAGGATAAATAAATAAATTATTTAACCTAGAGGAAGAAATGACAAATTAGGTTTTATGAATAAATCATAAAACCCTAGAAGATGAATTAGGTCTTGATGAAAGACAATTAGGTCTTGACAAAAGATAATTAATGCCGATTCAATTTGATCATAATTTTGAATTGATAAATGATTTGATTGACAAATGCACCAATTGACGAGGAACAATGACTAATTGATCCAAATTGACATGATGACGATGATCGATGATAAATTTATCGCAAGATGACAAAATTGACAAGAAGATAAGGATTGATGACCAAATAGATTGCAAAACGACAAGCTTGAAAATGACCACGATTGATGACAAAATCGATTGCAAGATGACAAATTTGAAAAGAGGACAAAACCCTAATTAGGATTGACGATGTCCAAATGAGCAGGCACATTGATGCGACAGGATAGGATTGATCAAAATCATGACTGAAAATTATTGTCGACAAGACCAAATTCGAAAGCGAGACGATTGAAGAATGCAAAAGAAAGACTCGATGCTCGCAAATGATAAAGACCAAGTGCGCAACATGGAAGAAATGTTAATGTGACACAAAAACCTAAAATGAGGCAATGCGCAAATGGTAAAGTATGATTCCGTAAGCGTTGACCATTTTTAGGTGTCTACATTTTGCCCCTCTTTGAGACAATGAGATTCTAAGCGTTGTTTCAAAGAACTTAATGAAAATGCCCCAGACAATAATAATGACATATGCATGCCCCCTCGAGGAATTGGCCGGAAACATGTAGAAAAGAGGCCAATTGATCGATAAAAATGATAGGATCGAACAGACTGACAATCGGAGATCGGATGCAAGAAGGACAAGCAATTTAAGGTGCACAAGACCACGACCAACATAAGATGGAGAGGGTGCACGTCCATCTATGCACTGACAAAGATCTATAAATGGGACCAAGAAGGTGAAAAGAGCTCATTTGCACTAGCCAAAGAGGAGGATTTGTTGCTCTGGACAAGGACACTTGCAGATAGATGGCGAACATTCCAATGGCGGATCACCTCAGGGAACGCGTACACACATTCAGATGATCGGATGACGTGGGAGCAATGGTATGTATCTCAAAAACCCATGTTTTCAATTTCATGAATTTTGATTGCTTGCGGGACATTGCGGGGCCCACAGGGGATGCATAAAGGGACACTTGCACTTGTGTAGGGCAAATCCTACGCTTGTGCAGGGTATTCTGCGCTTGTGTAGGGAGACACAGGCGCAGGTTACATGACACAGGCGCAGGAGTATTGACACAGGCACAGTTGTGCATTTGTGACTCAATTTTGGTTCGAAACTGCATGCAAATGATCCAAAAAAGGGGGGATAAAGGTAGGATAGGTCAAAATAGATAAAGAACACCCTGATTTGGCCATGAAACAAGAAAATGTAGCTTGTAGGAGCAAAACCTAATACTGACAAAATGTGCCCCAATTGTGATGCAGAGTCGACAGTATCCGTTGATCACATGAGAGAACCGACCAGACTGTTTCATGCTACGACATAGACTCAGGAGCACAGACAGAGATATCTTAGCAGGACTTGGGATATATTATATCACATTCATGCCTGAGATTAGGGCAAACACAGGATTACTGACCGCATTAGCAGAGCGATGGCATTCGGAGACCTCCTCATTTCATCTGGCGACTGGAGAGGTGACGGTGACACTAGAGGATGTATGGCGCATCCTCCGCATTCCGATACATGGAGAGATGGTAGAGTATGACCCAGTGACAGGGAGAGACTCGTTGTGTAGATTGTTCGATTGTGATGCAGATGATCTAGATATCGTTGAGAGGGAGATCTACTGGGAGACCATGGCATCTGAGTACGATCGACGATATGTGGTGATAGCAGTGGTGATAGCATGCCTACTAGCAGGAGATAGACGAGGACATGGATTCCCTATTGGATGGGGAAGAGTGCTAGAGCGGATGGTGACAGAGGGGACAGTGTATGCATGGGGACCATGTGTAGTGGCTATGCTATATTTTCAGTTGCATCAGATAGCATATCAGGGAGTTCAGACTTTGAGCTGTGGAGTCACATTGCTGTAGGTATGGGCATTTGAGCACATAGTTATATGTTGACCGATTACAGAGAGACAGGTAGTACCACACCGACCATATGTGTACTGCTATGGGGGAGCACTGAGACAGGGTCCTTTTGGATACATATTGTATTGGCGACATGAGCTAGACAGATTGAGAGAGTTCACATGGAGGCCATATCGTGATTGCCCTGGATGGTCAGATGATAGTGATGAGCTACCGTATTGTAGACAGGACAGGTACCTAATTGGGCGACGAGTGAATCACCAGAGAGTGATTGAGATGTACCTGCCAAAGAGAGTTAGACAACAGTTTGGAGAGAGGCAGGATGTACCTACGAGGACTGCACACTTTGCCCAATCTCACAGAGAGACAAGTCAGTAGGGTAGTATGATTCAGCCACACATAGCATATACTGACTTCTCACAACTACAGCAGAGACAGTGGGATTGGAGATCAGATGTGGCGGACACCGGGACAACAGAGGAGTATGAGAGATGGTTTGCACGACGATGGCTAGTGCCATTGATAGATCCGGATATTCCAGTACCTAGGTGACAGGAGGACTTCCCACTCACTAGAGAGGAGGAGGGAGATGGTGAGGATGAGGAGGATGAGGGTGGTGATGAGGATGAGGGGGATGATGATGACGACGAGGATGGAGATGAGGATGGGGAGCAGGAGGCATTGCAGGACATACCCATAGAGCCAGAGACAGCTAGGACAGAGGAGATGGAGATGTGCAGGGCTACCATAGCGAGTTAGCAGGATCACATTGTGACTTTAGAGAGAGAGCATGAGCAGTTCAGAGCGGAGATAGCCAGACTCACAGCGGCTCGAGATGCAGCAATAGCTCAGGCACAGCGAGAAGAATAGAGAGTCACTAAGTACATTGGGTCGATTCGGGATTCCAGTGCACGGGAGATGGCACAGATGCTGGTAGAGACCGGAGAGGAGATACGCCATTGGAGGACATTATATGAGAGTGCAATTCCACCAGAGCAGAGAGCAACTTCATATCGGGCACGATCGAGGACAGAGAGCAGGGCACGCTCTCAGAGGTCATTGAGTAGCATGGGGGTGAGTGGACCTATGAGACCACCACAGCCAGGACCAAGAGGGACATCATCCGCGAGACATGGCAGGGATGAGGAGGACAGAGGGAGCACCTAGTGACAGAGGCATGTGCTCCTTAGACAGTGGACATTATGTAGTTTGACATTTTGTAGTCAACCTGTGGGCCATACATAGGACAGACAGTCCAATTTTGTACTCCAATATTATTGTGACATATGATATGATATGCATCGATATGATGGGATGCAATGTGTTATGACTTTTGTTATTTTCCATGGATGGATGACTTATGCACTGTTTACTGTGGAACATGTATGGATGTATTTTTTTTTTATGTGTTTTTGATGCATTTATAATATATGAAATGGATAAAATGCTTGATGTGATGCTTGACGTAATGCAAGTGTACTAACCAAATGGATGCAAGATGCAGTATGTATGTTTGGAGATCGGAGCACTAGACTGAACTGACTATCCAAATGGATGGAAGAAATGTTAGTAAGAAGAAAATGAGACAGAGGACAGTTAGAGACGAAGAAAAACTTGCTTTCAGTAATGCACTTTGTAGGTGAGAACCTTTATTTTAATGTAGCAAAATGGATGCATAGCCTCATGGCATGGAAGGCCAGAGCTGAAATGCAACCCTTTTTGCAAAAGACAGACACATCACAGACAAACAACAATCACAACAAAAAAGAAAAGGACCATGAACCATCTCAGTCACTCTAAATCACTCAGCGACATCATCAAGCAACATAGGAACATGATCGAAGCCAAAGATAAATTAGTAAAAAAAAGATAAGATAGACAAATGCCAACAAATCAAACAAACACCTTGATCTTCATTGTCAAAAGTTGAAAGTACGGATAGGATGATCATGCTGTCTAGTTTCAGAGAATGAGGTACCCCGTCTAAGATAGGACACAGTCTGGTTTCGAGTATACCTCACCCTATATAAGACCCATGATAGTAGAGACAAGGACAAATGATATTGATGGTAACGTTCGATTGATAAGACAATTCTGATCAGTTTGAATGTCTGGTTTGATTGAAAGAGCTCATCTGTTTATGCATGATTTCATTAAAGCACAGTGTGTAATTGCGAGTCGTTGGATGTATACTCAGTGAGTTGTCTATGCACAGAGGATATATTTTTGTTTTTTGCTTTTCGAGTTTGCTACAATTTTTTTGTTCGTTTTTTCAGGACTTCGTTTGATTTTTTTAGGGATTTTTTCAAGACATTTTTCAATTTTTTTGTGGATTATTTCAGGACATTTTTCAAATTTTTTTTTTTAATTTTTTCAGGACATTTTTCAATTTTTTTGAATTATTTCAGGACATTTTTCAATTTTTTTATGAAATTTTTTCAGGACATTTTAAAATGCAAAAGTTCCAGTGATCGATCATGACAAGGGGAACACACCCAATGCGCATCTGAAAGACATACATAGACCAAGACCAAAACATATGTACAAGAAACCGGAGTATGCAAGACAATGATGTTGACCAATAACAGGTCTAGAATAGAACATTGGGTCAAGACAAAGATAAACATGATAAACCGACCAAGAGAAAGCATAACTAGAGGTCATGACAGATGACGGAGCAATGATCTCATTACTCATGGCGCCTGTTTGCCAGGTTTTCACCAAGGTACTTGCCCAAAGCGCCTGTTTGCTAGGTTTTCACTAGAGGGCGAATCATTTTTCTTCACTTTTGTTTTTTACTCTTTTTCTCTTTTTTCTTTTTTTTTGCTTTTTTCAATTTTTTTGTATTTTTTCAGGATCATAATTGAAGAAGTGCTGATAGAAAATTATGCCTAGTACTTGCGAAGATGCATGCTATTGACAGGATCAGACAAAGGTTCACCTTCTGGAGTGGCAAGCTGATATGCCCCCGAGCCATATGCTGCAGTCACTATGAAAGGCCCAACCCAATTAGGTTCAAACTTACCTTTGATGATATCAGTAGACTGTGCATTCTTAGGGTTTGCCTTTAAAACCAGATCTCCCACTTCGAAGTGTCACCCTTTGACCTTCTTATTATAAGAATGACGGGGACGGTTTTGATATGCTTGCAAATGTGTCAGGGCTATCTGACGTTTCTCATCTAACATCTCAAGCTAATGCAACCGAGAGACTCTGTGTGTCTCATCATCAATCAGATGTTGCAAGGAAACACGCAAGGAAGGAATCTCCACCTCCAAAGGTAAAATGGCTTCCGCACCATACACCAAGTAATAAGGTGTTGCGCCAGTAGGTGTGCGGATAGAAGTGCGATAGGCCCATAGTGCTGGATTCAACTGTACATGCCAATCTCGACCAGCGTCATTGACAACCTTCTTCAGGATCTTGATAATGGTTTTATTTGATGCTTCAGCTTGACCATTCCCCTGTGGATAGTATGGACTGGAGAAACGGTGTTGGATATGAAACTTTTCACAGAGTTCTTTGACATCTTTATTCTTGAAGGGACGACCATTATCTATGACTATGGCAAGAGGAACCCCATACCAGCATATGATATAATTTAGCAAGAATTTTGAAATTTGGACACCAGTGATATAAGTCATGGGTATAGCCTCGATCCATTTTGTAAAATACTCTGTGGCTGTAATAATGAACTTGTGTCCATTTGCAAATGTCAGGTGAATCTTGCCAATAAGATCCAATCCCCATTGAGAAAAGGGCCACGGAGATATGACAGAATGAAGCTCTTGAGCTAGTGCATGAATATAGTTTCCATGAATTTGGCATTTGTAGCACTTCTTAACAAAATCATGAACATCTTTTTCCAGAGTGGGCCAATAATACCCAGCACGAATCAACTTTTTGGCTAAGCTTAGACCATTGAAATGGCCCCCACATATTCCATCGTGAACCTCGTTTAAAGCCATTTGTGCTTCGTCAAAATCCAAACACCTGAGGAGGGTATGGTCAAAAGAACATCGGTAAAGGGTGTCAGCGATGATGACATATTTGGCTATCTGTCGGATAAAGGCTCGGCATTGGTTAGCGGAAAGGTTGGGTGGTAAGGTTTGGGATTTCAAATATTGATATACATCATTATACCACGGAGAGTTGGGACCAACAAGAATGCACATCACATCTGCTGTCGGAATGTCAAAAGAAGGAACTAGCAATTGTTCGACTAAAAATTCACATTTGTCCATATTGTTTGGCATATTTAGCATGGAGGCAATTGTAGCCATCGCATCTGCCGACTTGTTTTGCATTCTTGGAACTTGACTAAAATGGATAGCCATGAATTTTGTCTTGAAGAAATCTACCATGTGCTTATAGGGAATAAGCTTTTCATCATTTGTTTCGTAGTCATCATTCACTTGTCGGATGACTAATTGAGAATCTCCATAGACTTGCAAATGCGTGATGTTCCGGTGGACTGCTACTCGAAGTCCTGTAACCAGTGCTTCATACTCTGCAATGTTATTGGTACAATGAAAAGTTATTCTGTAGGACTTTGGAATAGAATCACCTTGAGGGGTGACAAACAAGATGCCTGCTCCGGACCCGAACTTGGTATGGGATCCATCAAAGTATAACTTCCATTCATTAGAGGATGTGAGAGAAAAGACTGATTCATCTGGAAAATCAGTTAACATGGGATGATCATCATAAATAGGAGCCTCTGCAAGTTGATCTGCTATTACTTGTCCTTTTATTTCCTTTCGCTCCATAAACACAATATCAAATTCACTAAGGATCATGACCCACTTTGCTAGGCGACCTGTCAAAGCTGCTCGACTAAGCAAGTATTTTAAGGGATCAATTTTTGCAACCAGCAATGTTTGGTGATTTAACATATAATGGTGAAGCATTTGTGTTGCAAATACCACTGCTAAGCAGGCCCTTTCAATAGTTGAATAATTTAGCTCATAGCCTACAAGTGTCCGGCTAATATAGTAAATAGCACATTCTTTTCCGTTCTCATCCTGTTGGGCCAAGAGAACTCCTAGTGCCATTTCAGTTGCAGAAATATACAATATAAAAGGCTTCCCTTCTATAGGAGGCATTAGAATAGGCGGTGACAGCAAATAGTCTTTGAGAGCTTGAAAGGTTGATTGACATTGCTCAGTCCATTTAAAAGCGACACCTTTATGCAATAGATGCTAGAATGGATGACATTTGTCGGCCAACTGAGCTATGAAGCAGCGAACTGACTGGAGCTTTCCTTGTAGACTACGTAATTGATGGAGATTAGAAGGAGGAGGCATATCCATTATTGCTTTAACCTTGGCAGGGTCAACCTCAATGCCTCTGTGAGAAACAATGTACCCTAGTAATTTGCCAGTTGTGACACCAAAGACACACTTCTTTGGATTGAGTCTGAGCTTGTAGGTCTCCATTCGGTCAAAGATTGGGCCCAGGATGGCTAGATGACTATCTCTGGTGACAGATTTGCATAACAAGTCATCAACATAATCCTCCATCAAAGTATGCATGAAATCATGAAAAATTGTCGTCATTGCTCTTTGATATGTTGTGCCAGCATTTTTAAGACCAAAGGGCATCACATTCCAACAGTAGGTACCCCAAGCACAAGTGAATGATGTCTTATGCTGATCTTCAGGATCAACGCGAATTTGGTTATAGCCGGAGAAACCATCCATCAATGAGAGCATCTCATATTCAGCAGTCATGTCCACTATGATGTCTATATTTGGCAATGGAAAATCATCTTTAGGACATGCTTTATTGAGATCCCTAAAATCTGTGCAGATTCTGATGCCCCCAGTTACTTTGCTAACTGGTACTAAATTTGAAATCCAGTCTGCATAATCAATGGGTCTGATGAAGCCCACATCTAGTAATTTTTTTAGTTCCACCTTGACCAAAAGAGCCACCTGGGGATGCATCTTTCTAAGTTTCTATTTGACAGGCTTGGCATCTGCTTTTAGTGGCAAATGATGAAGAACTAATTCTGGATCGAGGCCAGACATATCTACATAGGACCATGCAAAGCTAATCTTCTTCTCAAGAAAGAAATTGACAAAATCTATCTTTTCTTGTTGTGATAGAGAAGCAGCAAAATGAATGACCTTAGGGTTGTCAGGTGTACCCAAATTGATTTCCTCGGTCATTTCCACAAGCAATGTTGATTTGTCCTGACTTGATAGGGGTATGTCCACTCTTCCACCTTTGGGCGCCCCAGAGAGGTTTTCACCCGTAGGTACGTCTTTTATTTTTACTTTTGTATGATCAGAGAGTGCCTTACGGTTTTCACTCAGAGATCTATTCTTTTGATTTTTCATTTTGATGACTGGAAGAGGGAGTTGACTCCCCAAAATATGCAGTGGAATCCAGGTCAATAGCAAATCCTGCCTTATGATCACCTTGTGGTATGCCTTCCCGTAGTCCAAGGAATTCTACAATTGCTTCGTCATTTTGAAAACAATCCAAGGTGAGTGGGTCATGTTGGATAAGCTGGGGATAGATGAGGGGCATGTCATCATCGGTTGTAAGGAGAGAGAGGGCTGATATGGTAAAGATGTGAACATCTGTGGTGTCACTATCCGAACTGCTTGTATCTGATTTGGAGCTTGGGTCCCAGAATGACTCTATCCAAGCATTAGGACATGTTTTAGGAAGAGGAGTTATTTCATGTTTGTCTTCCATAGGCAAATTATCAGGGTCAAGGAAAATATTGTCAAGGGCATAGGAGCTAGAAGAAAAAGAACTCCACTCCCATTCATTGGAATCAGTTTCGGGTCGGGTATCCTCAGGTGTTATTTCATCGTCAGAGTTACGCCCTTTTCTACACGTGGTCACTTTGGAAGACGAGGGTCCAATTCGCAATGGTACAAAACCTAACCCTAAAGTTGGAGGTCGCCTCTTGGGTATAACAGGTTCTAGCCTTCCATTGTTGTTCAGGCCTAAGCCACTACAGCCATCATATCCTTTCTTTTGGAGCATAGTAAATCCTTTGCCGTATCGTTCCACGGGCAACCTGACAAGTGGGGTCTCAGTTGGATCTTTGTAAAGCCAATCTATGACATTATCATCTAAAGTTTCTTTGTCAAGTTCACCCCATCTTGTAAATGTAGTGGGAGGCTAATATTGAATAACAACTTTAGGCTCCTTTTGCAATAAATGCGGTTTGCCATATGATTTTGGAGATATTGGTAAATTCCCGATGAGGAATGTTTGATCCATTGAATATTCTCCACATCCTTGATCCTGTATCTTCAATTTTCCTTTGACAGCATCTAACAATTCATTAGGATCCACATAGCTATGTGATTTGGCCTCTCTATTGACTGGGCTTGCTGCTGGGGGGTATCCTTTAGAGTAGCACAAAATTGAAATGGATTAGGATCTCCCAGAATTGTTATCTCAGTTCCATTGTAAGGATATTTTAAACATTGATGATAGGTGGATGGAACTGCTTTCATTGCATGGATCCATGGACGGCCAAGAATCATATTATAAGGGAGATCAAGGTCTAGAACTTACAGGAAAGTGTTTTCTGTCACTGGACCGACTCTGATAGGTAATGTAATTATCCATTTGGATGGGCGCTCAGCATCATCATATGCTTTGATTGTTATTCTTTTGGAAGCATCAATGTCATTTTCTGTATATCCAAGGCCAATGACCACTCTCAAGGTACAAATATTAAGACCCGCTCCACCATCTATCAAGACTCGTCGGATTTTGCAATTATGGACAAAAACTTCTAGGTGTAAAGGATCATTATGAGGGAGCTTATCAGGTGAGATATCATTATCAGAAAATGTGACATTTTGGGAAACAGCTAGATGTCCAATCCGGGCTTGAAACTGGTCAACACCAATATCTGTCGGGATAGTAGACTCAATTAAAGCTTTTTCTAGGACTGCACGATGCATGGGAGACATTTTCAACAACTCAAGGATTGATATGTGTGCAGGTGTCTTTCCTAGATGATCCAAGAGATTATACTGACTTGCAGGAGTTGGTTTGGGAGGAGCTGCAGGAGCTCCTTTTAGGACTATTTTGGATCGACGAGTGGTGACTGCGCAAGAAGGATCTTGTCCCTTTATTCTCAGGGTGGAAACATACTCATTTGACGTGCGAAAACAATTGATGACATTGTTATAACCAGTATTTGCATAATTGGCCGTTTGAGTAGAGTTTGAAGAAGATGCCTTACCCTTGTCATGATCAAGCAAAGGAATTTTGAAAATGGTGTGATCAGTGTTAGAGGTCACATGGGGTGGATCTACCTCAATTACTCCTTGCTCTAACAGGTCTTGAATCAGATGTTTCAATTGAAAACATGACGCAGTTTTATGTCCTTTGGACTGATGATATTCACAATAGGCATTATCATTCCACCAATGTGGCTTTACCACAGGTTCTGCCTTGATATCTGGTAGCTTAATAAATTTTGCTTGTATCAATTGTTTCATTATTGATTCAATAGGCTCTCCCAATGGCGTAAATTGCTAAGGAGGCCCATCCTGCGATCAGAAAGGTTTGCATTGTTGGTTTTGTTGTTGGCCTTGTTGTTGATTATATTGTTGAGTATGCTGTTGTTGAGCATGTTGTTGGTATTGCTGCTATTGAGTAACATTGCTCATTGGTGTTTGATTTTGTTCCATAGTTGACATATTAGGAACACTCAATTTCTTGATCGTGAATGGGGGTTGATTTGCATTCACCGCTCTTGCATCAACAACTCCATCATTGGTGACATTCTTGTTCTTATACCAAAATCTATTTCTATCCCCTGAATTGTTCGTGTTGTCACTGTCTTTGTTAAGCTTAATGATTCCCTTGGCTACAAGAGCAGTTTCAATAGTCATCCCTTTCTTAATGAGTTTCTCAATAGTACTGGGACTTTTCAATTTTAGCTCATACATCATTTCTGGGACCAAATTTTGGATAAACAGATTCACTTGTTTTTCTTCAGGTATATCGAGGGAAGAACAACTATACAAGCTTCGCCATTGTTGCAAAAAAGTCACTAATGGTTCACCTTGCTTTTGCTTGGTGTTGCATAGATCTAACATAGTCACGTCGCTGTCGATGTTGAATGCAAAGTGAGATATAAACTTTTGAGCCAATTCAGACCAAGTCTTTATATTTCCTGGCAGATGCGAACACCAATCCATGGCTTGTCCCGTGAGACTTCATGCAAATAATCACATTAAATATGTCTCCTCATAGCTCACTTCAGTGCATGCCGCGAAAAATGCTCGAATGTGATCTTTTGGATTGCCATTCCCTTTATATTTCTCAAAATTAGGTGCTTCAAAATGCTTAGGGAATGGAGGCATGTATAAGCTCTTGTCAAATGGATTAGGACATAAATCCTGATTTGTATACAATTTCTTTGTTCCTTTAGTTTCTAATGCATCAACTTGTCGTTGCAATTTCTCAAGTTGTTGCGCAATTGTATCAGATTTTAGAGGTCCATCATTAATCCCGGTGGGTACTCTTTGTTGATACATTATGTTTCCGATCAGTTGTTGATGTTCCAAAATGGCCGTTTTTGGTGTCTCTGACACATAATGGGTCAATGCAAGAAGATGAGTCCACTTTTTGGCCAAAAAGTGGAAGTGTTTTCCCTATTTTTTAGATTTTGTCTCACTTGAGCTTAAATTTTGAAACACTTAGAGATTGAATCTTGGAAAAAGTCAGTAATATAAAAGATAGCTCTCTGAGTGTACTTTTCAAATATATAATTTATTTTAATACCCACATAATAAAAAATAACTTTTTGAATGGAGTTCTAAAAACTATGTTTTAAAAATGCCTGTTTCAGGACCATACCATGCATGTGTACAACCCACACTTTTTGACACAATTAAAATTATTTTCTCAAACCATTTTGGGAAATGGTTTGTAACACACTGAAGATTGATGAGCATATTTTTCTATATTTTTTTTTCAAATATTTTTTTTTTAATTAATTTTTAAATGGCTGTAATTATCTTTTTAAAAATTCGACGTGTACGACCCACATAATTTGATGTAAACTTAGCATTTTTTGAATTTTTTTTTTTTTAAATTGAAAAGAATTTTGTGTAGATTGATGACATATAATTTTTTTTTCAAAATTCATTAAAATAAAAAAGTTATTAAATTAAGAAAATTAGTTAATATTTCAAATTTATGAACCTGATTTAGTATAAATTAAATGAAAAATAGTTAAAATAATCAATTTTTAAATTAATTTACATATTTAGAATCTAGACAGTATAATCTGAAATGGGTTTCAATTTCGTATAAAAATTCTCTGATTAGAGGCATGTAAACTATTTCATTTCATCATATTTGTGCTTTCATTCATGGAGCTTTGAATTTGCAGGTTCATGTCTCAAGTGTGGCCATCCCAGGCCTATCCCGGGCCTAATCCCGAGGCAAGAGGCGGGTTGTGAATTCAAATTTTGCATAACGGGCCCCCGTTTTATAAACGGGGGCCCGTTTCATTTTTTGCCCGTTAGATTTAACAACGGGCCCTCATTTCTAAATAACCATTACTGTAAAAAAAAAGATAGATTGCATCGATTTACGACACTATCATTGAAATCCGTACTAACAAAGATTTTTTACATCATTTGGCAGTACTTTTTAATATTTTTTACACGATTTTTTGAAGAACTCAGTAAAAAGATATTATTTTTTGAAGACGAGTTTGTAAAAATGGGTTCTAAGCAACATCAAAAGAAAAAAAAGAGGACAATGACAGTGGACGAAATTCAAGCACAAAGAGAGAAGGAGGCAAAACACCAAAGAGATCGAAGATCACAACAACGACAATTGAATAACACTTCTGAAGCATCTAGTTCAGTGCCCGTTGTAGATGAGACCATTGAAGACATCATGATGGATGCAAGAAATGTAGAACCACACACGGGTATGACTGTTGATGCAAATGTTGATGTGGATGCGAATCCTGGTATGTTTTTAAATCCCGATGACTATGATGCCAATCAAATTGCTGATTTAAATGAAGCTAGATATAAATTTCATACACCAATACGAAAAGAAATAAAAATTGAAAATATTACACCACCCTCTCTAAAAGAAAATGAATGTAATTTGTTTACTATTGATAGCAATGTGCTAGATAATCTTAATGGGTTAGTTTCTTGGAGACAAATCAGAACACATGCAAACAGATTATATAAACAATTTTTCTATAATAAAAAGTTAGGATTCCAATGTCAATTAATGCTACAATTAATAAAAATGTTAAAAATGCGTAAAGTCATGAAAAAAATAGGTATTTATGCAAAACCAAAAAGAAAAGATGAATCATATAAGCAAGTTGTATCTACTGTTGCTAGTGCCATCGATTCTATAGGAAAAACAAGTCGATCTAAAGATAAGAATGCAGCACGTAGAGTTATAACGACTGCTATAGTTGACAAAATGATTGTTAGTAAAAGAATGTTAAGTGATATAAGTGGCTATTTGAACTTACATCGTAGAACCTTGTCAAGAGCAGCCAAAAGAAGAGACACAATTGAAATTGATCCACTAAACCATTGTTGGAGTTTTAGTGGTAGACTTCAAAGGTCGGACATGAAATTAAATGATGAAACTAAACAATTAATTGCAAAATTTTGGCATGATAACACTAGAGTTTCATCAAATGCTAGAGATGTTTTAAAGTTAAGGGTGGGATCAAAAATTCGTGATCCTCATTCCAAAACATCTTCTTGACATGACTCAAACTGAATTCTTTAAAAAATTTAGTGATGAATCTATGTTAATGAATTTATGAATTAGTCAAAGATCATTTGAAAAATGCAAACCCTGGTATGTTAAAATCAATAAACAAAGAATATCTTGTTGTTGTAAAACTCATGTCCAGTTTCGTTACTATTATGATGTTTTTCGATATATTCGTTGTATGTTGCATGGTAATGATCTTGTGCAGGATTGTGGTGTTTATGTTCCACCTGAAACTATAAAAGATTTTATTGGAAGTTTATTTTGTAAACCACCTAATGAACAATTATTTCTTTCCAGTTCATGCATTTATGGTCTTTGCAATTTATGTGGGAACTATTCTTCGATAGGTGAATGTTTGCATGAACATGTTTCATCTGAGTTTGGACAAAAAATGGTTGATGTTAGGAGATTTAAAAATATAGAATACCCTCTAAAGGATGGAAAGATGGGGAAACGTTTAGAATTGATTACAGAACAGAATAGTGTGAATGCATTTATTAGTGAGTTTAAAACTCATATTGTTCCAAAATATGTGAAACATTCCCAACATGCCTGATGGCTTGATGGACAGTTTCACATATGCAAGAACACATTTCCAGTTGGAACAATAGTATCAATTGTGGATTTTGCAGAAAATTATACTCTAAAACCACAAGAGGAAACTCAATCACAATACTACAACTCAGTGCAAGTGGCCATATTTGTGCACATTATATATAGACATGACCATGACAGTACAGAAGATAACAAAATTTTTTTGAGGGAGTATCATTTCTATGTTAGCGATAATCGATTACACTCTTTAGAGTTTGTCCAACATTGCTTCGAGGTATTTTATGATAATCTTAAGGAAAGAGAAATTGACATGAAACAACATATGATATGGTCAGATAACTGCACTGGACAATTCAAAAATGCAAGAATGTTTTATTGGCTATGCAAAGTTCACAAGATAACCAATGTCCAACATTTATGGAGTTTTTTTGAAGCGGGACATGGTAAGGGGGAACACGATGGAGCCGGTGCCTGTATAAAAAGAGCTCTTGCTAGAGAACAATTGAAATTCGAGGATGCAGTGAAATTCAGAGATGCTCGTGCAGTTGTAGATTGGTGCAATTCAAAGTTGTCAAAAGGATCAATTGAAAACTCTGCAATTCGACATTTCTTCTGGTTGATAGAGGAAGATAGTATTCCTATTCGGCATGATTGTAATACCATCATTGGATCAGCTAAATGGCATTCGTTTAAGAGTTCTAATTCAAACACATGGACTATATTCACAAGGCAACTTGCTTGCTTTTGTCAATTTTGTGTTTCCAAAGATTGGGAATTTTGTGAGAATAAAGAATGGGTTGAAGAATGGCAACAAAGATCATTGACACCCATAGATGCAAATGATCCGCATGAAAGAACTGATGAAGATATGGATCAAATGTTTGCATCAAATGACTATGATCGCATTTTAGATCTTATACAACAAGGTAAAATTATTTTTGAAATTTGTTTTGATTTATTAAATAGTACATAAATTTATGAAATCTTACAGTGTATATTTTTGTTTTTATTTCTCATTAAATATTAAAATAAAATTGTTTTGTGCACAGGACATGTCTATGCTGTTGTTGCACCAGAGGACAATGAAGAGGGGACAGAGTATTGGTTGGCTCGATGTGTAGAGCCAAAACATAAGCTAACTACTGCTCGAGTAGATGATGATGGTTATGACTATCCAACAGGATCTGTGGTTGTTGTTGGCACTTGGCTACGCAAATATCTAACAAGAAAGAATGGATTGCCCGCATTTGAAGATTATGAATTAGAGAAGAAGATTATACATTACTCGCATTTGGTAGTGGCAACTAATATAAAATTGGATAGATATCATGGCAGGCCTGCTAATAAACAATTATGGACTCTCTCTATGGAAGAGCACGAGACAATTATAGATGCTTTGCAAAAGAGAGAGAATGCAGATGGTATAATGGAATGAATCTAGTAAAATTTTGTTTCAGGTCTACCACAAGTAGAAGGCATCAATGAAAACAAAGTTATTTAAATAGACTGTTTATTTTATTTTAGATATGTCTTCTTGATTACATTTTGTGTACAATATACATAAATGAGAGACTATTGGTCAAATTTATGAACGAGATAATTATGTTTTAATCAAGTTATATTCATTATATTTGTTAAATGATACTTTTTAATTTAGAATATGTTATAATTATAAGATATGTTTTGATACTTAGTTCATGATGTATGTACATTTAGTTTATCTAATCACAAGAACTATTTAAATGAAATTCCAAAAATAAAATTACAAGTCCACATAATGCCTATAAAGTTGTTTAAGCACAACTTCCATAAATAAAATTTCAAGTCCACATAATATATAAAGTATGCACAAAATTTCAAGTCCACATAATTTCAAGTCAATATATATGATCTAAAGTGCACATAATTTCAAGTCCACATAATATCTAATGGGCACAATACACATAAAGTATGCACATAATATATATGATCTAATCCTATTATGAAACTATCCATATATATAAAGTATGTGTGTGCACGTGTAAACAAATATGTAAAGCCCATAAAATAGTACATATCAGAGCCAAATAAACAGTAAAATTTCAAGTCCACATAATCCATATAATATCTAATCCATATATATGTCTAGATGGTAACATGATGTTCACTCCACATAATATCTAATGTACACAAAATATATAAAGTATGCACAAAATATATATGATCTAATCCTATTATGCAACTATCTATATATATAAAGTATGTGCATGTGTAAACAAATGTGTAAAGTCCATAAAAAAGTACATATCAAAGCCAAATAAACAGTAAAATCTAAGTGCTATCATCAATAACATCCTGTGGTCTCTTGTCCCCGGGACGTGGTCCAGATCCACCTGTCTCATGCTGTACAATAAAAAAATAATATTAAAATATTACTTGAAATTAACTATTAAAAGAATCATTTATCAAATATAGTAGAATTCATAAATTAAGTTACAAACTTACCATATGCTCATCAGATCCTCTAGCAGTATCTCTCTTGTCCCCGGGACGTATTCCAGATCCACTTGTCTCATGCTATACAATAAAAAAATAATATTAAAATATTACTTGAAATTAACTATTAAAAGAATCATTTGTCAAATATAGTAGAATTCGTAAATTAAGTTACAAACTTACCATATGCTCATCAGATCCTCTAGCAGTATCTCTCTTGTCCCCGGGACGTGGTCCAGATCCACCTATCTCATGCTGTACAATAAAAAAATAATATTAAAATATTACTTGAAATTAACTATTAAAAGAATCATTTATCAAATATAGTAGAATTCATAAATTAAGTTACAAACTTACCATATGCTCATCAGATCCTCTAGCAGTATCTCCTCTAGCAGTATCTCCTCTAGCAGTATCTTGTGCAGTATCAACACCAAATGTAGTGCTAGCTAACTCCTGTACAAGGTCAAAGTCAAAGTGTCCAATTAAATCTTCAATTAAGAGTCAAAATAAGATCAAATTAAGTATTACATATTAATACCTCAAAGGATGTCGATGTGCAGTCAAATTGGCTCTGATCAAAATTATGAGGATAACCTATCCTAATGGTAGTGTCCACCTACATACATGCATTTAATGAAATCATATTTAGTGAACATATATATGTGTACTAAATAATTTCAAGTTAAGTTACAATATTGTAAGAGTTCATATTTAATTTAAGAATTATAAGATACATACCATAGATGGTGTCACAATAGTCAGACCCTCTTCTCGATGTGATGTAGAGGGTCCCTCATGACCTGAATCCTAGAGAAAGAAGCATTCAATGTATCAACATGAAAATTTATATAGTATACGATGATAACATATTAACTTAAAAAGATCTAGTACAATTTCTAGATAGAAATTTATACTATACCCCATAAGGTGTGCCGAGTTGTGTTCCAGTAGATGCAATATTGACTCTAATATTAGGTGTAGTCCTTATCTACATAAACAAAATTTATTTAATGAAGTATTAGATTGTATAAAAAAAGAGATGCACTTAGTTTATACCTATATTTAATGAAGTATAAAAAGATTGACATGTGTACATGTATATATATATCTATACCCGGTCAAGATGAACATCCGAGCAAAGAAAATCCATATAAGATGTCATCATACTATCATCTGCTACATCATGCTCATCTGGAACTGAAGTAGATCCTGCAGTAGTAGTAGGACCTACACACGTCTCATGACAACTTGAACACATATGTGGCATCCATCGAGGAGCAGATGCCATGTGAGCAACTTGCTCACTCAGGTTACCTGTGAGGGAAGTCAAAGCATCTAATGTCGAAATGAATGATGTATTTTGGACATTTGTAGGAATCAATGGAGCAACAAGTGGAACTATGGGTGGATTCAGTAGGGGATTATTACTCCGTGCCCCTAATCTATGCTGTGGCATTCCACGACCAACACCCTGGAATGACTTAATATCAAAATAATTTGGTTTTTGGTTCATTACAAACTCACAGTATAATTTCTTCAAAAAATAAAAAGGGACCTCATAATTACGATGTGGTGGATAATCAAAAACCATCCACCATCTATCCCAAAAGTATCTAGCCATTTCTGGATGCACACACCACCTAATTGAAATTCTTTTCTGGTTAGGTTGCATTGGTTCTCTTGTTTTTGGGTTGGTAAAATATGGACATAAATGAGCTTTGGTTATTTTCAAATCAGTGATTTGCCTATAAGTTAAACCATCAGCATAAAAATCATGCAACTCTTGTCATCGTCTATGAAATTGATCTAATTGAGAATCAACAGATCTAACTGACTTGACAACAGTTTGCATTGATTTTGCAAAGTCTACAAGATGGGGTGGCGTGACTTGCTCATTTTGGATAGCAGCAATGTTTTGTTCAATCACTTGTAGGTTTTCATTAATTCATTCTCTTAAACGAATTTCATCCAATCTAGGGGGTGGTGGTGGTGGTGGTGGTGGTGGAGGTGGAGGTGGAGGAGGAGGAGGAGGGGGTTGTGGTGGGGGATTTTCACCTAATAGTTCATCTATGTCAAAGACATCCATGATAACAAAGAACTCTTGCATATATAAAGATATACATGAATTATATACAACTCTATGTCAACGAAGAATCTATTTTACTAAATTAAAAAAAAACATTTATAAATAGTAACATTTCTATGTTGTTGAATGAGATACACATGAAATATATAATATAATATTGAACTTAAAAAAATATACATGTACATACTATTGAATCTTGAAATATAAAATTTGCGCACAAAACTTAACAAAAACTTTCAACGAAACATCATAAATCTATTATATATTCAATTTAATAAATTCATTTCTTGTAAAATGCATCAACTATTAAAATCAATATAAAATATTTCATACATAAGATCAATAAAGAAGTGAGAAATAAGATGATCCTCCTTCTAGTGTAAGAATACATAGCATGGAAACAATATTACTAAGACAACATAATATTTTGTTAACTTTAACTTAAAGTTATTTTGAAAAATGCACATGTGTGTTTGGATGCTCCATATTTCTAGTGTTTTAGTGTACATGATAATTTATTAGAATTCAATTACATAGTTTTGAGATAATTACCATCAATTCATATTACATTGATTAGTCTTCAGACAATCTTAAAAAAAAACTAATCTCCCATGACTATAAATGACATACTTAAAACATATTATATTCTAAGTGGTTGTCATGTAAAGACAAAACATCAAAACTTTTGAAGAGTTGAGCATATTTCACCATTAAATTTCTCCCATAATCAAATCTACACAAGATTATAATTTACAAAACCTTCAAAAAATATTATTTTCTATAAATCATTTATTATAAAACTCCGCAATCATTTGTTTTCATATATAATCTTTCTATACAATTTAAGATATCAATTCATACACAAATTCTCCTACAAAGTTGAATAAGAAATGAAACTCTTACATAAAAATCAACACAACATGCCAACAATTAAAAACAAAATTAACCTTGCAATATTTACTTTTAAAATAATCAATTTCAACAATATTTTACACATGCATTTATAATTATCAACTAGAATATTATTTTGACTAACATTCCAAATAAAATTCCTAACATACTATATGATCCTCATTCCTAAATTCCACTATCATACTTGCAAGCACTTAATTATTAAGTCAATGAACAAACTACAACTCAATGAAGCTAAAAAAGTGATGCAAGCCTATTTTTAAATATCCCAATTCCTTTCGCTGACCTAATACTTTTAGTGGCAACCATTTTAAAATTTCGTATTAATCAAAGAGAATATTTTAGGGAAAAAATGCAGTGTTGGCACTTTATGAAAATAAAGGTTTTTAAGACTCTAGAGACTTGTTCATCACAATATTTTATTGTTTAATATGCAAAATTTTGAAAGATTTTGATATGTACAGACAAATTAAATTTTTCATATAATTAGAGGTGAAATCAATTTTGAATTCTACCTCAATGATTGAGGGGATCTTACAATTTTGACTTTAAATATAGCTTCATTTAAACTCTTTCATAAATAAACTAAAACAGAAGCTATAAAGAATTGCTAAATTCTAGCAATATATGTGTATGCAAGCAAGCATAAAAAGTCAATAAAGGACTTAAACTATGAATTTCAAACCATTATGCTATGCATAAGTACCACCTTTAGATCGAGTTAAAGGATAATGTATAAAAGATGAAAGACAATAGTATCTCAGAAAGAAAACTCTTGTTGTAGCTAAAGGTTGATGGCTTCAAGATGGATTTGTGACCAAGATAGGATGTAAGGTGCTTAAATTGGCAACATAACATTGCATTACAAGAGTTCTTGAAAATAGCTCATATAATGATTTATTTATAGTCATGAAGGATAGAGGATTAAAGACTAAGATTGTTTTGAGAGATCAATGGAGTAGATTGATTGAAAGGATTGTGTGCACTAGAAGCTTCCAAGTGGCAACTTATGTTTGGTGCACATGAGGAGTTCATGATCCAAGAAATTTTTGAGGAAAAGGTCTTCTTAGGGGCGTATACACCAAGATGTTGTAAAAAAGGGTAGCCAAATGACCAAAAAAAGATAAACACGAGTGCGTTATTGGGAAATTCATTTAACACATTTGAGGTCTTTTTTGTAGTGATTTTTTCTTACACTATCCTAGGCTTGTTTACACTATCGTAGGTTCATTAGGACTATCCTAGGTTCATTAGGATTGTCCCAAGTTCATTATGGCTTTCTTAGGCTCATTAGGACTTTCTTAGGTTCATTAAGACTGCCCTACATTCATTAGGATCATTTGAGGCTCATTGGGACTATCATATGTTCATTGTGATTGTCCTAGGTTCATTAATTTAATTCATGTGTTCATTAGGACTATCTCACGTTCTCAAATAGCTTCAACTAATATCTTAAATTAACTATTTAAAAAAAAAATAGCTCCTTAGCAATTTAATATTATATACAATCGAATATGATTTCAACTTCAAACCTTGTGCACCTTTTAAAACCAAAAGATGTTGTTAAAACCATTCTTCTAATATTAGCTTAATCATAACATAATCTAATAAATCTTCCTCAAAATATCTACCAACTTCAAATCATATATCAAATCTTTTATAATATAAATTACATTCTAGATATACCAATATACTTTTAAAGATATTCAAAATACTTCTTGGGAATTATATTTTTCAAATCTTTCAGATGTATATATAATTAGCACCCCATTTAGAAAACTCATTATCAATCAACATTATAAATCAAGAATATTTTTTATTTTCTATTAATGAATTATATATTTGGCATATTAGCTTCCTTTATGAACCTATGTAAACCAAACTCCAATTTTAGTAACTTATCTAGCTTTGCTCTAAAATTGTGTCCATAATTGATCCTTTTATACCATCACATGACATAATAGGACCATAATAGGACCTTTATGCCATGACATGGCATAAACCTAAGCCTAAACTTTCATATCTAAAATTTGAAGAGTAATGTTAATTACTTTTAAGGTATACTAATTTAGTGGTAACTTTTGTATTGCCTAATGAGGATTAAGAACAATTTAGGTACATATGTTCGGTTTTATTTCAATTTCATTTTTGAACGTTTTTGTTTTTGTTTCCATTTCATTTTCAATTTTTTGTTTGTGTCGATTTCGTTTTGTTAATTATCTAGGTTTGGTTTTGGTTTCTAAATTTGTTGACTACGGTTTAGGGTTAACTATTCAAAAATATTTTAGATCAAAATCAAGAATTTACAAATATAAAAAATAATTTATTTATATGCTACTATAAAAAAAAACTAAAATAATTAAAAAAAAACTAAATAATACATAAAAAAACAAGAAAAATAGAAAAGAAAATTATGAAATGTGAAAATAGATGACTGAATGTGTACCTGGGATAGTGGTGGAGGCTTGAAGTGGAAACCACAGCATGGGGGCCCGTTTTTGATCTCTCCTTGTCAACTCACTGTCACAGTGAAAATGAAAAATTGTCCAAAAAAATGGTGAAAATAGAATTTAAAAACGGGGGCCCATTTTGTGACAAAACGGGGGCCCGTTTTATTCAGCTTCGGCACCCCGTGACCTTTCGACTCGGGAGGCCAAACCATTAACAAGCCCCCATTTTTTATAACGGGCCCCCGTTTTTTGAAAACGGGGGCCCGTTTTGTGGAGCACGTTTTCCAACGCGTAGACTTCCGCGAATTTGTGACTCATTAGCTTGCACATACCCTAATGTTCTTGGTACATCTCTTGTTGTTGTGGTTGTGCTATGCCTTGATATTGACTTTGTTGTTGTACTTCTTGGAGCCTAGGTTGATATTGCAATTGAGTAGGTTGTTGATATTGCATAGGCGCCAATTGCGGTTGTGAAGTATGATAGCTTGTTTTCCTTGGCACATATTGAGGCACATGTTGTTGATGCTGATGAATCAGAATTTGTTGACTTTGTGCCAATTGTTGTCGTGGTGTATATCCCATCATTTGCAAAAAACTTTGTTTAGGTGGTTTTCGTTGCTTTTCCTTAAGATGGGGTATGGCACTTGCAATAACTTGCTGTGTTGTTTGTCCAATCCATTGTGATGGTTGCAAGTTTGCATTAACTTGTAATGGTGCTGAAGGCACTGCAATTTGTTGTCGAATGCGATATTGTTGTTGTTGTACATTGCTTGTTTGCACATTCGATTGTACCTTTTGTGTATTACTCAATTGTTGTTGGTGCAAAACACTATCTGTAGCTCTTTGTGTCGCCATTATCGAAGGATCTGTCGCAATAGTGTTTGGCAAAGATATTGAACTTAACGGGACATAAGAACTTTGTTGCATCATGGAATTGTTTTGGACATTAGTGATATCAGGCATTCCAGTTGTGAAACTTTCTTTCATCTTAGATTTTGATCCAATTTTATGCATGTAAGGAACCACTTCTTGTTGAGGGACAGTTGTCAATATTTGTGTGGTCTTCATTTGATCTTGTGTTACAGGTGTTGTGTTGAATAGTGGATTATTTATTGTTTCAAATGGTGACTTTTGAGGAATAGTCACTGTCAATGCCTTTGAAGCATGTTTGCTCATCAAGGTAGGCTGAGTTTCTGGTTGCACATTTTCCTCATTTGGATGCGGAGAGAAGCTTAACAACTCACCGCCTTGTTGTTTTTGCACATTGACTTGATCACTTGGGGAGGTCACATTAATCATCATGTTAAGATATTTTTGTGGGAACATTTTAAAGACCTTGTTCAAGAACTTATCCATCTTTTTTGTCACCTTAGGATCTTGAAGGAACATATCAATCTCATCAGAAGCATCGGAATCTGATGAAGAATCTGGTTGGACATTTGGATTCGCTTCTTGTTGAATGCCTTGATCTGAACCAAATCCTTGCGAAAGAGTTTGTTCTTCATATAATGTTTGAGTTTGAATGTCATGTTGCAGGTGTGGTTGATTCAAATTGAAAGGTGCACTTCCTCTTGGAGTTGGTGGAACACTCCCATGTCCTAGTTTCATAGGTACAAACACTGGTTCATATAATGGAGGTGGTCCAAGTTGAACCATTCCATATGGTGGTAAAGTTGTATTTGATGAACCTTCAATTTGCACTGTTTGACTAGTTTGAAACTACGAATTTGCTATGTTGTCCATGGGTTGATACGTTGGTTCACCCATCTTTTTAGATTTTGATCTTGTCTCAACAGGCATGTCACTTATGCAAATGCAATATTTTTGGAAATTTTTCAAAGATAATATATGATATGCAACTAAATGCAAACTAAATAGATGAAAATGCAATCTATGGCAAGAATGCAATCTATTTTTTTTTTGGTTGTTTTTGAAGATTTTGACAAACTTTTGAATGCAAATCTAAAAGAGAGACTCTTAGGAAATTGAAATGATGTCTAGACCTCAAAGGACAAAAGGACCAAGTGACAAAAGGACAAAATGACAATGTCTCCCCTATATGCTTGGATACTAAGCTAGGTTTGATGAAATGACATTGATGACAAAAGGACAAAAGGTTTGATAAGGTCTAGACTTTCTAACAATGACTTAGGGTTTATCAAAGATTTGGATTACTCAAGTATGACAAAACCTAGTTTTGACACTATATGCAAAGGAACAATTAATATGCAAGGGACCCTAATATGATATGATAATGACCTAAGCTTGATGAAGAGACCTAGGGTATGCAAATGCAAATGTATGACAATGGTATTACTCTAATGCAAGAGGACACATGCAAATGAATGACTCTTATTGATATGCAAAGGAGTATGACCTAGGTGAAACTTAACCTTGGTACTTGACAATGACTTTGCAAAATGCAAACCTAAGATGCACCTAAATCTAAGTGACATGAATGTTGAGACAAGATTTTGAACAATGTTTGACAACCATGTTTGAAGATGTTTTGAACTTTGAACTTTCATTGGATGAATGTCTCTTGTGTTTAGCCTTGTTTTGAATCAATTTGCCTTGTTCTTGAAATGAGATGCAATTCAACTTTTGACAAGCAAAGAAGACAAGATACTTCAACTTATACTCAAGACAATCATGCTCATTCACACATTTCTTATGGTAGGAAAGGACATTAGGTACTTGAGAGGTAGACTCGTTATGGGATTCAAGGAGAATACATAGATGCTTGACCCCACGGGCTCCCCTCCATGGCACTCACTTCTCAGGGCAGCCAAGCATTAGTCCCCATGGAAATCTCCCCATGGTGAACTTATTATCTCTTCCAAGTATCCAAACTTGTCCTTCTCAAGCAACTAGAAGGGTTTTTGGCCTCTATATACAAGGTGTTTAGTAAGGATTTCTATTAAGTGTTACTCCTTGATGTCACGCAAGTGTGATTGAGACATTAAGCCCATCAAGATACCAAACAAATGTAGTCGCGCAAGCACGATTTAGACCGTGAGGCCCTACTTAGATGTTGATATGAGAAAGAGTTCAAGGGTCATCACTTCCCAAGTAACTACAATTCCCACGTAACCCTTCCTTCAAAGCTTTCACTCATCAGGTATTTATTTATAGTGAGTTAGAATGCCAAGGTTTTCTAGCTGTACTCACTTGGGTTGTTCCCTTCTCATGATTATCACTTGCTTGCAAAAGCAAATGGTCGGGAAGGCAGGCCCTCTAAAGGTGACACACAATCAAAACAATGAGCATGGTATCGAAGATCTGGATTTCTGATCACCCTAAGAAGGATGAGAGCATACTCTCCTACTCCAATGTCACACTCAACAATCAAAGCAAAAACATGTTCATTCCAACCTATTTAGAAATCATACTAGGTGCCTATAACATTAATGACAAACACCAAGTTTAGTTGTTTCTCCAAGGCAACCTGCAAAACCCAAGTTAGAAGTTTGAGGTGTTTAATCTTTGACTATCGATTCTGCATAAAACATGTTAGTAGTTTCATTTGTTGTCTTTTCCATGCGTATGCCAAGATGCTGCATAGATAATTAGTACCAAAAACCAAAAAGCAGAAAACTGAATGCAAAAACAAAACAAATTTTTAAGCAAAACACTGTCTTTTTACCTCTGTTCTGGACTTTACACAGGCGCAGAACTCATGACACAGGCACAGAATGCATGACACAGGCACAGAATGTCTTCAACATAGGCACAGGTTGCTTGACACAGGCGCAGGTTGTCTCACACAGGCACATAAGTCCCTAGAAAGCCCTGCACTACCCTATTTTTGGGTTTTTTGGCCTGCAAATCAACTCAAAAGCACTCAAAAACACAGTTAAGGGGTTAGATGGTTAGTGTTCACGTCAGGTTCACCAATTAATGTAGCATAGGAATCTAGAAATCATCACAAACAATACAAACACTAATCTAGCTCAATCACGAAAGAAGATTGCAATGATCAATCCTAAACACATTCAATAAAGACATAAAGACAAAACATTCAAAACTAAATACTATGCAAACCAAACGTAGATATGAATGCTTCCTTCATGCGGCTCCATTGTTCTTCTTTCCTCTCCAAATAGCCTTTGTTTGTGGATCTCACCTTCAAGTGTATACACATGAGATGAAAGCAAATAGACAAGATTATGGCACAAGAGTATTCGAAATGTGATTGTTTTGACAAAGCGATTATTTCGACAAAGTAATTACCCTTGATTGAAGAAAAATCATCCAATTTATAGAAAAATTGGAGAAAAGAACAAATTAGCATGAAATAGATATTAGAAGCAATTGATTTCAAAATGGCAAAATTTAGTGAAAAGAAGAAGGTTATGACACCTTATATGTCATGAATTATGACATATTGCCAATGCAAAGCTTAAAGAACTAGAACCTTATGACATCTTGCTATGTCAAGAGTATGACGCATGAAGCACAAAACTAGGGAGAACTAGAGACAAGTTAATTAGGTGGAAATTAAAATTAGGAAATTAGAAAATAGGTGGAAATTAGGAATTAGGAAATTTAGAAAATTAGAAAAAATAGAAAATAGGAAAATTAGAAATGATGGAAAATTAGAAAATTAGGTAAATTAATTAATAATTTGTCATTTATTAATTAATTCACAAAAAGAGGAATAAGTTAGCCAATTAAATAAATATTTAATTGTGATGAGAAGACTTAGGATAAATAAATAAATTATTTAACCTAGAGGAAGAAATGACAAATTAGGTTTTATGAATAAATCATAAAACCCTAGAAGATGAATTAGGTCTTGATGAAAGACAATTAGGTCTTGACAAAAGATAATTAATGCCAATTCGATTTGATCATAATTTTGAATTGATAAATGATTTGATTGACAAATGCGCCAACTGACGAGGAACAATGACTAATTGATCCAAATTGACATGATGACGATGATCAATGATAAATTTATCGCAAGATGACAAAATTGGCAAGAGGATAAGGATTGATGACCAAATAGATTGCAAAACGACAAGATTGAAAATGACCACGATCGATGACAAAATCGATCGCAAGATGACAAATTTGAAAAGAGGACAAAACCCTAATTAGGATTGACGATGTCCAAAATGAGCATGCACATTGATGCAACAGGATAGGATTGATCAAAATCATGACTAAAAATTATTGTCAACAAGACCAAATTCGAAAGTGAGATGATTGAAGAATGCAGAAGAAAGACTCAATGCTCGCAAATGATAAAGACCAAGTGCGCAACATGGAAGAAATGTTAATGTGACGCAAAAACCTAAAATGAGGCAATGCGCAAATGTTAAAGTATGATTCCGCAAGCGTTGACCACTTTTAGGTGTCTATAGTATGTATATGTATGTATACATATATATGTATATACATACATATACATACATACATATACATACATACATATACATGTATATGTATGTATATATGTATGTATATGTATATGTATGTATGTATATGTATGTATGTATATGTATGTATATATATACATATATATGCATATACATATATACATATCTATATATATGTATATATGTATATATATGTATATGTATGTATATATGTATACATATATGTATATATATATGTATATGTATGTATATGTATATGCATGTCTATGTGTGTGTATATACATATGTATATGTATGTATATGTATACATATACATATACATACATATACATATGTATATACACACACATAGACATGCATATACATATACATACATACATACATACATACATACATATACATATATATATATATACATGTATATATATATACATACATGTATGTATGTATGTATGTATATACATACATACATGTATATATACATACATACATACATACATACACGTATGTATATATATATGTATGTATGTATGTGTGTATGTATATATCCACTTTCATCCATTCAAACAATCATCCTTAACCAATATTTTTGTCCAAATCATTCATTCAACTTTGGGTAGCCTCCCCCTTTATTCTTCCTATTATATATCCATTCTTCCATAATCATTCTCCCTCTAATCCAATCAAGTATCCAAAATTCCAATCAATCAAATCAATCCATCTTTCTAATCCAGTTATCCAATCCCTCATCAATCAATCATCCAAGTCAATCCAATCAAGTCCTAATCCAAGCCTAATCCAAGGACCAATGCAAACAAATCAAGTCCTAATCCAAGGACCAATCCAATCCAATTCAATCCAATTCAATCCAATCAAGTCCTAATCCAAGCCTAATCCAAGGACCAATGCAATCAAATCAAGTCCTAATCCAAGGACCAATCCAATCAAATTTGACCCATCATCATTTCAAGCCAAGTCCTAATCCTCATATTCATTCAATTTCAATGTAATCCTTCATTCTCAACATGGCTACCCAGAATTTCAAAGCGTGGTGTGAGAAGATGCTCATGGAAGTTCACGAACCACCTCAACTTTCCTACCAATTCAATCCCATAATCTCTCATCCACCTATCATACCTTCATCCATCCCACCTCAACACATTGCACCTAATCCCAATCCATATCATATCTCTTATCCTTCCTCTACCTTTGACAAGGGAAATAGATCTTATTCCCCATCCGTATCTCCATATTATCCCTCATCCACATATGTACCTTCATCTCTCCTCCCATCTACAACCCTTGACAAGAGACATTTGATCAAGTGGGGTTTTGATCAAATGAGGTCGGATGTAGTTTTTTTACAAGAAACAAAGATATCTAGTGAGGAAGCTCATATTTTACTTTAAAAATAGAAATTTTGGTAGGGTGTCTTTGTTGCTTCGCATGGAGCTCGGAATTGTTTGGAATCCATTTTGAGTTTTAGTAGATGTGCTATTAAAGGAAAAATATTGACAGCTTGTAAGCATTTATGTGGATGTCCACAACGGAGTGTTGTTACTCACTCCTAAATGTTTATGGTCCTACAGGCACAGGTCAAAAGAGGGTAGTGTGTAATCAATGTAAACATCTAAAATTATTTAAATCAATATTTAATCAATTTAAGCATGTCAACATAATTAATTGATTTAATTGTGTTATCCTTATTTCTCTTGGCGTTAATTAAATCTAATTTAATTAATCTTGTCACTATTGTCCAATAATAAATTTATCAAATAAATTAATTATTTCCCTATTCTTCTAAGGTCCCTCAATAATTATTTCCTTTAAACCCACTCAATTAATTAATTTTAATTAATTAACCTAGTCATGTGATTCCTACAAATCACTTTTCCTAATCTCACTTAACCTAATTAATTCTTCTAGAATCTCTCTTAATCCCACTTATCGTTATTATCCAATTTTAAATTCCCACTCGTGTCACATCAATCTTGAAACTCTCAAAGAAATTCAAATTTATTTGAATCCCCCTATGCATCCTCATTTTGAGATTCAAATTTCCTTTCCCCCCTCTTCTCAAGGAATTTTATATTCCTATTTATTTTCGCAAGGAACCCTTGATCCATGCCTTCCATCTTAAATCAATCTCAACCATCTATAACCAAATCAATCTTGTCCCTTCATTGGCCTCCTCCAATCTATAAATTGGAGGATCATTTCCTCACAAAGGGATCCACTTCCTATATAGCATTCTCATGTTGCCAATTGTCTCTTATATTCTCTTCTATCACATCCTTATCATGTTCTCATAATCGTTCAATCTTCTAATCCAAATTTATCCAATCCATCATAATCCTAAAATCAAATCCATATCCCAATCTTGTTGAGCAAAGGAGAGAAATCCACATCCACATCAAGCCAGGAGCACATCAAGTGGAGCATCAAAGGGGTGCATCTTCCACTTCATCCATAGCTCAATCTGAAGGAGAAGGTAGAATTAGCAAGGTATAAGTGGTTTGTTTGATGTTTTATGTTTTCTTAGAGTTATAACCATTAAATCTTACCTTGCTATGTTTTCCCCTCTTCATTCATATATATATATAGACACACACACATGCATACGCATACACATACACATACACATACACATATACACACATGCATATCTTATTGTGATGAGATCATTTTAGTGATCCATATTGAAATGGTCGTAGAATGATCGATCATTGTAGTTGCTTTTTTTTTGTATGTTTTTTTTTTATGGAGGTCATCCACAAATTACATTTTTCTTCTTGATATGAGAGCATGAGACTTTCAGCTGGATCTCATGGGTTAAGAGCCAAGGACTAAGGGGTATCCACTTTGCAAAATTTTCTCAGGACACAATCTCGACCTCGTCCATTTTCAAGATGTCAGAGCCATGTACTTAGCAAGATTTGATCCTTGGTGGACTCATTAAGAACCATTCAAATTCAGCAATACATCAAGGGCCCATTGACATATGTTTTTAATTACACAAGTAAATTTATTTGAATATGAAGACATGATAGTATCTAACAAAAACATATCTATATTATTTAAGGCATTCTCATATTTTATATATTTTTATCTCATCACCCTTGAAGATTTATTGTATTTTATTATATGGATGAAGATATGCCTTCTATAGAGATTATGCCTCATTAGATATTTGATCTCTCCTCCTTGTAGAGTGAGACATTTTTTTATCCTAGTATTTTTTTATACCATTTTGTGTATGTGTGACTTTTAGGTTGAATATTATCTTTGTATATCTAGTAATTTTCATGAACATGATCCTCATGATGTGTTACTTTGAGAACTTTTTCTTATCATGATTTGATTCTTGTTGACTATATTTTTGTCTATTCATTCATGATATATCTAAGGATCTTTAGTCATGTGATCATAATATATATAGAGAAAAATATGTCCTTGTTCATTTGTGTATTTTTCTAATTGTGCCTCATTTTCTCCATCTCATCTAAGGGCAACATTTTTTAACATAAATCTATGTTACGGTAGCACTATTGTAGCATTGGAAGGAGATCTACACATTCATTTGCATTCTATGTAACTTGAAAATGGGTGATGATTTCTCTAACTTAATTTCAATTTTATCCCTTCACCATAAGACTAGGGACAAGATTGAAAGCTATCACAAATTTGTAACCTTACCTCTAAGCATTTGTATATGTGAAAGAAAAAACCAGGCCATCACTCAATTTATTGTAGATTGAGATGCCTATGTTGCAAACAATATTAAAAAATATTATTCACAAAGATCATTCTCAACTAACACAAATTTATTCTAGAAGATTAGTAAAAAATATAAAAAACCTTAATTGGGTTCATTTTAGTAAAGGCTTTATGCAAAAGTAGCTAAGCAAATAAAAAAATTAAGAAAGATTCAACAACAAAGTGTGAAGACTCTTATTCAAGCAAAAAGTCTAAGAAAGGAATAAAGAAAGCATATTAATGTCTAAATGTGACCAAAATAAATCAAGGAGAATCAAAAGTACATTCAGATACAAACAAGTCAAAACAATAGGAAGTACAAAGTAAAAAATAACCTTAGGCTCTAAAAAGTCATGAAGCAGCTACACCTTAACTTTGTGATCCAAAAATAAGTATAAATAGGCATGTGTCAAAAAGGCCCTCAATGAAACAACAAGCTGATGCAAATCAAAGTAGGAAAGCATCATGAAACATGTTTGCAGCAAATCTCAGGTGAGAATAATGGATAGTGTCACCATCTGTTACCATCAGCGATCCAATGCAAGAGTGAGTTCGACATCGAGTATGTGGATAGAAAGGAAATCAAAGGACAAGTAATAACAAAATAATTGGTAGATGCTCTGCTTCAAGGTGACCAACCCATCCTCACAGAATTCTCCGATGAGTCCATAATGATTATCACCACATCTTCTACATGGCAGTTACATTTTGATGGTTCCCGCAAGTAGAACAGATAATGGGTAGGTGTATTGTTGGTCACACCACAAGGAGATTGCATCCCTAAATCGTATAAGATAGCCTTTGCATGCACCAACAACGTTGTAGAATATGAAGTACTGATCATTGGACTCTGTTTGGAAAATCAATGGAAGATATTGGAATCACATGTTTATGGTGATTCCCAACTTGCCATTAAATAGGTCAATGATGAGTATCAAACGAAAGATGAAAATCTTCTTCCCTATCATAACATGGTAGAAGACCTAAAGCAACACTTCACGAAAATCTCATTTGAGTAGATTCCATGCATAAACAATAGGGCTATGGATGCAATGGCTACTATTGGTTCTCTCCTTCAGATGCTGACACATAGTTAGAGATGTGTATTCAAGAAACTCTTCATACCGACATATGATCTGCCTAAGTCTGAAATGGTGTGTGTACTCATTGGTCGCAAATCCCCTTGATATCAAGAGACCTTCACCTACCTAAGAGACAACATTATCCCACCCCACCTCACCAAAAAAAATAGCAAACCTTCATCCGTCGCTACACTCGTTACACAATCCTCGAAGACACCCTATTCAGAAGGCATTTTGATGGTTCCCTCCTAAGATGTTGAGACAGGCAAGAGGTTGAATGGGCACTATGTGAAGTGCATGAGGGTAAATGTGGGGCACACTCAAGTGGTCTCACCTTAACTAAAAATCTCTTGTGAACGGGATACTACTAGCCTACAATGGAGGAAGATGCATATAATTATGTGAAGAAATGTATCCCTTGTCAGAAGCATGGCGATAAGATTCATGCTCCCTCACAAGATCTGGAGCCTTTTATCACACCTTGGCCCTTATCACAGTGGGGTCTCGATCTCATTGGGAAAATTCACCTTGCATCCTCCATAGGTCATAAATTCATCATCACCACCACTAAATACTTCACCAAGTGGGTGGAGGCCATCCCTCTTACCTTCACTACTAGGAAAAAAATCTCTAAATTCATCCTGAATTACTTGATCTGCCAGTATGGAATCCCCAAAGTTATCATCACAGATAACGACAGATCCTTCAAAAATTACGATGTTAAAGAACTCTATCAAAATTTTGATATTCAACAATGCTTCTCCACCCTGTATTACCCATAAGGCAACAATCAAGCTAAGGCTTCTGGGTATGTGCAGGATCATGGTGTGAAAAAATAGGCCCTTAAGTGGCAATGAAATTTCAGAAAATCAGAGTTATGCAACTTGACATGAAAATTTGAATAATGTGTGAACATTATTTTTAAAATATGTAAGAAGAGAATATATGGAAAATTGAATGTAGTTTCTAAGCTACTAGTTGTTTTTTGGAAAAAAAAATCCTATTTTATGAAAATTTCAAATTTCAATATAGTGGTACTAAAATTTTAGGAAAAAAATAAGAAGTAGACGTATGTTTGACCACCCTAATCACAATCAAATCATAATATTTTTTTATAATATTTATAATATAAGTATTAGACTCATGTCCAGATGTGACACATATTTTTTTTTAAAATTTTATGAAGTAAATAATTATTTATGATTTTTTTACTATAGCTTTTCATAAATTCAGAAACTCCTACATCTGACCACCTTAACTTGGTCAAAACCTTATGAAATTTAATTTTTTATAATTTTTCCCTATAGTAGACGAAGCATAGGATGTGATGCATTTTTCAAATTCAAAAAATGTTATACCGTTTGAAAGTTATGAGTGTTTTTCAATCAAGAGTATTGTCAAAATTCAATTAGAAAATAAATAATAATTATTTATTAAAGTCGAAATAAGACAAGCCTTAAATTGTTGGAAAGTTGGGAACTTCCTTAAAAAACCCTTTTCATTTTATCAATTTTGGCTATAAAAAAAGTCGTCAGCCACCAGTGTAAAGTCTGGAAAATCAAGGAATACTGAAAACACGTTTTTTCAGTTGACTTTCAAGGCTTGTCTTTCCAAGCCAAATACCAAAGCATTCCCGAGCCGAAATTTGAAATTTGAAAATTTGACTACAAAAATCAGATATCCGATTTTAAAAAGTAAATTCTCTAACTAAATTTGCCCATAATTAATCTAATGTTTATTAATATATTAATATATTAATTTATAAATAAATTAGTATATGATATTAGGGAGAGGGAGAGGGGAGAGTGGGGGGAGATAAATAGAGAGAGAGAGAGGGGGGGGAGGGATAGAGAGAGAGAAAGAGAGAGAGAGAGAGAGAGAGAGAGAGAGAGAGAGGGGGGGGGGGAGAGGGACAGAGAGAGATTAGGGGGGAGAGAGACAGAGATAGAGATAGATAGATAGATAGATAGAGAGAGAGAGAGAGAGAGAGAGAGAGAGAGAGAGAGAGAGAGAGACGGAGATAGAGACAGAGGAAGAGACATAGAGATAGAGAGAGAGATAGAGAGAGATTAGGGGAGAGAGAGATACATGGAGAGATTAGGGGAGAGGGATAGAAAGAGATTAGGGGAGAGAGAGAGAAGGAGAGGGAGAGAGATATTAGGGGAGAGAGAGAGAGAGATTAGGGGAGAGGGGGAGAGAGAGAGATTAAGACACCATATGACCCAAAGCGACCCAATATGGTGTCATAACGGGTCATATGGTGTCCTAAGGGGTCATAAGGGTTCATGGGACACCATATGACCCCTAAGGATAACATACGACCCCTTATGACACCATATGGTGTCGGTAGGGGTCATATGGTATCCATAGGCATCATATGGTGTCCTAGTACACCATATGACCCCTTAAGACACCAAATTGTGTCGTTATGGGTCATATGGTGTCCTAACGGGTTATAGGACACAATATGACCCCTTAGGACACAATATGACCCAAAGCGACCCAATATGGTGTCATTAGGGGTCATACAGTGTCCTAAGGGGTCATATGATGTCTTAAAGGGGTCATATGACACGATATGACCCACTAGGACACAATATGACCCACTCATATGACCCACTAGGACAAAATATGACCCATAACGACCAAATATGTGTTGGCATATGTGCAGAGCTTGATGACATGATGATATTGTATGTTGTCATTGATGTCAATATGTTGAAGTATGAACCGGTATATTGTAGTAAGCAAACTGGCAAGAGAACCAGTATGTTGATGTGAACTAGTATATGTGAAAAAGTGAAGCAGTATGTTTGTTCAAGGTGAACCGGTATGTTAGAATGAGAACCGGTATATGGGAAGTTTTGTATCAGGGTTTCATTTGGCATGACTACCAGTTGGTAGTCTCAGCTTCAAGGTTTTTGGTTGATGCAGTCCAAGCCTGTGTGATTCAACCGATGACATCTTGTGATGAGTTAGCATTGTCATGAAGATCAGATCGTATTGCCACATCAACCTTTTGCATGTGAAGGATTTCCTTGAGGATCTTGCATGAAGAAGATTGATCCTATCTACCTTGGGAATGTGTGAAGTCTCTATAAACGGTGGAGAGCGCGTGATGGGTTATCAACTTCCTGAAGTGAAAAAGAATGAATGTTGGAGAACATCTTGAGATCTATTCAAGATTGTTGTATTCAATGTTGTATGATTAACGGACAGGATTGAGTCGACTGAATTGTTAAAACCTAAATGTTTAGGGTTTAGGGTTTATGCTACTGACCTATCTGTTTCCTATAAGGTCAATGATGTTTTTCATTTTGAATTTGTTGAAAAATGTTATGTGTGTATCCAAGTGAAGAGATACTTGATTCTTGCTAGACTAGAGAAGTGTGTTGATATCTACAGAGTGTGATTGCAGAAGAAAAGGAGCTAAAGAGGATCTGCCTTGGCATTGTGTGCTCTTATCAGATCAATGTATTACCTATTGACTTCTAACCATTTCAGCAGTTGGAAAATCCCTTAACCAAGTAACTTTAACAAGCTTTTTGTGTAAATCCTTTAATAGGGTGACTCAATTCAATGAGTTCTTCAAATCCTCTTGCGAGGTAACCTTTAACAGGGTTCTAACCTTTAATTTGGTATTTAGCCATCCCTTAGCTAGGTATTTAGCCATCCCTTAATCGGGTGATTCCTAGCAGGACCGGTTCCTAGCAGAACCTATTGTAAAAGTCATTAACCGGACTAGGCCCCTAACAGAGCGGACTTCAGAAGAGTTCAAAGAACAGCTTGTGGGTATTCATCCCCACTGTGGTTTTTCCCAATTGGGTTTCCACGTGAAAAATCAGTGTGTCATGCGTGATGATTTTCATGTGATGGTTTAGTGTTCTATGTTAAGTGGTAATGTAAGTTAATTCAATGGTCATAAGTATTTCTGATGTATTACTTGCTTAAGCATTTAGGTGAAGTTGTGATAAGGTATTAGGTCTTGAATTGATCTACGTGTTACCGGTTTGTGTTTTTCACAGTCTCACTGTGTTTTACCGATAGTGTGACTGAGATCGGTAATGTTGCTTACCAGTTAGTGCACTCTTTGTTGTTTAAATTGTGAAGAAAGTTTTTGTCTATATTGATTCACCCCCCCTCTTAGTGCCAGTTTGGTACTAACTGTTCATCATTATTCATCAATTAGTATTAGAGCATCCTCCAGGTCCTCTGTGTTGTAAGCTTAACCGCTTGAGGAAAAGATCCTACTCTAATGATGAAGATGGAAGGTCCAAAGTTCAATAGAGATAAATTTAAAATATGGAAGGACAGAATGAAGATATACATCAGAAGCATGGGTGCTCAATAGTGGAACTATGTTGAGAATGCTTATGTTATCCCTACTGGTACTCTCACCGATGATCAAAGAAGAGAGATTCGGGAGAATGGGCAAGTCATGGAAGCCCTAAACAGCAGTCTATCTGACATTGAGTTTATTGATGTTTAGGATAAAGACAATCCCAAAGAAGTATGGGATGCTCTGGAGAATATCTATGGTAGTGATGAGCATGTGAAAAAAGCTAAGGAAGAGAGCATTAGGGGAAATTTTGAAGACATGCAAATGGTTGAAGGAGAGACCATTCAACAATATGGAATAAGAATCAAAACTATTGTTGGAGACATCAAGAGTGCAGGAGGTAAAATAGATGATTCCACTATTGTTAGCAAAGTCTTGGGATCCTTGTTACTAGTCTATGAAATAAGGGTTGCTGTTATTCAGGAGTTGAGGTCTATAGACAAGACAAAGGTATCCCTAGACTCCGTCATTACTAAGTTGACCGCATATAAGCTAAATAATTATGATGGCAGTATTCAGAAGACTGAATTATCCTTTAGAGCATCTGCTGCACCATCTAGAAAGGGAAAAGAGGCTAGTACCAGTTGTGAACCAAGACAAAGCAGAGAAATGGATGATGAGGAGATCTTGATGGAATTTGAAGCTCTTCTTGCCAAGAGACTTCCTAAGGGAACTAGTAAATACAGAGGTAAGCTCCCTTTGAAATCCTTTTCTTGCAATAGGATAGGACACATTGTTGTAAACTGTCCTAATGGTGATAATAAGGACAAACCAGAGAAGTTCAAGAAGTTCAAAGGAGGAAACAAGAGAAATTGTTTTGTAGCAGTTGATGAAGGTGTCACTGATGAGGAAACAGAAGATGAAGAAAGTGAAGACATTGTGTTTGTAGCAGTTAAGAAAGATGTGTCAGACAAGAAGGCTCTTGTCTCCCGCTTTGATAATTCCAATGAGTGGATTATCGATAAAGGTTGTTCTCACCACATGACTGGTGACCGAAGTAAGTTTCTGTCTCTAGAAGAGTATGACGGTGGTGTGGTCCTATTTGCTAATGATGTACCATGTATGGTAAAAGGCAAAGGGTCCATCTCTCTAAATGGAAAAAGAAGTGTTGATAATGTGTATTGGGTAGAAGGTCTTAGGCACAACCTTTTAAGTGTTGCCCAGCTGAATGATAATGGACTCACTCTGGAATTCAAAGATGGAGTGTGCAAAATAAAAGGAAAGAGTGGTGAACTGTTGGCCACCGGTATGCAGACCAGAGGTAACTTATTTCAGCTGAATGCAAATATCAGTACATGTCTAATGGCTAAGTTTGATGATAGCTGGATATGGCATAGGAGACTCTGCCATGTAAACTTTGATAATATTATGAAGGCTAGTAAGATCAAGGAAGTTAGAGGATTGCCTATGCTGAGCAAACCAGAGAATCCTTTGTGCAGAGAGTGTCAACTAGGCAAAATGTCTTCCTCAACCTTCAAAGGTAAATCTTTCACTGCAAACAATTTACTTGATCTTGTGCATACTGATTTGTCTGGTCCTATGAAAACTAGGAGTGTGTAGGGAGATAGGTACTTTATGATTCTCACTGATGATTGCTCAAGAATGATGTGGGTCACATTCTTGAAAGACAAGTCTAAAGCTTTTGGAAAGTTCAAAGCCTTCAGAGCATTGGTTGAAAAAGAAAGTGGTAAGAGAATCAAATGCCTTAGAACTGATCAAGAAGGTGAGTTCACTTCTAGTGAGTTCAATAAGTACTATGAAGAAAATGGCATCAAGAGGCAACTGTCTGCCCCCCGGACTCCACAGCAGAATGGCTTAGCAGAAAGGAACAACCGGACCATAGTTGAAGCAGCCAAAACAATGCTAATTCAAGGAAAGGTTGCTCACACTTTTTGGAGAGAAGCAGTGAGCACTGCAGTCTACACAATGAACCGGGTACTCATCAAGAAAGGTAAGGATAAAACACCCTATGAGTATTGGACTGGCAAGACTCCTATAGTAAGCTACTTTAGAGTGTTTGGTAGCAAGTGTTATATCAAGAGGAGTGAACATCAAAGCAAGTTTGATGCAAAATGTGATGAGGGAATATTCCTAGGGTATTCCACCAAGAGAAAATCTCTCAAATGTTTCAACAATAGGACTCAGAGAATTGTTGAAAGTATCAATGTTAGAGTTGATGAAACTTCTAAGAAACCTGAGGAAACAGACAGTGAGCAAGTGGTAGATGAACCGGTGGTAACCTTCTGGGAACTGGTTGCAAAACAACCTAGTACCAGTAACAGTGCTTCTACACCGGTAGATACTGATACTGATGAAGATAAGGATGAAAAATAAAAGACAGAGGAAACAACTAAGATCATTCCTAGGTATGTAAAGTTGAATCATGATCCAAAGAAGATCATAGGAGACAAGGATGCATGAATTCTTACAAGAAGAAAGGTCAAAGAAAACTCTTGCATGATCTCTGAATTTGAGCCTAAAACATTTAAAGAGGCACATAAAGATGAAGACTGGATCAAGGCAATGGAAGAGGAACTTGACTAGATAGAAAAGAATGGCACATGGTCTTTGGTACCCATACCTAAGCATAAAAATATCATTGGCACCAAGTGGGTTTTCAAAAATAAGCTGAATGAAGATGGCATAGTGGTAAGGAACAAAGCCAGACTGGTGTGTAAGGGATATGCTCAAGAAGAAGGAAAAGACTATGGAGAAACCTTTGTTGTAGTAGCTAGATTGGAAGGAGTTTGTAGATGCTTCTTGCATATGCAACCTTCAAGGGATTCAAAATATATCAAATGGATGTAAAATCTGCATTTCTAAATGGAATACTTGAAGAGGAGGTGTATATAGAGCAACCAGATGGGTTTGCCCTATCAAAAGATAGTGATATGGTGTGTAGGCTACATAAAGCCTTGTATGGATTAAAGTAGGCACCTAGAGCATGGTATGAATGCTTACACTCCCATCTTGTGAAGATTGGATTTGAAAGAACAAGTGAAGATAGCAATATCTATTTGAAATCAGAAGGAGGTCAGATTCTGATCTGTGAAGTATTTGTTGATGACATAATTTTTGGAGGAGATGACAAGATGAGTCATGGTTTTGCAGATGAGATGAAGAAGGAATTTGAGATGTCACTTATAGGGGAGATTATGTTCTTCATTGGACTATAGATTCAACAAATGAAAGATGGTATCTTTATCACTTAGTCCAAGTATGTCAAAGAGGTGTTGAAGACCTTTGGCATGGAAGACAACAAACCGATTGGTACACTAATGGTAACCAGCTGCAAATTGTCAAAAGAGGATGACTCAGCGTTGGTAAATGAGAAGGAATACTGATCAATGATTGACAAGTTGCACTATGTAGTACATAGCAGATCGGAAATTGCACATGCAGTGGGCATTATTGCATGGTTCTAGAAAAGTCCAAGAGAATTCCACTTGGTAGTAGTCAAGCAGATTCTTAGATATCTGAAGGGAATTATTGCTATGGATTGTGGTATCCATACAGTAATGATTTCAACCTCAGAGTGTTTATAGATGTTGATTGGGCTGGTAATGTGGACGACCGAAAGAGCACAACCGGTGGTGCATTCTTTCTTGGTGGTAGACTAGTCTCATGGATGAGTAAGAAGCAAAGTTGTATCTCTCAGTCTATAGCAGAAGCGGAATATGTTGCAGCATTAATGAATTGCACCCAGACAATATGGATGAAGCATGTATTGAGTGGTTTCAAAGTTCCTATATCTGAACTAGTGAGTATATTCTGTGACAACACAAGTGCAATTAATATTTCTAAGAATCCAGTTTTGCATGCTAGAACCAAGCACTTCAAGCTCAAGTATCATTTCTTGAGGGAGAAGGTTTAGAACAAAGAGGTTGTATTGGAACATGTTTCCAGTAAGGAGCAGTTAGCAGACATATTCACCAAGCCTCTACCGAAGGCTACATTTACCTATTTAAGAGGTGAACTAGGGGTGATGTCCCTTCAAGAGGTGAACTAAAGGTGTGTGCTCCACATCAGTCAGGTATTGTATAAATAAATCTTTTTCAGCATTGATGTGTTGAAGGATGCTACTCCTTAGGGGGAGCAACATAGTGGAACATAGATGTCTATGCCTCCACTTTGGCATTGTTATCAAAGGGGGAGAAGATGTGAAGCAGAGAAGATATCTACAGTATTGGGGAGAAGAAGATGTGAAGCAGAGAGATATCTTTGTATATTTCCATCAATGCCAAAGGGGGAGATTGTTGGCATATGTGCAGAGCTTGATGACATGATGATATTGTATGTTGTCATTGATGTCAATATACTGAAGTATGAACTGGTATATTGTAGTAAGCAAACTGGCAAGAGAACCGATATGTTGATGTGAACTGGTATATGTGAAAAAGTGAAGCGATATGTTTGTTCAAGGTGAACCAGTATGTTAGAATGAGAACCGGTATATGGGAAGTTTTGTATCGGGGTTTCATTTGGTATGACTACCAGTTGGTAGTCTCAGATTCAGGGTTTTTGGTTGATGCAGTCCAAACCTATGTGATTTAACTGATGACATCGTGTGATGAGTTAGCATTGTAATGAAGATCATATCATGTTTCCACATCAGCCTTATGCACGTGAAGGATTTCCTTGAGGATCTTGCCTGAAGAAGATTGATCCTATCTACCTTGAGAATGTGTGAAGTCTCTGTAAATGATAGAGAGCGTGTGATGGGTTATCAACTTTCTGAAGTGGTAAAGAATGAACGTTGGAGAACGTCTTGAGATCTGTTCAAGACTATTGTATTTAATGTAGTATGATTAACGGTCAGGATTGAACCAACTGAATTGTCAAAACCTAAATGTTTAGGGTTTAGGGTTTATGCTACCGACCTATCTATTTCCTATATGGTCGATGATGTTTTTCATTTTGAAGTTGTTGGCAAATGCTATGTGTGTATCCAAGTGAAGAGATACTTGATTCTTACTAGACTGGATAAGTGTGTTGATACCTGCAGAGTGTGATTGCAAAAGCAAAGGAGCTAAAGAGGATCTGCCTTGGCATTGTGTGCTCTTATCAGATCAGTGTATTACCTATTGACTTCTAACCATTTCAGCAGTTGGAAAATCCCTTAACTGGGTAGCTTTAACAGGTTTTTTGTGTAAATCCTTTAATAGGGTGACTCAATTCAATGAGTTCTTCAAATCCTCTTGCGAGGTGACCTTTAACAAGGTTCTAACCTTTAACCAGGTATTTAGCCATCCCTTAACTGGGTGATCCCTAGTAGGATTGGTTCCTAGAAGAACCTATTGTAAAAGTCTATAGCCATACTAGGCTCCTAATAGAGTGGACTTCAAAAGAGTTCAAAGAACAGCTTGTGGGAATTCATCCCCACTATGGTTTTTCCTAGTTGGGTTTCCACATGAAAAATCAGTGTGTCATGTGTGATGCTTTTCATGTGATCGTTTAGTGTTTTATGTTAAGTGGTAATGCAAGTTGATTCAACGGTCATAAGTATTTCTGATGTATTACTTGCTTAAACATTTGGGTGAAGTTGTGATAAGGTATTAGGTCTTGAATTGATCTATGTGTTACCGGTTTGTGTTTTTCATTGTCTCACTGTGTTTTACTGATAGTGTCCTGACTGAGATCGGTAATGTTGCTTACCGATTAGTGCAGTCTCTGCTGTTTGAATTGTGAAGAAAGTTTTTGTTTGTATTGATTTACTCCCCCTCTCAGTACCGGTTTGGTACTAACTATTCATCATTATTCATCAATATGGTGTCTTAAGGGGTCATATGGTGTCCTAAATGGTCATAGGACACCATATGACCCCTATGGACACCATAGGACACCATAGGACCCCATATGACACCATATGGTGTCGTTAGGGGTTACATGGTGTCCTAAGGGGTCGTAGGACATAATATGACCCCTTAGGACACCATAGGACCCAAAGTGACCCAATATGGTGTCATAACAGGTCGTATGGTGTCCTAAGGTGTCATAAGGGTTCATGGGACACCATATGACCCCTAAGGACAACATATGAACCCTTATGACATCATATGGTGTTGTTAGGGGTCATATGGTGTCCATAGGCGTCATATGGTGTCCTAGGACACCATATGACCCCTTAAGACACCAAATTGTGTTGTTATGGGTCATATGGTGTCCTAAGGTGTTGTAGGACACAATAGGACCCCTTAGGACACCATATGGTGTCGTTAGGGGTCGTATGGTGTCCCAAGGGGTCGTAGGACATAATATGACCCCTTAGGATACCATGGGACCCAAAGAGACCCAATATGGTGTCATAATGGGTCGTATGGTGTCATAAGGGGTCATAAGGGTTCATGGGACACCATATGACTCCTAAGGACAACATAAGACCCTTTATGACACCATATGGTGTCGTTAGGGGTCATATGGTGTCCATAGGGGTCATATGGTGTCCTAGGACACCATATGACCCCTTAAGAAACCAAATTGTGTCGTTATGGGTCATATGGTGTCCTAAGGGGTCATATGATGTCTTAAAGGGGTCATATGACACAATATGATCCATTAGGACACAATATGACCCATAACGACCAAATATGGTGTCTTAAGGGGTCATATGGTGTCCTAAGGGGTCATAGGACACCATAGGACCCCTTATGACACCATATGGTATTGTTAGGGGTCATATGTTGTCCTAAAGGGTCGTAGGACACAATATGACCCCTTAGGACACAATATGACCCAAAGCGACCCAATATGGTGTCATTAGGGGTCATATGGTGTCCTAAGGGTTCATGGGACACCATATGACCCCTAAGGACAACATACGACCCCTTATGACACCATATGGTGTCGTTAGGGGCCATATGGTGTCCATAGGGGTCATATGGTGTAGGACACCATATGACCCCTTTAGACACCAAATTGTGTCGTTATAGGTCATATGGTGTCCTAAGGGGTTGTAGGACACAATATGACCCATTAGGACATAATATAACCCAAAGTGACCCAATATGGTGTCATTAGGGGTCATATGGTGTCCTAAGGGGTCATAAAATGTCTTAAAGGGGTCATATGACACAATATGACCCATTAGGACACAATATGACCCATAACAACCAAATATGGTGTCTTAAGGGGTCATATGGTGTCCTTAGGGGTAGTAGGATACCATAGGACCCCTTATGACACCATATGGTGTTGTTAGGGGTCATATGGTGTCCTAAGGGGTCATAGGACATAATATGACCCCTTAGAACACCATAGGGCCCAAAGCAACACAATATGGTGTCATAAGAGGATCATATGGTGTCCTAAGGGGTCATAAGGGTTCATCGGACACCATATGACCCCTAAGGACAACATAAAACCCCTTATGACACCATATGGTGTTGTTAGGGGTCATACAGTTTCCATAGGGGAATATGGTGTCCTAAGATACCATATCACTCCTTCAGACACCAAATTGTGTCGTTATGGGTCATATGGTGTCCTAACGTGTCATAGGACACAGTATGATCCCTTAGGACACAATATGACCCAAAGTGACCCAATATGGTGTCATTAGGGGTCATATGGTGTCCTAAGTGGTCATAAGGGTTCATGAGACACCATATGACCCCTAAGGACAACATACGACCCCTTATGACACCATATGGTGTCGTTAGGGGTCATATGGTGTCCATAGGGGTCATATGGTGTCCTAGGACACTATATGACCCCTTAAGACACCAAATTGTATCGTTATGGGTCATATGGTGTCCTAAGGGGTCGTAGGACACAATATGACCCCTTAGGACACAATATGACCCAAAGCGACCCAATATAGTGTCATTAGGGGTCATATGGTGTCCTAAGGGGTCATATGGTCATATGACCCATTAGGACAAAATATGACCCATAACGACCAAATATAGTGTCTTAAGGGGTCATAATATGACCCATTAGGACCCAATATATCCCATAACGACCAAATATGGTGTCTTAAGGGGTCATATGGTGTCCTAAGGGGTTGTAGGACACCATAGGACCCCTTATGACACCATATGGTGTTGTTAGGGGTCATATGGTGTCCTAAGGGGTCGTAGGACATAATATGACCCCTTAGGACACCACAGGTCCAAAAGCAACCCAATATGGTGTCATAATGGGTCGTATGGTGTCATAAGGTGTCATAAGGGTTAATGGGACACCATATGACCCCTAAGGACAACATACGACCCCTTATGACAACATATGGTGTCGTTAGGGGTCATATGGTGTTGTTAGAGGTCATATGGTGTCCTGGGACACCATATGACCCCTTAAGACACCAAATTATGTCGTTATGGGTAATATGGTGTCCTAAGGGGTCGTACAACACAATATGACCCCTTAGGACACAATATGACCCAAAGCGACCCAATATGGTGTCATTAGGGGTCATATGGTGTCCTAAGGGGTCATATGGTCATATGACCCATTAGGACAAAATATGACCCATAACGACCAAATATGGTATCTTAAGGGTTCATATGGTGTCCTGAGGGGTTGTAGGACACCATACGACCCCTTATGACACCATATAGTGTCGTTAGGGTTCATATGGTGTCCTAAGGGGTCGTAGGACATAATATGACCCCTTAGGACACTATAGGGCCCAAAGTGACCCAATATGGTGTCATAACGGGTCGTATGGTGTCCTAAGAGGTCATAAGGGTTCATGGGACACCATATGACCCCTAAGGACATCATAAGACCCCTTATGACACGATATGGTGTCGTTAGGGGTCATATGGTGTCTGCGGACACCATATGACCCCTTAAGACACCATATTGTGTTGTTATGGGTCACATGGTGTCCTAATGGATCGTAGGACACAATATGACCCCTTAGGACACAATATAACCCAAAGATACCAAATATGGTGTCATTAGGGATCATATGGTGTCTTAAGGGGTCATAAGGATTCATGGGACACCATATGACCCCTAAGGACAACATACGACCCCTTATGACACCATATGGTGTCATAAGGGGTCGTATGTTGTCCTTAGGGGTCATATGGTGTCCTAAGAAACCATATGACCCCTTAAGACACCAAATTGTGTCTTTATGGGTCATATGGTGTCCTAAGGGGTTTTAGGACATAAAATGACCCCTTAGGACACAATATGACCCAAAGTGACCAAATATGGTGTCATTAGGGGTCATATGGTGTCCTAAGGGGTCATATGATGTCTTAAAGGGGTCATATGACACAATATAACCCATTAGGACACAATATGACCCATAACGATGAAATATGGTTTCTTAAGGGGTCATATGGTGTCCTAAGGGGTCGTAGGACACCATAGGACCCCTTAAGACACCATATGGTGTCGTTAGGGTTCATATGGTGTCCCAAGGGGTCGTAAGACATAATATGACCCCTTAGGACACCATAGGGCCCAAAGCAACCCAATATGGTGTCATAACAGGTCGTATGGTGTCCTATAAGACCCCTTATGACACATATGGTGTCGTTAGGGGTCATATGGTGTCCATAGGGGTCATATGGTATCCTAGGACACCATATGACCCCTTAAGACACCAATTTGTGTCATTATAGGTCATATGGTGTCCTAACGGGTCGTAGGACACAATATGACCCAAAGCGACCCAATATGGTGTCATTAGGGGTCATATGGTGTCTTAAGGGGTCATAAGGGTTCATGGGACACCATATGACCCCTAAGGACAACATACGACCCCTTATGACACCATATGGTGTCGTTAGGGGTCATATGGTGTCCATAGGTGTCATATGGTGTCCTAGGACACCATATGACCCCTTAAGACACCAAATTGTGTCGTTATGGGTCATATAGTGTCCTAAGGGGTCGTAGGACATATTATGACCCCTTAGGACACCATATGACCCAAAGCAACCCAAATATGGTGTCCTAAGGGGTCATATGATGTCTTAAAGGGGTCATATGACATGACAATATGACCCACTAGGACACAATATGACCCATAACAACCAAATATGGTGTCTTAAGGGGTCATATGGGTTCATGGGACACCATATGACCCCTAAGGACAACATACAACCCCTTATGACACCATATGGTGTCGTTAGTGGTCATATGGTGTCCTAGGATACCATATGACCCCTTAAGACACCAAATTGTGTCGTTATGGGTCATATGTTGTCCTAAGGGGTGGTAGCACACAATATGACCCAAATATCTCTCTCTCTCTCTCCCTCTCCTCCTCTCTCTCTCTCTCTCTCTCTCTAAAATATGACTAAGAAAATATGATATCGGATTTAATCAGATATCTGATTTCTGCCATTGCCATTAATGTGGTAGTTCTGTAAAAAAAAGGCGGCAACGGGAAAAATTTTGGGGACCACAAATTTATACATTAAAATCGGATATCTAATAAAATTGGATATCTGATTTTTGTACATAAAAAAGAGACTTGTGGGCCATTTTGTGGATTCTAATAGCCCACAATATGCATATTCTATTTTCTATCCACAATCACGGGTTTTTAGACAGGTTGAGGCAAATTTGTGCTTTTGGGAGATTCTTAAAGTCAAATCTTACATTGTTAATCATGTAGGAGCATCTGTGTGGAGGGAAATGGGGAGTAGTAGTCATCAGAAGTCTAAAAGCAAAAGAAAACTTTCAAATGACCAAATTGAAGTGTATAGAGAAAGAGATAGAGAATGTCATAGGAGGAGAAGACAAGGTATGTTAAATATTGCTAATGTTACTTCAAGTGAAGAGGAAATTGAATTTGAAAATGTGCCACAAGTTATTGAAAATGAAAATGTAGATTTTGAAAGTGAAAATTTTGAAAATGTTGAAAGTGATAATGAAAATGCTCAACATGTGGAAAATTTTGACATAGGAGGTGAAAATGTGGAAAACTTTGACATTGAAGGTGGAATTGCTCAACCAAGTGAACCATATGTAACACCTAATTACTTTAGAAATGAAGACCCTCTCATGGATGAAAGACAAATTCCAAATCCAAGACCTTCAAGAACCACAAAATGGTTATTTGAAATCGACGAGAACATTATTGTGAATCTTGAAGGCAAGAGGTCAACAAGAACCGTTCGATTGTGGGCTATACAACTTTTCAACCAAAATTTTAGCAATAAGACATTGACCGAGCAATGCCAACTCTTTGTTCAATTGCTAAAGATGATAAAGATGAGACCATTGCTAAACAAATTGAAGATTCATATGAACAAGAAGATGGAGAGAAATTCTATTATTGCAAAAAATCTATTTGACGCTCTCAATTCTATTGGAAAGAATACCAAAGAAAGAGATAAGAGAGCTGCTCGAAGAGTGATTACAACCTCCTTAGTAAGCCATCAATTGAGGAAGACTCGTCAAATGAGACAAACTTGTGTTGATTTTAACATAAACCATAAAACTTTGGATAGAGCACTTGCATGAAGACAAAGACTTGACGATCCACTTCAACAAGATACATGGGATTTTGGTGGGAGGCTTTCATGTGTTGATAGAAAGTTGACTGACAATGTGAAGGAGGAGATTCAACAATTTTGGCACTCTAATTCTAGAGTGTCATCCAATGTAAAGGACGTTTTGAAATTAAGAATTGGCAACCGAGACCGCACACCGCATCCCAAACATTTCTTGGAATCAAGCCAAACAATGTTGTACAATTTTTTTTGTGAATTACATCCAAATTTGCAAATATCACAAAGGGCCTTTGAATCTTTGAAACCATTTTACTGTGTTCCTCTTAAGATTTGCAATACTTGTTGTTGCAAGTACCATTTGGAGTTTTCAATGTACCATGAACTTTTATGTCATATTCGTTCTACGATGCATACTAATGAGATGTTGTAGGAGTGTGGTGCAATGTTATTTCTGAGATCATCAAGAGACTTGCAATATCTATTTTTATGCCCTAGAGATGATGGCTACTATTTCTATAGAAATGATTGTTTGAATTAGAAATGCTCAGAATGTGGTGGGTTCTCAAAGTTTGTTTCATGTTTTCATGAAGGCAATGCACACGAGTTTGGAAAGAATTATGTTGAGAAAAAAAGATATGAGACAGTGAAATATACTTTGAAGAGTGGAGGTGAAGGTTCTAGATGCGAATTAGTCTCAAGAGAAGTGAGAATTGCTGATTTTATTTTGGATTTTAAGGAAAATATTTTCTACAAGTATGCAAGGCTCACCCATAGGTCTCAGTGGTTGGATCAATAGTTCAGGATGTGTAAGAACTCTTTCCCGATTGGCACTATTGTATCGGTGGTTGATTTTGCAGAGAACTATACATTGCAACCACATAATGAGGTATAGTCTCAATACTACAATTCAGTCCAGATTGCTATTTTTGTTCACATTACATATAGACATGCTCTTGATAGTATAGAAGAGGACAAGAAGATAATCAGGGAGTATCATTTTTATATGAGTGATGATAGATCACACTCCTCCGAGCATGTGCAACATTCTTTCGAGAATTTTTTTGAGTTCTTGCATGAGAAAGATATTGCAATTGACCGACATATAATATGGTCAAATAACTGTACGGGTCAATTCAAGAATGCCTGTATGTTTTATTGGTTGAGTAGAATGCATGTAGAGAGGCGTATACCTCATATTTGGTGTTTTTTTGAGGCAGGACATGGGAAGGGAGAGCATGATGGAGTAGGTGCATGTTTGAAGAGAGCTCTAGTTAAGGAGCAATTGAGGATTTCAGGTGCAAATTTCTTTGATGCACGTTCTATTGTTGATTGGTGTAGTTCAACATTGTCACATGGAGGTACTCTTGATTCAGCAGTGACTAGATTCTTTTGGTTGGTTGAGGAGGGAACAGTGGGAGATAGATTGGATTGTCAAACAATTAAAGATTATTCAAAGATGCATTCATTTCTTAGCTTAGATGCAAGTACATGGACCATTTGGACATGAAAGTTGGCTTGTTTTTGTCAGAGTTGTGTTCGGAGTGATTTGATTAGTACAAGTCAAGTGAGTGGGTTGATATGTGGGCTCCCCACTATCTAAATCCTTTATCTCAAACAATATCCTTGTCAAACGATGACATGGAAAGTTCACTTGAGTATGACTGTCTATCAGATCTTGTACAACTAGGACATGTTTTTGCAGTTGTCACACCGCAAGGGAATGGAGAGAGATCAGAATATTGGTTGGCACGATATGTACAAGGAAAAAAAAAGCCAACCCAACCAGTGATAGATGATGATAGGTTCACATATCCTATAGGTTCAATTGTTGTTGTGGGAACTTGGTTGCGAACATACATGATTAGAAAGAATTGCATACCTGCATTTTAAGACTATGAGAGACACAACCATTATAATGTATTCACACCTTATTATAGTTACAAATGTCAATTTGTTGAAGCATCAAGAAAAATGGAAGACAAAAGAGCTATCAAAAGCGACTACTGTTGATCATGAAGCAATACTAGATACTCTTAAGCAAAGAGATGACCCTTTAGGCACACTTGAGTAGTAGGTCTTTAATGGTGCCTTATTTTTTTAATCATGCATTTCATTTCAAACAATGATCATTAAACCATAATGTTCAAGTTTGTTACGTGTATATTAAGGATGTGTTCAAAATGCAGGTCTATTGATGAACATTTTTTTTTGGCAACATGGTTTTTGCATGCACATAGCGGGTACACTCGATATAATCAGAAGGGACATATTTTTGCAACACGACTTATTATCATGCATTTGATGAGCTTTACAATTTTTGTTATTAGAGAACACTATTTGACAATTTTTGATGATATAATTATCGCAAAACCTTTATGCTCATGCAGGTCTTTTTTGATGATATACAACAATATTACATTATGAATTTTGCGTCAACATAGTGGGTTCTGTTGATATAATTCGAAGGGACGTATTTTTGTGGTATATAATCCCACCTTTTCATTTATTATCATGCATTTTAGTTGAAGTAATTATCATAAATCCTTTATGTTCATCCATGCATTTTATGTGTAGACTAACAATTCTTAAAAATACAGGTTCATGCTAGATCATTCATCGTTGACAAGACCCTCTCTTGGTGATGGTACATATTCCTTTGTGCATTAATGAGATAAAATTTTGTGCATAAACATTAAGTTAAGTGAATGTATTGCTATTTAGAAATGACCATATCTACCATCGTCTTCAACCATGCAGAGAAATGCAGTGAGAAGGGCTTTAATCAACGTGCGTCTTTCTTCAAAGTTATGCTTGTATACTTTGCAGAGAAACTAGTAATTTTCGTAATTATACAATCTTGTATGTTTTAAAAATGTTTCAAATGATCTATTTATAATTTGCCAAACTAATTTGTATTAAGTGTTATAATTTTTTTCTTGTAGCACATTCATTCCGCATAAAAAGGTTACTTATTTTGGTCTTCATTTATATGCAGGCATTGCTATACAAAAGCTTTTCTCTTAGGACATGAAGATGTCTTATGCAGATGAAGTGGGATGTTGTATTTGTATATGGATGTCAATTGATGTAACATTGTTATGATGATATACAATATCCATGAACAAATTGGTTTAGTTATATTGATGATAATGTCCATGTATCTGTACATGAGTACATTGGTGTAGTTGTATTGATAATGAAAAAAAAAAATCCGGTTTGCATATCCCTTCATGGATGTCACATGCAAGTGTAATGGTAATTATGTGTATACAATACATGGAAATATTGATGATCATTATGTATCTACAGTGTAATGCTTGTTTATATATAATTTTAGCACTTAGGGTGCTCAAGGGATGACGCTAGTAGGGTATGACTGACGATTTTTTCGCCAACCAAAAAATTGCTACCCTAATAAAACCGTATGAAAACTTGAAAAACCGAGACAAGATTTTGTAGGGGCCCCTCTCATGGCCCCGTAGGTTCAAACGGATTGTTTGCAGGTGCCACAGATGTTGAGTTAGGGCCCGTCAAAGTTTGACAATTTTTAGCCCTTAGGGCACTCAAGGGACGACGCTGGTAGGGTATGACCTTGAGCGTTTGATCGAGCAGGGGGGAAAAATAGGAGCATGCATAGGGTAATAATGCCTAACTGGACATTTTGGAGCTAACGGTTCTTCATCACGATGAGCAGAATGAGAAATTGGCCACGCGACAACACTCGATTGAGTGAGACTGACGATTTTTTTGCCAACTGAAAAATTGCTGGTTTAATAAAACCATAGGGAAAATTGAAAAATCAAGACAGGATTTTGTAGGGACCCAAAATATGGCCCTATAGGTTCAAACGAATCATTCGCAGGTGCCATGGATTCCGAGTTAGGGCCCGTCAAAGTTTGACAATTTTTTAGCACTTAGGGCGCTCAAGGGACGACATCGGTAGGGTATGACCCCGAGCCATGCATAGGGTAATAATGCCTAACTGGACATGTTAGAGCTAACAGTTCATCATCGCGATGAGTAGAACGAGAAATTGGCCACACGACAACATTCGATTGAGTGAGACTAATGATTTTTTCGCCAACCGAAAAATTGCTGCCCTAATAAAACCATAGGGAAAATTGTAAAACCAAGATAGGCTTTTGTAGGGACCCCTCTCGTGGCCTCGTAGGTTCAAACGGGTTGTTCGCAAGTGCCATGGATTCCGAGTAAGGGCCCGTCAAAGTTTGACAATTTTTAGCACTTAGGGCACTCAAGGGATGACGCAGGTAGGGTATGACCTTGAGCATTTGATCGAGTGGGGGGGGGAAATAGGAGAATGCATAGGGTAATAATGCCTAATTGAACATGTTGGAGATGACGGTTTGTTATCACGATGAGAAGAATGAGAAATTGGCCACGCAACAACATTCGATTGAGTGAGACTGACGATTTTTTTGCCAATCAGAAAATTGCTTCCCTAATAAAACCGTAGGGCAACTTGAAAAACTGAGATAGGCTTTTGTAGGGACCCCTCTCATGGCCCCATAGGTTTAAACAGATCATTCATAGGTGCCATGGATTCCAAGTAGGGCTCGTCAAAGTTTGACAATTTTTAGCACTTAGGGCACTCAAGGGACGACGCTGCTAGGGTATGACCCCGAGCGTTCAATCGAGTGGGGGGGGGAAATAGGAGCATGCATAGGATAATAACACCTAACTAGACATGTCAGAGCTGACAATTCATCATCGTGATGAGCTAAACGAGAAATTGGCCATGCAACAACATTTGATTGAGTGAGACTGATGATTTTTTCACCAACCGAAAAATTGCTGCCCTAATAAAATAGTAGGGCAACTTGAAAAACTGAGATAGGCTTTTGTAGGGACCCCTCTCATGGCCCCATAGGTTCAAATGGATTGTTTGCAGGTGCCACTAATTTTGAGTTAGGGCCCATCAAAGTTTGATAATTTTTAGCACTTAGGGCGCTAAAGGGACGACGTCGATAGGGTATGACCCTGAGTGTTCGATTGAGTGGGGGGGGGGAAATAGGAGCATGCATAGGGTAATAATACCTAGCTAGACATGTTAGAGCTGAGGGTTCATCATGGCAACGAGCTGAATGAGAAATTGGCCACGCGACAACATTCGATTGAGTGATATTGATGATTTTTTTTGCCAACTGAAAAATTGCTGCCCTCATAAAACCGGAGGGAAACTTGAAAAATCGAGATAGGCTTTTGTAGGGACCCCTCTCATGGCCCCGTAGGTTCAAATGGATCATTTGCAGGTGCCACGGATTCTGAGTTAGGGCTCGTCAAAGTTTGATAATTTTTAGCACTTAGGGCACTCAAGGGATGACGCTGGTAGGGTATGACCTCGAGCGTTTGATCGAGTGCGGGGGGAAATAGGAGCATGCATAGGGTAGTAATGCCTAACTAGACATGTCGGAGCTGACAGTTCATCATTGCGACGAGTTGAACGAGAAATTGGCCATGCGACAACATTCGATTGAATGAGACTGATGATTTTTTCGCCAACCGAAAAATTGCTTCCCTAATAAAACCGTAGCACAACTTAAAAAACTAAGATAGGCTTTTGTAGGGACCCCTCTTATGGCCCCATAGGTTCAAACGGATCATTTGCAGGTGCATAGGATTTTGAGTTAGGGGCCGTCAAAGTTTGACAATTTTTAGCACTTAGGGCGCTCAAGGGATGATGTCGGTAGGGTATGACCCCGAGCTTTCGATAAGGGGGGGGGGGGGGAATAGGAGCATGCATAGGGTAATAATGCATAATTGGAAATGTCAGAGCTAATGATTGGTCATCACGATGAGAAGAATAAGAAATTGGCCACGCGACAACATTCGATTGAGTGAGACTGACGATTTTTTCACCAACCGAAAAATTGCTGCCCTAATAAAACCCCGAGCGTTCGATCGAGGTGGGGGGTAAAATAGGACCATGCATAGGGTAATAATGAATTGTATCAAGTATTTTTCATTAAATGAATTGTATTGTATTGTTCATTAAATGAATTGTATTGTATTGTTGATTAAATGAATTCTATTGTTCATTAAATGAATTGTATTGTATTGTTCATTATACAAACAACACTTATGATGAAATGAAATGAATTGTATTGTTCATTAAATAACCATTATTAACCATTGTTAATTATTGGAATGAAGATTAAAGATTTCCATGATAACACCAAGCACAAATGAGCAACAATTTATATGATCAAATATCAACTTCTGTCTATATAAAAAAGTCAAATGATTACAAATGTATGTCCATAAACAAATATGGCATAAACACCAACTGAAACAAAATGTATGTCTAAATACTTGAATGTATGTCCATATACAAAATATACATGCCAGCTAGACATGTAAGCATCCCAAAACTATCTATGACATCCTAAGTTGTTGATGGATCATCAAAATCGACCCTCTTCGCCACACTGCTCAACTTTGAAGGATCCTGCACAAGAAAAACAAACCACGATTAATATTAGTTATATTATATAATTCACATTCAAAAAGTTAACATAAAAATGAACTATAATTGAACTATTCATGTTTACCTCATCTCCACATTTTCTCTTAGGCTTTGCAGGACTCTTGATGTATGTCTTCGATAGAGGAGGTATGTTTTGAATATTTTCATACACAACCTACATATGTTCAGAAACATGACATTGATACAAGTTAGCATATAATTGTCACTGATAATAACAAATTATATCTACTAATCACAAAATAAAATAAACACACATCTACTCGAGGCATATCTTCTTCTTCTTCAGGTATATTGGGTGTAGTCATCAAGGATGTGAAGCCAAGAATTCTCTGTATATATACACAACAAGTATATGAGACTATCTATCTATGTCTAGACGTGTATAATCACTATAAGTTATTTAAAGTATTCATTCAATCATATTTTCATTCAATTACCTTTCATTTGTCTCCAACTACACTACCAGATCCTAAATCACACTGCCCCGCACTCGTGCGGCTTGTGCCCTACAAGAGTAAAATAAGATATACATGCAAGTTACTACATAATCCAATTAATACCAATATAAATGATGAGCATGTATGTACAATAAAATACAAACAACTAGGTGCAATAATATATGTACCGTCAAGCTATCAAGGCCAATTGAAATGGCCGACAAGGTGCCCTCCTAAATTTGTCTCAACTCCTCCTTGGTCATCAACTGTTAAATAAACCATGTAAATAAAAATTAGTACTTAATATTATCTAGATTATAAATATTCATTTAAAATATAACATGAACTGTGAAAATACAAATCTTACCACTACATCATCAATGTATGATGACGGTGCCTCCTCGCCTCTAGCATGTGAGGACTCCCCAGGGTATCCTCTAGTCTGTGTAATAATATCTAGTGCATCATGCATCTCATGCACCTCATAATCTCCACTGTCTGCAAGAGGATCAATGAGTTGTCCAACTAGACCCAAGCATACGTGCCCACACATGACACAACTATGGGGCATGCATATGTGTGGAGCTGAGGATGACGTGTCAGCACCACCGGATGCACCAATACCATCAAGAGTAGGCTGAGCTACTGACCCAGTCTGAGAAACCAAAAGGATACTCAAAGAGTGAATAGTTGATATGGTCCGTGAAGCCGCCTCACAAATGATATCAGGATGCTGCACTGCAGGTGGGGGATCAACAGGAGGAGGGGGGACATATGGGCCCTGGACTACTCTGACTGCCCCAGGTCTATTTTGGGGCATACCTAAATGTACACCCAGGAAAGGTTGGATGTCAAAGTAGTTAACATGTTTGTGTAAAACAAACTCAGCATACAATTTTTTTATGAAATAGAAGGGGACATCAAGATTGTTGTTGGGTGGTTTGTCGAAAACCATCGACCAACGATCCCAAAAGTTTTTCACAATACCATCATTTGTGCACCATTTAATAGAAAGTTTTGTTTTTTTGGGATCTATGGGTTGACCAGTGCGAGGATTCACAAACAATGAGGCGATAGCAGCTTTGGATATCTCGAGATCCTTGATATCCTTATACGACAAGCCATCTGCATATTTTCCTTCATAGAATATTGCCACAAAAGGGCAGCATTGTGTTCCTCAGTCATCGTTTCCATACTCTTTATGATCAACATGAGAGGATCAAACATTGGGTTTAGACAAGGGATCCTACGATATACTTCTGCAATCCCCCTCAATTCATTCAAATTTTGTGCAATCAAATCCTGAATTGAGGGGGGGCTTGGCAAAGGAGGGTTTGGTTGTTGCAGTTGTGGTTGATCGATGTTTTCATTGTTATCCCCCATTTTTAACCTAATTGAATGTAAACAATTAAATTTAGCTAACAAATTTAAACAATTAGGTATTTGATTTAAAAAAACCTAGTTTTCATGAAAAAACCCATATTTTCAATGAAAAATCAAATAAACATTAACAAAAAATACAAAAAATGAATGAAAATGATTGAAAACAATAAAATTCTTACCTTTCAATCTATTTTTAGCAATTTTTGGCCAAAACATCGGATATCGGGTGCACTGGATATCGGATTTTTATAAAATCGCGCAACCTGTGAGTTAAAAATGACTCACGGGCTGTCACTGTCGAAATATATTTGTCTCAGAAAATTGATTCGATTTTTATAGTTAAATTATTTTAAAATAACATATATAATATAATAATATATTATATAATATGTATTATATAATAATATATAATATTATATTATATTATATATTATATAATATAATATATATAATATATATAATATAATAATATATTATATAATATGTATTATATAATATATTATTATATTATATTTAAAAATCGGATATCCGATTTTATCACATAGCCACTTTTTGGCTATTGAAGAAGGCTATTTTTTTCACATCACCACTTTTTGGCCCCCCATGATCCTGCATTAACCCTTCTCATAAAACTCTAATCAAAATCCTTAAAAAGACAGTCAATAAAGTTGGTCGTGATTGGCATCTCCATCTACATCCTTCTCTGTGGCTTACTGCACCTCCATCCGCACACCCATAGATGCCACTCCATATTCCCTTATTTTTGGCTCCGAAGTTGTCCTCCCTCTTGAGATCGAGATCCATTCCCTAAGGGTGTCGCTATAGAATATCCTCTCTGATGAGGAATATAGGGTTGCCAAACTGCAAGAGCTATAATTGTGGGATGAAAGGCACCTTAAGGCCTTAAACCATCTCTGGGTATATCAAAATCGCTTGCGCTTGAGCTACAACAAGAAAGTCAGAACCTAAAAATTTGAAGTTGGTGATGTTTTCCTTATGGAAAATCAGAGAAACCTTTAAGAAAGAGAAAAGAAAGGCAAGTTCGAGTCCAATTGGCTTGGACCTTATGTGATCACAACAAAGTATGGATCAGGGGCATATTAGTTGGCTACACCCAAAGGAGCTCCCTTGGATGAGCCTATGAACATCATGCACTTGAAGATATTATATCCCTAGTCCTCAGAAGGTCACCCGTTGTCTAAAACATGAAAAAAGTAAAAAAAATACAAAAAATACAAAAATTACAAAAAACTAATAAAAAATAAAAAAAGTAAAGAAAAATCAATACGTCCATTAGTGAAAACCACTTTGTGGCACTATGGGCAAGTACCTTAGTGAAAACCTAGTTTTAGGCACCAAGGTAAATAATCTAGATCCATTGTCTATCTAGACAGACTCAAATTCCCCCTTGCTTGACTCTGTTCCATAACATACCCCGTCCAATGCTCATATCCCATAATAAAAATCAAATATCTGATGTCATCCCCACCCCTTACCAATGAGGAGGATTGCACAAGCCTAATTAAATGGCCATCTGCAGGATGACTCTCACCATCATTCCCCCCACTTCATTTGCAGTCGGTTGTCTCCTTCATTCTACAAAAAAGGCATTCCCATCCCGTTCCCATTTCCTGCTTGCAACCATCCATTTATTTAATCCATGCCACTGCATAAAACTTTTCATACACAATCCACCGCCTTGCTTGTTGTTGGTTCCTTTATTCTATTAGAAAGTCGATCTGATGGGACCACCATCCATCCCCTCCCCAAGAAAAGGGAAAAGGAACAAGGTGCTCCTGACCACCTCCACAAATGTCGTGATTTATTTTAATATCCTCCACAACAACCCTACTCGCTTTTCCCATCAAACTATCCTCAACAGGCCAGCTATCCATTCCCTCCCTCGGTTCATGATGATGAGTCTTTGCTTGAGTCATGAATATGGATCATCCCATCAAACAGAGCTTTCATCCCATCAAACTAAGCTTTCACCTGTCACGCTGACCTTAATCTTGACTCCTGAGCTTGAGCTTCTTCTTACCTTGCACATTATTCAAACATCCATCCACATGTACTCCATCAAGTCTTTGCAGTCAAGTACCACATCTGCATTCATGTGTATATGCTATCTATGCTATTTCATACTTAGTTTTATTAGTTATCCCTGCCCATCGGGATGCATCCTTCCCTTATCCGACAATATATCTACAAATCCTAAATCCTACCCTTAGTAAGAGATGTTAGTTGGCCTTGTGCATTTTGCTTACATGATTTTGTTTGTTTGATTTTATTTGCATCATTTTTTCCTATGACTACTCCTACCCACAGCTACCAAGATCAATCTATATCTTGGTATGTTATGGGTTGAGGCATACTAGGGCATGCTTTTGTGGTATGGTGTGTTTCAAGGTCTCTCCTATACGAACTTGCAACCCTGTACCTAAATCCATATGGTGTTCACATGGTTACGTACTAGATATTCCCGTTTGTTTGAGAGTTAGTCCACGCCTCAGATTTTTCAAAACATCCTAATTCCTATAATCAGTGTTGTAGACTATCTTTGGCAAAATCAAAACTAGGTTTGCTCCCCACATTTTGCTCAACAAATCCCTCCATCTCAATCTCATCATTTGCATTTTATCCTATCACTATGCATTTTGGAGACCTCAATTTATTCACTTTATTGATTTCTTCTAGTCCTATGTTGTTGTACTATGGTTGGCACATTCAAAAAAAAAATTCATTATCATCTAGTCTCATTATTCATTAAGTTGCATAAATAATAAGTATTAATTGCATTATCTATTTAGTTGCATAGTCATTAGTTCCATTATTTAGTTTCTACATTATCATTTCATAATCATAATCATTTTGTTCATTTAGTTTCATTATTCATTGCACTTGATACATGCAAGCTGGTACATACAATCTTGACTATCTATCAAAATGTATATGTCATATATGTTCACAATCACACATCTTTGGTTCACAATAATGGAAGGTTAATTAAAGCCCATTCAAACATTAGTATCTCATGCAGCACCGCAATCATTAATAATCACTCTATTCAATATAAAAAATTTAAATGTAATCTCATTGCATTTTATCCTTAGGTCATTTAAGGTTCATTAATTTTTTTATTCAAACATTAATATATCACACAAATGGTAAACCGTCAAATAGTCCATACATCATTAACCAGTCTACTTAGTCATATTTTGGTTTGTTATTTTTATTAGTGGCTAAATAAGGGTTTTCATTACATCACCCATCACATTTAGTTATTATTCATTTCATATTTATCACATCACAAACATGCAATAGGACAATTATTTTCATCACATAAGCATACACATTATTATCATATAAAATCCCAAAACATGCACATCATTTACAAATATTATCCACATGCATCCTGCATCCACAAACATGTTAGCCCCATCATTTATAACATATGCATACATATAAAATCACCCATCCTGCATCACAAAAATGTCAGATAATATCCATCACATGCATCACATCAAATCATAATCATGGCATCATCATCCATCATATCACAAAATAATAATCAAAGTCCATCAAAATCCATAATAAAGTCCATACATGCATATACACCACCAAAAATCACATTTCACATATATCAAAAATTAATGAATGTGTCAATTATGGTACAATGATATAAATCCCCAAAGGGTCAAAATACATTGTCACATACATAAGGGCTAGCCCACACTCTCCCTATCCCCATCACCATCTCCACCACCGGCTGCACCTCATGATGGTCTTGCACCCCCTCCCCTGTTAGGAATAAGGTGTCTCAACCTTGGATAATTCCTATTCTTATTATTTGTTTTGTAAAATGTATTTCTTGCAAATAATGTAATTAAGTGTGAGTGTACATGTCTAGTTGGCATGTTGATGTGTCACTCCACTTGATGTGTCAGCATCTTGAATTGTGTGTAAGGAGATCATGGCTGAAACGGTTATGACGGATTCCTATGACACGTAAGAGCTATTTCTAGGAGATTTCAATGACGGGTGAAGACATTCAAGACATGTGGCAACTGATAAAGTTGAGTACTGTACACTCTTCCTCAATTGTGGGGTTTGGGGCACCACCCCGAAAATTTTTTTAGGGTTCCTATTTTCTCAGAGAATGGTAAAACCCTAATATGGCTATCTTTGGAAGTTGCCCTAAAAAGGAAAGCGCATAAGCATTTTTTAGGGTTACAGACTATGATACGAAAAGAGTGTATTGTTGGTATGATATTGTGCTACTGGATTTGTCTTAGAGCGTCGATTGTCTCCTGAAAGAACTTGCATTGCAAGTGTGTTGTAACCGTTGTGTTGAAGATAATACATTGTGCAGGTTTTGGAGTGTTGGGGTTTTTTACCGAAAGGTTTTCCCCAGGGTAAATCATTGTGTCATTCTCTATTTTCTGTATGCATGGTATATGGCTGCAATATCTTTGTTAAAGTAGTTAACGAATCTGAAATTGTAAGGATTTAAAAGAATTTGCACAATACTTTCCTCTAGAGATTAGTGTAGGAAGTTGTTTCCGCACCTGAGTTTCCTTACATCCCCTAGGTGGCCCCATAGCCACTGATCCCCCCGTCTGCTGGCTCTATGCCTTGTGCTGGCTTTGTGTCCTATGTGATCGCATGCTCTCGGTATACAATGCTGCCCTCTCCTTTGCTAACATTTCCCCATGGTGCAAACCCCTGTAATATGCCACCTCCTGATGTAGACTCTTTACTCATCGTTGTTGACTAGTCAAATCTGCATATACCTAGGCAAACCCAACAGGCTCCAAAATTTGTCGAGTCACATCTCTCTCTCCCCATAGTCTAACTACGTCCACCTCTGCTCTGGTTAGTCGGGTTTAGAGTGCATCCATATCCCCATCCATCCTCTCCAACTCTGCCCTCAGCTGGTTGATGGCTCCCCCACTCCCGGCCTACTCCAAAAGATGCTCTGTCTCCTCCCTCAGAGATGACACCTCTGTCCCAACCACCTATAGGCTCTTTGTCAGGTCCTCTTCCTCCCTCCTATTCCTATCCACCTCTGAATTTAGGATAGCTTCCCTGGCCCACTCCACCGCTAGCTCCTCCTCCAAACTCCCTGACCTCCCCTGACCATCCACCAAGGCTTGTAGCTCCTTCTCCAGTCGCCTCTCCCTCTCTCTAGCCCCATACCTTTCCCAGAGAACTCTATCATACTCTGCCTAGGAGACCCATCCTGCTTGTTCCTACCCACCCATGGCTTGTGCACCCTGGTCATCCTGGACCTATACATCTAGAATGTCCATCGACGCTGCACCCTCTCCCTCCCCAAACACTTGTCCAGTCTGTGTTACTGCTGCTTGTAGCTCTAGTGGTACCTCATCCTGAGGCACCTCTTGTCTCCCCTAGCCTCTCTGTCTAGCCTATCTTCTCCCTCCCCCTCTCCCTCCTTGTCTCTGACCTCCTCCTCCTATGGCCACCCTATTTGCTAGTCCATCCTTGTCTCCCCCTATGACCTCATCAACTGATGGTCATAGCTTGTCGACCTCTAGAACTCTGAGAATACTCAGTCTAATTGGCCTGTGAGCATCCCATCAGTAGCTGTATATCACTAAACATTTGAGATCCTCACCCGCTTGATACTGCTCGTCCTAGACAGTGGTATCTGTTGTCTCCCAGTTCATCTGGGCCTCTAATGGTCCAAGTGCCTATCCCCATGTCCCAACCTCTTGTATGATATGCCGGTATAACCTCTCATAGCCTACTAGCTCCTGCATTTGTCCGAACGAACACATGACCCGATGTAGTGCATAGTGCTCGATGACATAGACTGATCTACCAAAAAGCCAACACTCTATCTATACCCATGCTAGCTACCAGTCCTCTCTCCAACTCTCACAGTCTATATAGGGGTGCCAACAAAAGAATATCATCTCATCAAAAGTCTACCTCCAAAACCATATGGCTCGCAAGCGATGATAATGTAATAGGCCTCTGTATCTATCAACATATGTGAACCATCATAGCCTATCCTATCGACCTACCAGCCGAGCTACTACAATGTGCTCCCATGCCTAAATATGCAGCAGTGTAACCTTTGTACTTAGATTCCAGTACTCCTAGTATAAACATAAATGCATATCATGGTACAAATTCCCTAGCATCAATGTACCCCAACAGTATGTCACACAATCCTCAATCATATAGTAAACACATCTGGCCCATCCAATCGAGAATTTGTGTCCGCTCGGGTCTGGCATCATCCGTCTGCCAATCAACCCACAAATAAATTGTACAAGTCATGGGATGTGTCAAATCTGCATGGCTTGGCCTAGGTACATCCTCTTCTCCTCCATGGGAAGGGCTGCGTACTTACATACCTATTGTAGATAGTACTCTCTACCATCCAATCTGTACTCTGGAATGATGCCTCTGATGGGGATCTTCAAGATCCTCCAGACGCCTAGCAATGTGATGGTAGCCTCCCCAGTGGGAAGATGGAAAGTGAAGGCCTCCATACCCACTTAAAAAAACTACCAAACAATCATTTCGCAGAAGAACTATTGCACTTTGGATCTACTTTACAAGGAACACGATATTGGAACAAGTCTCATACAAATCTAACAACTATCATCAATCAAATAGGTTCCCCTACATTGTTCTTCACATTAAGTGCAGCAGATACAAAGTGGCCTGATTTGCACAATCGTTTCACAACAAATAACGCATAGATAATATAATAAATAATCCACAAACAACATCCCTATATCTTCATCAATGATTCACAATCTTTCGTGAAGAGGTCATTGAAAATCTCATGCATGCAAAAGATTATTGCTATCAATATGAATGGCAACACCGAGGTTTTGCACATATACATGGATTCCTATGGCTACATAAGGCACAAAGCATGGATGAAATAGACTAGGAAAATCCTATAGAAGTGAGTACAAGAAAATAATTCTTTGACAACTATGTCATTGCTTGGAACCCTTGTTCTAAATATGTGAGAGACAGTGTGATACATAGAAGTCCAATGGATGATCCATGCCTACTAAATACAATTGAGATATTTTATGAAAATCCATACACAGATTATGATGAATTAGTTAATTACGTACAAAGATACACAAAATGTACCGAAAGAACTTGCCTACATAAGAAAGGGAAACATGTGCAATGTAGATATAAAGATCCATAGAAAGAATGCATGGAATCTACTTTATCTTATGATGAATCAAGACAAAACTCTTACAGACCATCAAGAAATGATGATAGGTTGAACATCCACAACCACAAAATTTTCTCAATATGGAGAGCTAATATAGATTTCTAGCCTATTATCTCATGACTCCATGTCCTCAAATAGAGAAAATCATGGAGTTGTGTCACTCTTTGGGCCAATTGAGGGTGGTCTGGTCAGACTCAGTCCGGTCGGGGTCACGTGGCACTTGTGTGGCACCGAGAGTCTAGTCAGACTCAATTCGGCCGAAATCCCCTTCATTCAAATGCTTCCATTAAATTTTTATTTTTTTTAAATGTTATAACAAAGGTTAGTCCAGCCGAACTAGCCTATGTGTCATGTGATGTGGCACAAAAATGGTGAAAAAAATCTGTATTTCTCAAACTTCTCACTTCTGCTCAATTTTTCTTCAAGCAGAATATTTTTTTACAAAAATCTAAAAATACCCTTTTGTAGAGCTCGAAGTCACAAATCCGGTCACATAATTTTTTACTATTTTGATAAAATTTTTTTAAAAATGATTAATTAAACATTGTGAGTAGCTTTTTAATGTTAAAAAAGAGGTTAATTAGAAATTAAATAATAAATATTAAATGAAATTAAAAAAAATTAAAAAATTATATTACACTAGATGAAAGAATCTTCTTGAAAAGGTTTTTTTTTTGGATAATTATAAAATTAGTAGTCAAAAGGTGGCTCTGAACGAAAACTGTCAAATTTAGTTATATTGGACTTCAAAATATTATAATGAGAAAAATATACATCAAAATAAAAAAAATAAAAAATTAAACACTGCATATATATGTTCTCTATTTGGAAAAAAATACGAAAAAAATAAGTCCATTTTCCTTTTTTTTGGTGGCATCGATTAGAACCCCTGATTTTCAACATTGAAAAATTTGTCTTTTAATTTATTAAAAAATATCAATTTTTTTCTTAAAAAATTTAAAAAATAATAGACATAAATTCATTTCAAAATTCAATTTAGAAATGTCACTTTTATGTAGTTGAAGTTAAATAGTTTTAGTTATGTTGGTCGGTGCCTTTATAAAAGTGTGACACAAGTTTGTGTTTTTACCCATTGCCAAGTATGCATCTAAAGTTGAAAGAAAATTAGAGAATTGTGTTAGTATGTTGACAATAATTTGTTCAAATGAAAGACTAGAAGACCAAGCCTTAAAAGCATACCAAATTTTCATGGCTTATATTGTTGCCAAAAGAGATATAGGAGCACAAGAAACATGTCACATGGTACAAAAATTACCACTCGTATTTGGTAATTGTCAATTTATATCACTAAATGTAGGCAAAAAAGTGTTCCACTGTCTAGAAACAACAAACACTGGTAGTGAGATACAATCAACTACATACAATCCTACATGCAATGCCCATCTCATCTAGAAACTATATCACCAATTAAATCGGCAAAATATCTCACATATGTCACTTATTGCAAAGGATGTAAATAGAAAAATAGATAAGACAAAGCAATAGCTAAACTATTTCCATGGTTTTATACCATTCCAAAAGAAAACTCCAAATATTTTGAGACATTTTGTTGGAGTGAGTTACTTCTATATAAATATTTTTTGACAAATAGACGATGATATAGGCCTAACCAAAGAAGATATAATCAATCATTGGAAGCACATGAACACACAAAAATACAATGCATGGCATGTTAATCAAACAGTTCAGATTGAAGATGTTATCGAAGAGGAAAACTATTGTGAAGAAGATATTGAAAAATAAGAAAGCCTACAAATGGATGAATGGGAGATATTATCTCGACTGGGCCTTGCTAATGTTATCAAATTTAATTAACTTGGGATGTTAGGCCGACGTGATTTTGACATCAACAACAAATAGAAAAACCACAATGTTTCGACAAATTTGCATGAAGTTGCAGTTCAATTTGTACACACAAGCAAGATGTGTCAAACAAAAATTCATTCACCCTTAAATTTGAACAACAAAAACTACACATTATCACCAAAACAACAACTTGCACTTACTGTCATTACAAATCATTCAACAGATAATTCCTCAAAACAACCATTATATATGGTCATACAAGGAATAGTAGGAACTCAAAAATCCTATAGATCTAATCAATTTCATAAGGAATGCGCTTCAAAATAATGTACCAAAAGAGTAAACCCACTCCTTGTTCTTACCCCAACAAGAATTACAACATTTAATATATAAGCCACAACTATACATGCGGCCCTCAAGATTCCAATTAGAAATATGCAACCATTGCAAGGACAAACATTAATTAGCAACATTCCAAGAAGACATGAAAAATATACAGTACATCCTCATTGATGAGATGAGCTTCATTGGGCCAAAAATATTATTAAAATTTGATAGCAAGCTATGTGAAGCAATATCCCCTCCCAAAAAAAAAAAAAAATTTCTTCGGTGACATTTCTCTAATTCTTGTAGGCGACTTTGCGCAAATACCACCTGTAATGGATAAACCTATCTATGCATCACACATATGTGCAAGAAGCCTATGGCACAAATTCAATACAATTGTAACATTATACACAATATTTAGACAAGAGGATGACGATCCAATCCAAATACAATTTTGTTGTATATTGCAAAACATGCACAATGCAGTACCAATAGCCCATGACTGGGAATTATTGATGAGTCCCACAAACAAGAAACTAATAACAACTGAACAAAAAGATTTCAACAAATTTATACATTTATTTGTTACTTTAATGAGCTAGTGGCATTACATAATAATAAAAATGATAAAACAGAGCTAAATGTTCCTATTGCACTCAACCTTGCAGTAAATGCAAAACATAAATCAGTTGTTGTTGATAATGATGACCAACTTTCCCAAGACATGTTACTAAGAAAATATCAATGTGTAATGCTTATTGCAAACCTATGGATCCAAGCTAGTCTTGTAAATGGATCTCTTGAAGAGGTTAAATAAATTATATATCCACTGGGATCAAAACCACCAGACTTGCCAACATATGTCACAATCACTTTTGAAAACTATAATGGTCCTCCATGGGATGAAACAAATCTAAAAGTTATACCAATATAGCCAATAACCCAAGGATATCAAACACAAATACCACTATCCATGGCATGGGCTACCACTATACACAAATCACAAGGATTAACACTAAATAAAGCCACAATTGATATTGGTAAAACTGAACGACAAGGGATTACATTTGTAGCAATATCTAGAGTCAAAACTATAAAATGCTTGCACATAGAACCTGCATTCTCTTTCAAGCACTATTCAAAAATGAAAAAAATTCATACAACACTATTAGAAATAAAGAAGAAGACCGTCTACAATTGCTCTCACAATAGAAAGTTCAGGTACGTATAATTACATAGACAATTTCATAAAGTTTTCTCTCCTTTAATAAGGAAAAAAAACCAAGTTTACATATGTAGAATTACTTATACATACTTGTAAAGTTATAGACATCTAATTATTCTCTTTTTTGGCTAGAGGTTGTATTCTCATAAAGCTATAGACTTCTGCAATTGCTCTCATAATAATAAGTCTATTCAAATCAATTCAAAAAAATGAAGAAAATAGGTTTTCTATTTTCAATAAATACCCATGCAGTTCAATATTCTAGTCCACCAATGAAAAGAAAACTCTTCAACAACAGGTATTTCAATTAAATCTACAATGCTTTATTTTGCAACCATCTATATCCCTTAGATTGTTTGCATTTATTTCTTTGTTGTTGGTATAGCTTAATATCCAAGTTTGTTTTGATTTCTAACAAATATATTTTGATTCCACCATGCCAACACAGATACCAAATTTCAAACCCACTAAATTGTAATACGTTATTTGCATACTTTTCTAGAAGTTTGATTTGATTATTACAATTTTTTGTGGAAAATCATGTAAGATTTGCTCACTTTGGCATTGATTTTTCCCTTCTCTTCCAACTTTGCATCTCTTAGATTCCTTCATTTTAAATTTGTTTGATTATTTGTATTATCTGCAAAGTTTTCAAATTTGTATTAAGCCCCTTCTACTCTATCCAAGTTAATAACCTCCCAACTTAGAATCACCAAAACCCATTCATAATCCCACCCTTCCAAAGGAAAAGCTCCCTTCAAATCCTATCCAATGATGCTCTTCCATGTCAAGATAAAAGTAAACCTTCAACTACCCTCATTACCCATTCCCTTCTAACTACCTAGATACCATCTTCTTTCATCTAATCTTATCTACATAATGATAGGAAAAAATAAAAAAGCGAGAAGAATGAACAAGAAAAAATTAAAATAACTTGATTACGTTGGAAATTTGTCCTCCTCAAAGTGCACTCACTTCTTTTGAAAATCAATATGCATACAATCCCTACCCTACACTCCATTTATCTTCAACCCTTCTATCCCTCTATCCATTGTACATACCATTCCTGCCCTGCACTCCACATACAATACATAAAAGCGAGATCAACAAAGGCACACAACCTTGAAATCCTTCCACCCAAATACCTACATCAACTCATTCAAAGACCTCCCTACCATTCTTATGCACCCATGAATCCCACACCCATTGTAAGCAATTGAGATGCCAAGCATAAAATCCATAATTCCAAAAAAAATCACATACATTCAAGAATCATAATGTCCCACCTAAATTACATGTACAGATATTGTACAATTTGATTCCCCCCCTCCCCCCCTCCCCCCCCCAAAAAAAAAGGCCACAAAGGCACACCAAAAAAAAGGGGGGAAAAATGGCGGATTCCTAAGATGCTCAAAAAAGAACTCCACTTAAAAGTAAAATCAAAATATGAATCCAAAAATTTCTATTACAAATATCTAAACACCTCCCACCTACCAGATCCATAATCACTCCTCCATCTAAATCTTAAGATCCAAAAACCACTTTATACACATCACACTACCACCCCTCAAGCTATGTGCCAATGTTGATCTTGCCTACGTTTCCAACTCCTGATACATAATTTCCCCAACACCCCACCCACTATCCAAACTCCACATTTTATCCAGACATCCCTCTCATTCAAAACTTGATATCTTTTACCATACCTTTATAACCTTATTCCATTGCAACACTTATTTCAATAACACTACCAACAAAAATAGATTCTTGGGTGCTTCCTCTACCTCATGTAATATATCCATTATCTTCCAAAAATAACAACTGCCTATTGGTGAAAAACAACCTCTTGTTGCACGTTTGGCAAGTACAATGATAAAAACCTGGCAAACAAATGTCATGTATAATGCATTATTCTTTTAAAATCTACAATTGAATGCAAGTTTCACCCATGCTATCATACCTACAACATCCTCCATATCCACATGTCACCCCTCTCCACCATCCCATGTACATCACTATCCACCATCCCATGTTATTCACTATCCACCATCTTATGTGCATCCACTATCCCATTTTTACACCTTCAATATTGACAAGGATAAGGATCTCTATAAGCTTCACCATATCCACTCTCTTCACTCCATATCCCCTATCCTAAACATATCTTATTTCCACCATCCACTGCTACCATTGAGCTTAGTTGTGATAAGTGTACCCATCTACATCCTATCCAAACCCAATAAAGAAGATGATCACTTACAATAGCTCTCCAAAAAACAAGTTCAGGTACACACACAGATTAATCCCTTGTCATAAAGTTATACAATTTATATTATTTTCCTTCTTAGTAAATTCAATTTTCATAAGGTTGGCACAATCATTGATGGTCATTTTCTCTTTTTTTGTTTAGATGGTATTGATATGACGTATTTAGAATTTTTAATGCAATTATTTATCAAATTCTATACTCATTTGCTTTACTATATGGACTTTATAGTATATAAAAATAATGAAAGCTTGCAATTTTAACAAAAAGGGAACTAACATGTGTTTGTTCAAAATGTTTGCAAATTAAAGCGGGAAGGGAAGAAGTCATTTATGGAATTTTCAATTATGTACCATATAGGCACTTTCTCTTATAGAATGGTCCTACACAAGGGTCTTTAAAATGCATTTAATGTATCTACAAATATTCTGAGTTTAAATAATTATGGAAACCATACTATGCAATTCCATGAAACCATTTTCAGATATAACTTCCAAATCCCAAAAAATCTGATTTAAATTCTCTCTCAAATATTTAGTTAATAAAAAAAAATTTCAACTTTCAAATCTAAAAGTACTAAATATATTGGTTTTTACAAATGAAATAAGAAAACACATTCACCGAAAATAATATAGATTGATAATATTTAATTTAATTAAATTTACTTTTCTATAATTTTAATATTTATTTACTCTCAAAATTAATTAAATTGAATTTTTTATTATATTATAATACTATACATAAATTTTATAATATAATAATATTTAAATTAAAATATTACAAAATATATTAATTTTTAAATATTCAATTTTATTAATGTCTTCTCTATTTACCTATCGGATACACTTGCACCTCCTAAGGCTGTAAGTGCTAGTGTTTTATAGACTATGCATGCTTCAAGGTGAGGAAAGAAGGGTATACTCTCCATAACACTTTGTGTGCCTTGTTTATGCTTCTACATTTTGCCCACATGTTCACGAACAAATAGCAAGGCAATTTTATTAGAGAATTATATGTCCATATATGTGTGTCATTCTTCCTCTTTGGTTCTTTCTCTCTCTCTAACCATATGCCAATACATTTTCTTTGTTTACTAAACCCACATGATAGATTGCATTCATTTTAAGTTCTTTTGCATCCTTTTGGGGATTCATTTCAATCTACAATATGGGTAATTAATTAATTAGGGATTGAGATGTTCTTGAATAGGGGTTGAAATTTTGTTACTTGGCTAAGAAGTTTGGCTTGGTTATTGTTCTTTTAGCATGGCACTACATCAATCCCTTCCTCTCTACTTTCTCGTGCATTTGGAGGATATGTGGTTGAACCAATTTTGAGTCCATTTCTAGGTTTCTATTTTGGCATAAGAGTAGTTAATGTGCTAATCATTAAGGATAACACATTTGCAAATTCTTTATTTATTTATTCTATTTTATTAATTATGTGTCAATTAAACTATAATTTTGCCTATAAAATAAATGTAAACATTTATTTAGATTGAATAGATTTGTAATATTAAAGTATATATTTTTATTCTACCCCTCATGGGCCTAATAGTGGTATTAAAGCACATTACATATTTTTTATGAAAATAAAATTTGTATAGATTGCAATTGTTTGTGAGGCATTCCAATTAAATGGTGATTGAAGTCTCAAGGCATCTTTTATGCATCTGTTGTATTGAGTTGGAAGTATGTTTTCACATGGTAGTAACAACTCCCCCTAGATGAGCGTGGCAACCTCATGGTGCATGTTTTTCATGATAATCTTAAGAAAGATCCTTCAATGAAAATGTGTTGTTAAGAAATAAAAGGAAGTTGAATCTAATATCCATGAAGGCAGGAGACTTAAAGGAATTTTCAAAAGGCAAATTTTTTGTTGGTTTCTTTTCAAGAATTGATTCTTGTTAGGGGTGATTAAAGTCATTGTAAATTAAAAACCATAAAGAAATTGTAATGGTGATTAAAGTCGTTGTAAATTAAAAACAATGAAGAAATTGTAATAATAAGAAATAGTCAACCATGTGCATCGAGAGAAGGAAAGCGTAGAGATAATAAAAAATAGATCATAATGATTGAATAGAAAAGAGAGAATTCTTTTTTGTTAATAAAAGAAGTTGCATCCAAATTCAATATGCCATGTCAAAAGGACAAGACCTTTGTTGATAGTTGTAGATCAACAATTACATGATATGATACAAAATTACACACCTCTTATACTACATAGATATTTGTGGAATGGTACATTATATTATTCTGTGTAGATATTTGTAGAGTAGTACATTGTATTGTGTGTATATATATGTACAAGCCATTCTTATATATATACACCAGCAACAACAGCATTGGGCATTAGACTTTGTGTGCAACAATGTGTCATAAAAAGAATACAGGAAGGAATAATCAAGAAGAGGATAGCGACTCCCTTACTTCCACTGTAGTTGAAGCTACCTCTGGATCGCCCTAAAAGTCTATCCAGGGCATGTGTTTTTGGGACGGTCGAATCGTTGCTCTAAATGGTGGGCAGTCAATGTTGTCGACCTTCAATCACAATCATTTCATGCATGCCTCCTCTAACATCATTAATCTTTTCTTTCTCCATCTACCGTGCATTTCATTTGACCCTCAACACATTTGTTGCTTTGACTTTTTGTGCCCATCTTTGATTTTCACTTAGCAGTTTTAGAAATCCTTGACAATGTGCACATATCATCCTGATATGTTCCTAGGGAGATTTTCTGACTTGAAATAAAGCAGGACAAGGAGTGCTTTTTGGTCTATACAAGAAGTCCAACAAATCTTAACCCTGAACAGGGCAGCGCTACAAAGAACGATGTAAAGAAAAAAAAAGGGTAGAACCTGAAATATTTCTTGAGGTGAAATCATTGCTAGGTATTGCACCTAGCTTCCCGTCTACAGGTAGTGTTGGTGGCCAACACCCCAACATATCGATGGCTTCCATGCACAAGAAGAATAAGGTATGCAATTGTATACATTTTCATGATTTTTTTTTAAGTCGGATTGGGTTTAGAACAAGTACGTAACTTTGTGATTGTAAATGCAAGTAAATGGCAATAAGCTTAACCTTCTGCTGGTAACCCTATATGTATTGGGCAACGTTGGGCCTTGAGGTCTTTGGTGAGTTGTGACTATCAAGTGCAGAAGGTGAAATTTGTAAGAAAATTAAACAAATGTAGAAAATTGCAAAGAAGAACAATAGCACATAACACTCAGATTTATATAGAAAAACTTGGTAAAAATATACCAGTAAAAAATCACGGGTAAATTGTCTTTCATATTAATTGTCAAGAATAATAGAGTTCCAACAATCTCAAAACTATATATCAAAACATGACTTCGAGCAGCCTAAAACGAGCAAATATTGAAATAAATTATGGAAAGATATACCTCAGATTTGCAATGAGTGATAATGATGCTTTAATTCTTGAATCTAATCACATATGTTGTATTCAAAATGGCATAAACATGACAAAACCCTAATCACACACACATGTTTGCATATGAATGATGTAATGTTTCTCCACAATAGAAAAATCAAGAATATGCAACCTTGAAGATCTCTAGAAATGCTTGGTGATGAATGCTTCAATGCTTGAATTATAGATTGATTGAATACGGATTGATCGAACATCTTATGATTCTTCTCTGATGATGAAATCAGAGAGATCGACCTCCTTTTATACCTCCCATCGAAAAACATCTTGATTTTCTGACATAGGCCGACATGGAGATCACATTCGCGCTAATTCATTGCGACCATTAAGAGGGGCCAAATTAGGGTCCCAATTGAGAGGACCAAGGCGCCACGCCTAGGTCCCATTGAGGACCATGGCACCACGCCCTAGTCCTACCCCATTTAAGGGCCAAAACAAAGGGGCTATGTGATGTGCAAAGAGGAAAGGCAGCTAAATTTGAATGGTATGAGCAAAATTACGTCCTAGTCTGACTTTGGGACATTAATGCGGAGATGAGCGCCTCAAATGTGGACTAAATTGTAAGGGAGTACAATTTAGGATGCTATATTTAGCCCCCACTTTAGTGGGAATATAAGCCTTTGCAAATACTCACGGTAAAGTAGACAAAAGAGAGATGAAGAAGATGAGCAATGAAGAGCATAATCACAAGTAGTATAAGACATCGCTAATTTTGAGGGACCAAGTCCCCAATCTTAGGATCTTAACTCACTCAAACATATGCAAGGGCACAAAAAACAAGACCAAAAAAAAGACAAACAATGACAAAAAGACAAACAAAGGAAAAAAACACACACCACAAAAGATAAAAACCAAAAATAAGACCTAAGTCAACTAGCCGAAGAGACCTTAATATCAAAATGTCTCAACCACTCGTATCATTCTTGAAAAATACCATCTCAAGAACACAAGTGATCACATAAAAGAGAAAAGCATGCATCATCCATGAACCATCAAATAGAAAAGCTATGAGTTCATGAGGAGAAGGAAAGAGAGAGCACGGATACACACTAGATGGGTTTTCTATGTGAGCCATGAGAAGAATGATGAGAAAGGACATGAATACTTGCCCCTAGATATATTTTTCTAGGCGATCCATGTTAGGGAGGAGAGTAGGAATAGTTTAGTTGTGTTTCGCTAGTTCCGCTCATCCTCATGCATGTGTGCAAGTGATGTTTGGTTTCAAGTGTATATCACCTCATATAAGAGTTTGTTTCCTCTAGTTTTGAGTGTGCTTCAACCTTTTTAAGATATATAATGCAAATGCAAATGCCAAGGGGAAAATGTCTAGTTTTGGGAACATCTCGTTTAAGATTTTTTCTCTGGTTTCAAGAATGTGCAACCCCTTTTAAGACAGATACATGTCTAGTTTTGAGGACATCCTATGTAATAGTTTGTTTTCTCTGGTTTCGAGAATGTGCACCCCATCTAAGACATATATCAAATACTATGTTTGGTTTCAGGCGTGAAGTTAGCATCTCGTTTAATAGTTTGTTTCCTCTAGTTTCGAGAATGAACACCCTATTTAACAAAAATATTGTACAAGGAGGGCGATATGGGTGCCCCACCCTTAAGATGTCAACATAGTCCTATGTTCATGTCTTAACGAAGCTAATAACAAGGATACCAACCTTCAACACCAAGGAGATATCCTTTAGGCAACAATGTCATAAATCCAAGCTAAAGAGGGGAAAACTCTTCAAGCAAGGATAAGATAATTGAAAAAGAGATATCTTGCAACAAGTGTAAAGAGGATTCTTGGAGGAGAAGAGATCTTTTCTCAAAAGACGACTACCTCCAAGAGGAGTTTCTTGAACAAAAAATAACATCTTCTATGAAAAGAAGGGAAGGAGAACAAGAATGCATACCTTCCCCCTATTGCTAGGTGAAAGGGATTCTTGATGAAGGATGACACAATTGTGAGCCAATGTGAGGGTTAATTTTATAATAGATATGTATTGTCAAGTGAGGAAGAGGTTGTAGCCAAGGACATACACCTCTTACATAAGAGAGAATCCTTGAGTAAACAACAACTTCACACAAGGAATGACATCAAATCATTAGAAAACACCACTCAACAAAGGAAAAGTGGATCCTTAGAAAGGATAAGAGAGAAATAAATCATTGCCAAGAGTTACACAGGCTCTAAGGAGAGATTTAGACATAGGAAAATGCACAATGTACTCACATGAATAAATATTCAATGCAAGACACTAGTACATTTGGAGCATTTTTCCGACGAACGTTCATCATAACTCAGACAAGCAAACGTCAAAATTCTGACGAATTTGTTCGTCACAATTTTTTCGTTGGTGATTCCGATGACGGGATTCACATCGAAATTCAGATGGCACCACATCAAAACTTTCTATGAATCCGCGGCATATTTTTTTTATGGGGAGACGTCGAAATTCTGACCACGTTGCATCCTTTATCGCCGTAACCTTTTGCCAATGACCCTTTATTTATCATCATAACATTTGCCAATACATTTTACTTTGGTAGTGTCCATCGAGATAAGTCTTACTAAAAGCCTCATTGGCTATCGGCAAGACATGATTTCTCCATTGCCGCTAGTGTGTGTTATGCCGATGGACCATCTTCAAGGACATGTCAAAATTTCTATGATTATGATGACGGATGAGGCTATATCCTGCGACATTTTTTTCATTGCAGATATGGAAACATTGTCGGTTGTCTTGTGGTGTTCATCGAAATTTTGACCTTCCCCAACATTTTATAAAAAAAAAATCTCGACTTCTTTTGTCTACATCGATGATCCTTTATTGCCGTAACCTTTACCAATGCATTTTACTTTTTGCTAGTGTCCAGCGTGATAAGTCTTACAAATAGCCTCATCGGCTATCGGCAAGACGAGATTTATCCATTGCTGCTAGTGTGTGTATGCTATCCTAATCACATGCTTCTACATGTCGGTGTTACCATCAGGTTGACTTTTGTAGATTACAAAGGATTAGTATCAACAACATTAATATCAGTGAGCTTACAAAGGATTAAGCGTACTAGGTACTTCATTATCAGGAAGATAAAGATGAAATAGCTACAAGAATGCATGAGAATAATTATCATAAGGAATCATAATAGTGTTTAAAAACCTCATTCTCACATGTGGAGAGGTTGCTGATATTGATTTGAAGGTTGATCTATGTGAAAACAAACTGCTACAATAAAAAATCAACGTTTTCCTTGCCTTTCATGAGTGAAATTTGAAGCATATTGCGGTTTTATTTCTTCATATTGATCTGCACCCATTGAAAAGTGTTTGATGGATGTTTTGAGAATAATTTAAATTCATTTTGAAGGTTTAATCAATTATTTTGTGCACCAAACCATTGACTGTCCTGAAGGCTGTTATCTGATAGTTTTTATTGGATTTTGGGGTTTATTATGGATGAATGACCCATTCCACCTTTTTTTTTTCTACTGTGACTTGTGGAATGGGTCCAATATGTTGTAAAATAATAGATACTAGTCATATGTGTGCAGGAGAAGCATGAATGTTTGAATGGTGATCACCAAATGAGCAAGTTGTGTGTTGTGTGAGTAGGGGGTGCATGGTACCATGTATTTGATCTGAAGATTTTCCTTAATGAGGGTATGCTTTTTTGATGGAATGTGTTAAGATATTTTTAATGCAAGGTGAGAAAACCTTTTTTTTTGTTTGGAAGTGTTTGTGGGGTTGATTTTAAGAAGGCCCTAGTTTTTGTTCCTAGAAAGGAGGGTTTGTGTTTTGGGGTAACAAATGAGCAGGGCTCTTTGAATGGGAATGAAAATCCTTTCTTTTTCTAAAGTAAATCAAGATTTTTTTTGGGTTTGGAGTCTTGGTTTTAATTTTTGTGGGTACTTGCTTTGTAAAAGTGGCCTAATTAGGCCTAGTTTTGGGGTAAAAGTCATCATTCTGTACAGTTGGTCCAAAGGAGTAGTGTGGGTATTTTTAAATATTGTGTAACTCTGAAAAGGGTATCTGAATATGTGATTTTTTTTCCAATTTTTTTGGGAATTTTGGAAGTTAAGTCCAAAAAATAGGGTTTGGAGACCTAATTGGGGAAATAAGCCTAGTTGATACCTAGTTTGGGGTTTGGGTATAAACCAGTCATTCGGGAGTTTTAATTATGTTGAATCATGTTGTTTGGGGTATGAGAAGAGCCTAGGAAGTGGTAAACCAATTTGGGAAGGTTGAAGTCAAGTTTTGGTCCCTTGAGAGGGTTTAGTGTTGAAGGGTAAGTTGGTAATCCTGTGGCTTAAAGTTCAAAATCAATTGATAATTGTGTAAAGACTCTACCACCTAAGAAGGACCTTGGAGGAATCCAAGGGGAATCAGGCTCGGACTAGGACCCAAGCAGAATCAAAATCAGGATCCAGGGGTTTTAGTGAAGAATCAGTAACTTAGTTTAACAGTTAGTTTCCAGCAATTCCACCTCCTTTTATGCATGCTCTTTCTTCAAATTCGACCCAAAATAAACTCAAAATAAGAAATGAATGAACAAAATGAGGCAGTGTGTCTATTCTAAAAAAAAATGAACAAATGTTAAGGAATGAACAGAGAAAGTGTGTCTATTCTAGAACAAAATAAACTCACAAAACCAATGAGGCATGCATTCACTTGTAATGGGGAACTGTCTCATAGAAGCATGTTCACAACCTACAACATTGAATATGTAACTTGCAAACAATATCCTTAGCATCAATAATATTAACAGTAGAGCATAATGAAATATTGAAAAGTGTGTTACCTTATTGAGCTTCTCTTTGTTTCAAGAATAGTTTAATATTATCTACTTAACAGGGCCAACCACGCGAAGGTGGAAGCTCATTTGGCTCCTCCCCCCCCTAATATCACTCTAAATCCCCTGTTAATGTGTAACATTCATCATCCATTAATGAAACATATTTCATTCATTCATTATCACGTAACATTCATTAGCATATAGCATTCATTAGCATTCATTAACACGTAACATTCATTAACACATATCATTCATTAACATTCATTAACACATAATTAAATTCACTAGCACATAAAATCCAGTTGTTAACATATAATAAGATTACAATCATTTTATTTCTTTATTTTTGAAGCTTGGAGGTAAAGACTAAGTGGATGATCGTTGTCTTCATTATTCATCCCCTCTTCAGTTCTTCTACCCTCTTCTCATGATCTAGTTAATGTATGCCTAGTCTTGTACTCACAATGAGGATGCGTATGCAAAGGGGGTCCACTACAATAACAAAGAAATGGGTTAAGTTCATGAGTTTTATTATTATTGTTACAAGTATTTCATTAATTAAAAGAAAATTATAGGGGTGCTCTTTACCTGATGGGGCCACATCATCTTCTTGATCATTTTGTCTAGCCTCATCCTCAACATCTTGAGCACCCTCTAAATCCTCTAGAGTTGAAACACGAAAGGTTACATTAATCAATACACCAATTGTAATTAAATTTGTGCAAAGGAATAATAGTGGTCCTCTTTACCTGGTGGGGCCTCATCATGTTCTTGATGTTGTCTACCTGGATCATGCTCAAATTTCTCACCACGGTCTACATGCTCTAAAATAAACAAAAAAGGTTACATTGATTACTACACCAATTTCAATTAAAGATGTTTAATTATAATAATCATTACATGCTCATCCTCAACATCCTGAACACCCTCTAAATCCTCTGGAGTTGAAACACGAAAGGTTACATTAATCAATACATTAATTGCAATTAAATTAGTTTAAATGAATAATAGTGGTCCTCTTTACCTGGTGGGGCTCCATCATGTTCCTGATGTTGTCTACGTGGACCATGCTCAACTTGCTCACCACTGTCTACATGCTCTAAATTAAAAACAAAAAAGGTTAAATTAATTACTACACCAATTTCAATTAAAGATGTTTAATTGTAATAATCATTACATAAAAAAAATTGTTTAGCACGTGAATACCTCAAGTACTAAGATGCACACCACAACCTTCATCATGTGTAGGTTTTGTTCCACCCTGTGCAGGCTGCATTCCAATGTCATGTGCATTGTTATGATTGCTTGATTATTTAAAACAAATATAGTCACATTATGTTGGAAATTAACATCGAATAGATTATTGCTCAAGCATTCAATTTTAAATAATTTTCATTTCGCTTATTTACATGATTGACGGATGCACTGGATTCTTCTGTTTGCCCACTGAATCCTTTTAGATGTTCAGCCACGGCTCTATAGCCCTCCTAGAAGGCAATTTTCATATCATCTTCTGTGGGCATTCTATTGAATTCAAAGCTTGCAATTTTTGCTTAATATCATGAATTTTGCTTGTATTATTAATGATTAAAAAAATTGTTTGTAATTTATTATTTTGATGTGATATTTCATTTATTGATACTTACAATTCATGCATCAACTTTCATATAACCACCAAAGTTGAGTTTGTGTTGCTCGTGCTTTTCTAATCTTGCCTTAGTTTCTTTTGATGTGTCAAGCAATCTATGAAAATTTTGAAATATGTTAGATTATATAAATATAAAGAGTAATTAGTACATAATTACATTCTTAATAGTATCACATACCTTCTTCTGTCTGGTGGTGTATTTCCTTTTTTCCTTTCAACTCTCTCCTTTTCATCCAAAATCAGGTCCTTCCATTCCCTCTCTGGAATCATGGGGGGACGCTCGTACTTTTTGTTCTTCTCTAAATGTGTCCTATACTGGTCCCTCACATAGCTTTTCTCGAATGTGTCATTTCCAAACAACCCAACCAAATGGTTTATGAGCTCATCTTTTAACTTTTTTTCTTGCTCATTCCATTGTTTAGGTATGGTGGGCCTGAAGATCTCCAATATAATTTCATTAAGATTTTTATAAAAAAATATCATTTCCTGCAAACAAATCATGGGATGATTAGTCCAAAACGAGTGATCAATAAGTAAATTACAATTACTCTATATAGCATAATAATTTTAAAGTACCTGGAACCTTCTCTATCTTTATGGGAAGCAAATCTTAGGTCACCACAAATGTGACCAGCAACGTTCCCATACTAGCAATACGAGAAGATCCAGGAAATGTTGCTATGGTATCACCACTAGTGGCCTCTGCATCCTCATGTACATGTCTTGCTGCAGAAAATGAATCCACTATGAAATACCCCCAAGAAAGAACACTTCAAGGGAAATAAACACATAACAAAAGAGAGAGAAAAAGATGGATCTACCAACTCCGGGGTCAGTATGATGTGCACTACTAGATGTCTGCATGATGCGTGTTGCCGACATTACAGTTGGCAATATAGGTAGGGATGATGGGATCTAATGAGGCAACGTTTTCACAGGAACATGGACATCACCTGAAGAATAATACATTAAATATACAAAACATTAAATATATGAGCAATAACACAATGGTGCAGGAGCACCAAGAGCACAATGAGGACTAGGACCAATTTTTTAAAGTAGTAGTTTTAATGTATGGAACATGGACATCACATGAACTACCTAAAGCACCTTGATCATGGCCACTAGCTTGATGAGTACGCAATATTTCCTGTAAAAACAACACGTACATATTTTAGTTCCTGACATAAAAGAGTATAAAATATAAACCATTTTTGAACTTATATTATAATTAAAGATTTCATTACTGCTTACTTGCATGTTTTGTGCTCTCTACATCAATTGTGGCAACCTCTCTCTTATTGCATCAGTTTGAGGGACTTGGTATGCCAGAGCAATAATTTCTCTATTAATTTTTTTTTGGATCTTTCTCATCATTGCGACAGGGTCTGTGGAATATGCGATGTCATCATCGCATAATAGTGAGTCCACCATTGTATTGTCATCAGGTAATGTAGGTGTCTTTCCCCGAACATCCGTCTATGACAAGAATATTAGTAACATTATCAAAATTACTCGAAAACCCTTAAGAAAAGAACATAATAATATAACATTTTTCTTCTTCTAATTTGTACAATTACAATGAGGTTTACCTACTGGGTAGAAGGGTTGGGAGCTACATCCCTGTCTGTGCTATGTGTCGAATGAATGTCGCCCTATGGAAAAGATTAAATATAAAAAAAAAACATTAGCGAAATGAAACCAATAGACTTAGGAAAAAAACTTAATAATAAAATGGTATATTGGAGTCATTAATTGAAGGTTGGTTTAAATGGTATATAGTATGTACCACCCCCATGATAGTAACTTTGTTTGTATCTATGTGATTCAAATTGTAATAGATTAGCATCTCTTCCCCCGCACTTATTGATTTTATCGCACATACAAATACACGATTTCCCTCGCGCACTTCAAATATGCAATTGGGTTGCTTATTAGTTTACCCAGGTTGTGTACTATTTATAAAACCTACAATATTCCCTGTTTCTTTTGGCCTTCCGTCAATGTACATAGCCACTCTTTTACTTTGATCATTATCTTTCCATTGTATATAATTCGCTGAGAGTGCATGCCTACGTATACTTTTTTTATATTGAACAATCTGCATCCAATTTTTATAATTGTAACAAGGTCCGACATACTCCATCAATTCAACAACTTTTTTGTAATGGACCTTTATGTCATCCATGGAAAATAGGCCCAAACCATGTAATGACGATGGTGCTATGCGATATATCCTCTCGTTAACACAAAAATCAGTGTTTATTGGAGGAAGTTCCTTGGGTACCCATTGTTTCTATAGTTATTTATACCTCAAGGGCAACTCGATGTCGCCTATTCTCTCATCATCATAAGAACATGACCCCCCTCGAGCAAGAAAAAATTGCATGCATTTATTGAATTTTCTCCTAATCTTTTGACCCCTAGTTGATCTCCCTCTTTTAGACGCACTACATGTCTCACTTTCGTCTGCTCTTCCTGAATTTCCCTCACTCAAGGAAGATAGATCTGACAAATGCCTATAGGTTTATAAATTATATGAGGATAATGTCATAAACCTTGCGAGAGACAAATATAAAACAATATCAGAAAAGGAATATATTTTAGACTAGAAAGTTCAAATTATAATGGGGTTTGTAGAAAAATGTATTTTTCTAAATTATAAAGAAAATTAAATTGAAGAATTGATATTATTGTATTGACTATCTTAAATGAAAAGATCTTAATTTTGATTTGTGAGAAATTAGATTTTACTTACAGTTTTCACTCCAATAGCAATAATAAGTTTATAAATATTAAGTCTCGAGATTCATATTAAAAAAAATCCAAAAACCTAAAAAAAGGTATATTATATTTTTAAAAATATCTTAAATTAAACTTTATTTTTATAATAAATATTATAAAAATCTATATATTAATATTATAAATGAAAATATTTTATTATATTTATATATAATCACTTTTAGAGTTTAAATTTGAGAGTTAAAGAATATTTGGCATTGGTTTATGCTTTTCAAGAACACTCAATGATATTAGAAAATATTTCATTATACTTTTCAAGAACACTCAATGATATTAGAAAATATTTCATTATACTTTTCAAGAACACTCAATGATATTAGAAAATATTTCATCCATCCCATAGTCATGTGGGGATGTCTGTCCATCGGATAGAATGGACAAGGTCTGTCTTGTCCATTTTGTCGGCTAGTTAGCCAGAGACTAATCATGTCTATATAGAAATGAGAACGTACTTTTATTTATATTTATTAATTATTTTAAAAATCAAAATACAACTGTTTTTTTTTTGTCTTCAAATTAATAAAAAACGACGGTTGAAGATGGTCATCTAATTTTTGACATTGACGGATGGGCGATAACAGCTGTGTCAAACTTGCTTGAGTTATGAGTCCCTCCCTGTCATATGAGGACAGATAAATATCAAACAAAATCAAGTCACTGAATTTACATTTGATTATTAAACAAAATCAAGACATCACATAAATATCAAAATCATAAATCATATAATATGACTCCTGGCATGTATTTTTTCAAACTGATTACAAACATAGGGTTTTAAGAGCTACACAACACTACAAATAAAAACTAAAATTTCATATTTGTAGGGCACATGCCAACACAACTATTGTCATTCCATTTCAAGGCATAAAAAGTACATATGACTACCTACTAGTAGTGCACAAGACTAAAATTTGTGTCTAATCATTCATAGATATAAGAATCCTACTTAAGTTACATATGTAGTTAACACATAGAGTAGGCCAACATTCAAATGTAACAAAAATGAATAAGAATAAGAGGAAAAGATAAAATATTTTAACTAGGATCTTATGAGAGTGAACTTGAAGTTTGACCAAGGTCATATGCAATATTAAAATTTTGACATAGGGACAATAGGTGAGACCCTAATTGTTACTTTTTGAAGTAGTTATATAAATATATGATGTTTTCCCATGATTTTGTCATTTGAAATCCAAGGTATTATCGCCCTTTGTAGGTTCTATGTGCTTTTACTACACCTTACTAGATAAAAAGTTGAGACATATTTACATTCACATGTTTCATATACATTAAATAAGAACATAACTAAACCATATCAAGTATATTTGTAATCTATATTCAATTTTCATCACAATTTCACTTTTCACATTCACATTTGTTGAGAAAAGGTGTCTCAACCTCGCATTCCCAATGTTTGTATTCATTTATTATTTTTTCCTCACATGAGGAGAGGGGCATCCAACTTTGAGGTATCATATGTTATACAATTTGAAGTGTGTGTAAGAGGTTGTACTTGGAATCTAAATGTCTTATGAGATTTTAGGGTGAAAATTACTTACGATGGGTTCTTATGGTGCATAAAAACATGATTATAGGTCACACTAGAATCTTGACCAAAATTATGAAAATCATATGATATGCATCATAGAGAATCTATTAATGGAGGAAGAGTAGAAATTGGATGACCAAGTTAGTTAATCAAATATGATGTTACAACAATATAACACGTAAGGAGTATCATAAATATCACTTGAAGACCAAGACCAAGAATGGATTACTAGAATTTGTGCCATTTTGAGTGCCACTTTTGGGCTCATGGATTTGGTACATGGTAAATTTAATGGTTTCTAGTTTTATTCATCTATTTATTAGTGCTTGAAAATGGAGTTAGTATGGTTAATTTTATAGGTGTCATTATGTTTCTAGAATTACCCTAGATATGCAAGTTGGTATACTTCTTTAGAGGCATAGCTTGGATATTGTTTGTAACCATTTCTTTTATTAATACAATTGGTCTTTCTTTTAAGTGTCTTTTGAAGTATGGGTTCTATTCCTAAATTTTTTTTCCTTGTAAATCTTGTGTATTTTTTTTTTATCGATGGAAATCTTGTGTAATTACTAAGGGTATATTTTTATGTATTAGTATTTATAACTACAAATTTACTTGCATATACCTCTCCTTTAAATAATAGTATAGGAACTCTATTTTGCACCTATAGTTCATTTTATTTACTATAAAATCTTGACCACCTCATATTTTATATTTTAAGAATAACTCTTTTTTACTGATCTTGGATTGAATGGTAGTTTGTGTAACTTTGAGCTATGAAAACTCAAAATGGATGATATGCTCATGGATAGATATCTATGTGTTTTGTTATCTAGATCAGAACTTACTATAATTTTGCAATAATAGTTGGATAAGTTGGATAGAAAAGGGTCTTATTAGAATTTGTTTGGAAAAAACTACGTTGTTAAAAGTGTGTTAAGAAACCATCACAATTTAGTTCTTTGGAAAAAGTTGGGAGAGATTTATCAAGCTAAATCATGGGTAAATGAAACTTTCCTAAGAAAGAAGTTGTATATCTTCAAGATGGAGGATGGTAGTTATATGTTCAAGCACTTGAACAAATTCAATATGATTGTGACCTAATTACATGCTCCATTGGAGTGGAGATAGAGGAGTAGATTTTTTGCATGACACTATTGTGTTCTTTCTAGACTCATGAGATCACTTGGTGATGGAAATAAAGGGAAGTAAATTTGAACTCAAGATGGATGATGTATTTTCATCAGTAATCTCAAAGGAGATGAGGTATTTCTTTGCATCATGGCAGCTAAGAATCACTTCTTACCACTAAATTAGGAACTAAGGTAGATGAGAGGTTTGATTAATTTCCTTGTTTTGTTTGAGTAACCTTATAGGTGCATGTTACCTCCTTGCACCTTTTGATGAGATTAGATATCAAAAACCTTTAAATGATTTGTCTTTTGTGCTGATTTTTCAAGAGATTATTTCACATGTATGATTTGTTATCATACCTCATGTGATCTTAGAGTTCTAAAATACCAAACACCTCTTTCCCTATAGGAAACTTTTTTGGGGATTTCATCATCCCAAGGGATGACCTCAACCATGTCGTTTGGAGGGCTAGGAGTGTTAGGTAGAAGAAGTTTCTACAACTTATTACCTTATAATATGTATTATACATAAAATATTATCAATAAGACTCCTATGAAGGCTTGGACAAGAAAAAATACCTCATTACAAAATAATTTTTTGGTTTCACGCACCTAAGCAAAAGTAGTCATTGCTACAAGATAAGGTAGTTAAGTGTATTCTTTTTAGCTATAGTGTTGGTGTGAAAGGATACAAGATTTGGACTATGTGTTGAGAGATTTTTATAAAGTAGAATTTTTATTTTTAGATATATTAATACTTCTCCCAAAATTTGAGATGAAATTGGAAGCTTCTAGACATATCTTGGGTATGGATATCATAAGCGATATAATGAACATAAATATATGTTTGGGATAGAGAAAGTTTGTGAATTCATTGTTAGAGAGATGAAACGTAAAAAAATGTAACTATTATGTGTTCTTACTCTAGAGGAAACTAAATTATCTTTAGATAAATATCCACATGGCTCAAGTACCTTAGGTTAAATTTATTTTGGGAGTTTGATGTATGTTGTGGTTTGTACTAGATTAGACATTTTTAAAAAAAATAGGAGTCTTGTGCAGTTCCATGCCTAATACTAAATGAGTTCATTGTGACACTGTTAAGGGGATCCTTAAATACTTGTTTGGTACCTCCAAGTACTCTATTTTATTATAATAGTGATTATATAAGGGAAATACATAGTAGATATTAATGGATTTGTAGACCTTGAGTGGAAAAGTGATATTAACAACAAGAGATCGACAAATGATTCTATTTTCACTTTGTTCTATGGTGTTTTAAAGTGGATAAGCAATTGATAGTGCCTTTGTCTACTATAAAGAGCAAGTGGGGAAACCACTCACATCTATAAGGAGGATATGAAGATTCATATATTATGGTTTAGACTAAGCTCTTGAGTTCTATTCAAACTAATCTCAGGAGTGTCCTCTAGAGTGAGCTATAAGAGTTAAGCATATTGGGAGTGAGGATTAGATGTACATCAAGTTTTATTTTGATTATAAAAATATTAATAGCACATGTGACAATTAGAGAGGCCACATGTATGTTTGGAAAAGAACCTAACCTTTCATGGAAGGACAAAGCATATTCACATCTAGTACCATTTTTCAATACATGGTAAACTATGGGAACATAATGCTAAAGATATTTGATAGTTCACACATATTGTGCAAATGAATTAATAAAGTTAGTGATAATATATATTTTTTAATTCTGTCACATGATTTTATAAACCATTCAACCCCGAGTAGTTAAATGATAATGTTATTTTTCACCTTTTTCTCTTGCAAGGTATTCAACAAGTGGGAAAATATTACGCCAAAGATCTCTCAACCTTGCATTTGTAATGTTCCTATTAATTATTTTATCTGAGCACGTGACAAGTGAAGCATCCCATTTTTAGATATAATTATTTTTCATATGTAGACCATATTAGAATGTGTGTAATAGGTTATAGGAGCATCTAAATATAATTATAACAGTGTAAGGTATATATTAAATATATCATAAAACATCTTTGAAGGGAGGAAGAGGACAAAAATTGAGTGAGCAAGTTTGGTGGCAAACTATGATAAGCTATGATAGTATGATAATGTTTAAGGGATATGCTAAATATTACTCAAACATCAAAACCAACAATAGGACATTGGAATTTTTCCATTTGAGTGTCAATTTTGGGCTCATAGATTTGGTACATAAATTTGTAAAACTATTTAATAATTTTTAGTTTGAAGCATATTTTCTTGTTGTTTGGAGATGGAGTTAGTATGATTATTTTTGTAGGTAGCATTATGCTTCCAAAGTTATGCCATGTCTACATATTATTGCTAAATAAACAATTAGTTTTTCTTTTTAGATACAATTTTTTTCTTGAAAGGTCTTTCATATAAAATTTGTGTCTTAGTGTATTTTCTTGTGTATTATTTTTTGTAACTACAAAGATTAAATTTATTTGAACATACCTCTTCATCACAAGCATAATTTGCATTTGTATTTCCTTTCAATGTTTGATTGTCATACACAATTTTCATTCCAAATTAACTTCTTTTTCTTCTATTCTTTAATTTGAAAGAATTGCTTTGTATTTAGAAAACATATCAAATGTTATTAATTGTATTCCAATTTATGAATAGTTTCATATGTGGTGTTTTCTTTTGATGGTATAATAAATCTGATGGATGTCCAGTACATATTAAGAATAAAAGAAACACACTTCTTTTAATTGATGATACTCTTGCAAATGTATAACTTCAATATTGTAATGTAGTATTTTTGTAAGTAGCATTATAGTATCAAAATTATTCCGCATTTATATATTGGTTATACCACATTGACATATTAATGAGATACAACATTGACATATTGGTGATACCTATAAAATTTTGACATAGATATTGCAACCATTATTATAAATTATAAAATTGATCTTACTTTTAATGCTTAATATTTCTTTTGAAAAGATTTTTCCATATAAAATGTGTTATGGTATATTTTGTTGTATATTATTTTTTTCTAACTACAAATATTAAATTTATTTGTACATAGCTCTCATTATAAAATAGAATAGGAAATATATTTTACACTTAAATTTTTTATTTTCACACAATTTTTAATATTCTTTTGTTCGAAAGAATTACTTTGTAATATATAATATTCAAGAGAATCATATTATTTATTAATAACACATTCAATGGATGCTCATATTGGGAGTGGACATTAGATATGGATGCATAGGAGTTTTTTTTTTTGTATTGTAATAACAAACTCATGGGTGCCTACTACATATTAAAAGTAGAAAGTATTAGCACTTGTTTCAATTGATAATATTCTTGTAGAGATATAGCTTTAATAATGTATTAATTTGTTATTTTTGAATAATACAATGGTCTTTATTTTGAAATAAAAAATTTTGTGATAATTTTTCATGTATATTTCTTTTTGTAATTGTAAAGATTATATTATTTATACATATGCTTCCTTTTAACGTTCAATTTTAAACAATTTTCATTCGCAATTAATATTTTTTTCCTCTATTAAAATTATTTTCTCATAAAGATAATACAAAAAAGCACCTAAATTTTTTTAGAATGTTTAAATGCACACCAAAGTTAAAGAATTGCTAATTTAATTTAGTAAGTAGCTTTAAAATTAAATATTTAAAAATATTATTCTAAAAACTTTTATTATTAATTAATTATAGTATTTTAACACGTTGCTGTTAAAACAAACAAAAGTTGCCCAAATTTCCTGTCGAAAATGTTCAACATGGAATTTGTGCTTGACGGACTATATCCTGAGCTCTTTGGATTATCTCTGCACCTTAACATGTTTGGAAATTTGAGAAACTTTACTGATCGCCAGATTCCTCCGTTGCAATATGCATTCAAAACATAATTTTATGCGAGCTTCAATCAACTGGGTTAATATACAAAAAAATAAGGTGGAGTTGAGGCAATCATAAAGAGAACATCGACCAGGAGGCAACGTCATCGGGTATCCATGACTAGTGGATTAAATTTCTCACGTCCTCAACACCGCCGCCTCTCATATGGTGATGAATGTGTCAGCTGCAGTTTAATAAGGGGCGGGGGACGGGTGAGTATCAGACGAAACGACCTGCACACTGTAAGCTGGGCTACCCTTGAGACTTGTTTTGCACTTCATTTCCTGTGATCAAGTGCGTAGGTAACTAGTCTTTGCTCTCTACCCTCACCAACAGAATGCCGCATTGGACAACTGATGGTAGGTCAGAGAAAAGGATTGTGATTAGGGGAAGAGCACTGGTAGTCGTCATAGCTAATTTCGCATACCCACAGATCTTAAATGATACATCGGATTTTGATTATTTGTTTTTAGTTGTCTTCGTATGCGACTTAATTGCTTATAGCTATTGATCTGGCTTCTGGGTAGTAACGATGCATGTTGTGGAATCAGTTATGCGCACAAAAGTCAAAAAGAACACATTTCAAAGTGTCGCCTGATACCTAACTAAAGATGTTCAATAACCGTCAACTCAAAATTGCTAGTACTTGTTGACAAATGTCCCAATAGTGGTGCACAAACGTTCCAATAGTGGTGCACAAATGGGCCAATTATGAACAAAAAATGATCGGCTATTGGTACAAAACAAATTTATTAATGGTGTTTTCGCTATGATGGCTATTGGGGGGTCAACGTGACAATAAAATGACAGTTATTGGAACTATGTTACCTATTGATGCTCTTCCCCTATCAGTTGAACGGGAGAAATAATTACAACTTCACCACGACATGATATTAACGACCGAATGGACGAAACAGGATAACTGAAACGGAAAGAAGACTTTGACTAATCTAGAAAGTTGTACCTTCGAATGTGTTGGTTAAGCCCAGCCCAATAGGCAATATAATATTGAAAAAAGGTTGACCAATGAATATAGTGACAATTTACACGGACCCGCACGCGTCTGTAAAAAGCTGAATCTTCTTAATTAGAAATAGTATTTACTAAACTTTCATGGATTCTCTCATTAGATAAATGAAAACGCAAATTTGAAAGGCAACTTAACTATTGTTATTTAAGAGGAAAATATGTTGCCAACCGAACACCCAATCAGGCCTGGAATTTGACAGGCTAAATGGCCGTTTTTTCACTTTTGAACCGTATTTGACAGCTTAAAAAATTAGTTGAACGTATGCATTGACATGCTATTTTTTTCTAAAACCGTATAGATGACACTTCAAATTATAAATAAACCGTAAAAAAATATAGTAGGTAATATATATCATAGAATATTATAATTTATTATATTGATATATATTAGTTTAGAATGTTTATTATAAAAATACAAATTTATTTAGAATATTTTGAAATGGAAGGATGTAGTTGTTTCTAATTTTATAATATTTTAATATGATTTTTTAGAATAGTTCTTTTTTTTCATATGAATTTAGAAACTTGTCATAATTGAAATGATAGATGATAAAATATTTTAATATGAATTTTTACAATACATTGTATTTTTTTATATATGAATTTAGAAACTTAGGGCATGTCCCCATGCAAATATTTTAATATGAATTTTTACAATATATTGTATTTTTTTATATATGAATTTAGAAACTTAGGGCATGTCCCCATGCTGCTACTTAGCTTATTTTGGCTAGCAGCTACTACTCAACTTTTTTAGGAGCAATTTATGGAGCAGATGGCCCCATGGATAGTCAAATGGCTGCTTATTTTTATGCAATCTTCTTAAATTATTTTGTAAATGAAATTATTGATAATGTTTTAACAAATAAAATTCATAAGCAAAATTTTAGGCAAGTAAATAGGAGAGCAAAAAAGCTTATTTTTATGCAATCTTCTTAAATTATTTTGTAAATGAAATTATTGATAATTTTTTTACAAATAAAATTCATAAGCAAAATTTTAGGCAATTAAATAGGAGAGCAAAAAAATATGGTGAAGCTATGTGTCCTTTTTTTTCAATAACCCTTTTTTTCAAAGCTTATTTTTATTTTTTAAAGCGCTATAGTGAAAGATTCCAATTTATCCTTTTCCCTTAATTAGAATTTTACATGGGAACACTCTTGCTGCTTAAATTTAAGCATAAAATGCTCATAAGCAGCTACATGGGGACATGGGGTTAGTCAATTTAATTTTCTAAATATATTTAATAAGATTGTTATAGAAACTTGTCATAATATATATATATATATATATATATATATATATATATATATATATATATATATATATATATATATATATATATATATATATATATATATATATATAATTTTTAAATTTTTAAATTTTAATATTTATTATTACTAAATTAGTAATTATTAATTGATTATCATTTAATGTTAATATATAATATATATTAGTATATTAATTTAGAAACTTATTTAGTAAATTTAAGATTTTTGCATATATTAGTAATTTATCATTATTTTTTCATTAAGACAATGATTTTCATTTCTTCCCAAGAAAGATGTGCATTGCATTTTGGTGTGGCTTCAATCTTCTACATTTATATTTTTTGACAGTTAATATTTTTCTTAAAACGTCAAATGAAAGACATTGAAATGACTAAACTGTCATAAAAAATGCATATGACAGATAGGGGTGGCTGTCAACTTCCAGGCCCGCACCCAATACATTCGAAAGGCCAAAGGCCAATATATTTGAGGCTTTTATTTCGCGTAACGTGCAACACATGTTCAACTGAGATAGTGGAAAACGGTTCCAAAGGAGAGTACGAAGAAAAGACATTTTACAACTATTCCCCGTGGAAATCTTACATCCACGTGAAAACAATTGTAAATGTCTTTGCATGGAGAGAAAAAGCCTATAAATACCATCAAATGAGAGGCTCCAAATGCCCAACAAGCCAACCTCAGCTGTTTGTCGAGCAATACAAGCCCAGTTCAAATCCACATTCTGTGGTGAAGAAAGAAGCGGCGCCATTTTAATACAGTTACTTCTCCATTATGGGAAAAGGAGGAATTTCTCACGAAGTCCAACCTGGTTGTCCTCAAGATCCAGCGGATAACACTCCTCAACTTCTGTCACCCTTGCAGATGGGCCCGATGTTCAGCCTTTCCCACAGGTAAAACATATATTTCATGTTCATCAATTTCTGCAACCATTTTCAATTTCTTGAAGACTATTGCTTTCTCTAGTTTGATTACTATTTTTAACGTGTATAGAGTTGTGTTGGCTCCTGTAACTCGGTGCCGCGCAATAGACAACATTCCTCAAGCTTGTCACGTGAAGTTTTATTCTCAGAGGACCACCAAAGGAGGTCTTCTCATCTCAGAGGCTAACGCCGTCTCACCTCAAGCTATTGGGTATGTAAAACTAAAATCAAAAGTTTAATGAATGTGTTTTCATTGAAGTGGGGCTACTGATGAGATCTTATTTTACAGGTTTCCACATTCTCCTGGTATTTTCATTGAAGAACAAGTAATGGCGTGGAAAAAGGTTGTGGACGCCGTTCACGCTAAGGGCGGCGTAATTTTTTGCCAGCTCTGGCATGTCGGCAGGGCTTCGCACACAGGTAAGAAATCAAATCAATTATCCGTTCTTGTTTGGCATTTTCTTTTTCATTTTCAATATGGATTTGGTTTAGATTTGGCTTGTGTCTGGATATGTGTTGCAGTTTATCAGCCCAACGGAGAAGCACCAATATCGTCCACAGCCAAGGCAATATCAGACGAATGGAGCATCTTGATGCCCGGCGGATCTAAGTCCACTTACTCCCCCCCACGTGCGCTTTCTGTGTCTGAAATAGTGGCTGTGGTTGAAGAGTTTCGTAAGGCTGCGAGGAACGCCATGTGCGCGGGATTTGATGGCGTGGAAATACACGCCGCACACGGGTACCTGATCGACCAGTTCCTTAAGGACGGAGTAAACGACAGAGTGGACGACTACGGTGGGTCCCTGCAGAATAGATGCCGCTTTGCCATGGAGGTCTTGGACGCAGTGGTGGGGGAGATTGGCGCTGAACGCACCGCCATAAGAGTGTCGCCCGTTATACACCACATGGGCGCTACCGATTCCGACCCCCTTTCTCTCACCTCTCACTTAATCGGCCTGCTCAATTCGCATCCTCTGGCTTACCTGCACATGACAGAGCCCCGATTCACAAGAGAGGGCCTCAAAGACGATGGGGCAGAGGGCGAAATGATGACTGCCGCAATGTGGAAGATGGTGAAGGAGGAATACAAAGGAAGGCTTATGAGGAGTGGCGGATACAGCAGAGAGACTGCCATGGAAGCCGTGTCCAATGGTAGTGCAGATATGATATCCTTTGGTAGGCTGTTTATTTCGAATCCGGATCTGCCCCTGAGATTCGCTATTGAAGCGAAGCTCAGCAAGTATGACCGCTCTACTTTCTACACTCACGACCAGGTGGTTGGTTACAGTGATTACCCGTTTTACATCCATACTTCCCCTGCATCAAATTCAAAGTTTGATGAGCATGTTGACTTTAGAGCAGAGGTTGAATCATCATGAGCCGTGACAATGCTGCAAACCGGCAAAGCAGATGAACAGTTCCCCACTAAATACTTGACCGAAGTTAAGACAACTAGCTTTATTTCCGTGTTCCATTTGTATGCCGTCATATTGTTCGAAGCTACGACAGCGCAGACTCAATTCAACAGAAATTGTATAAATTAATTCTATAAATGATTATGAAAAGGGTTTGAACAAATTTGGGTAGCAGGAACGCGCAACAAATTTGTTTTGGATAAATTTCTATGGTTGACTTTGTTTTCATAGAACAGAAAATTGACATTTATTATTATTTAAAATAAAGATTGACATGTTTATTTATATGTAGTTAAGAAGTTAAAACTCTTAAAAAAAAAGATAAATATATAATTTATTTTAAAAATATAGAGATATTCATTTTAATTGATTATTTGATTTATTTATTATATTTTTTGGAAAATGGGTATTTAAAGAGAGATATATTTCAATATCTTTTATATAGATTTTCTTAAAGATTGGTATACTAGTAACACTTATAATTGTATCATTTTAACAATACTATTTTAGTGATTTAATCATTTGTGTTTGAATAATATTAGAATTAAATATAGAATTGTGCAACTAGCTTGATCTTCAATTTCTTTAGTTGACTTTCTGTCATAGAACGTAAAAGTAACATTTATTATTATTTAAAATGAAGATTTACAAGTCTATTTATAAGTTATGAAGAAATTAAATTCTTGAATATAAGACAAATATAATTTATGTAAATATTATTTTGAAGTGACTATTTGAATTATTTATCACATTTTTTTTTGAAATATAGTTATTTCAAGAAGGATATATCTCAATGTCTATTATATAGGATTTTCCAAAGATACACTACTATTAGCATCTAAAATAATAACATTTAACAACACTTTTTTAGTGATTTGATCAATTGTGTTTGAGTAATAATGAATAATAACATAATCATGCATATACTTTGATCTTCAAATATACCCTATAGCTTGTACATGTTATAGAAAAATGAGTTAGATTTTTGAGAACCAAAAGTGGGAAGCATCTAAATCAGAAGTACACAATCCTTTATTGAGTGGATCATTTTGTGGGTCAATGAATCAATTTAAATCATCATTAATATTACCTCCAAATGACTCTACCAAGCAATTACAAAAGAATAAACAATCACAATTGAACATCCATGAGCTCTATTTACAATATTTATTTCTATCCAAATATTGAAAGTTAACATGACCCTTGCAACCTTATTAATTAATAACTCCACGTCAAATTCATCATTTTGACTTCCTTCTAGTGCATTGGGACTACCTACTTTTATTGCAATGGTATGTGTAACAATTCCTTTCAATTAATGTAATATTTTCCTATTATAACTATACATACTATTATTTGTGCTAAAAAATGGATACTATTGTCAATTTATTCATTAGTTGTTGAGTCTATTTAATATTGGTTCTTATAATTAGTAATTTCTAGTAATTACTAGTTTGATTTACATCTCTAAGATTTGAAAAATGCTGATGAAAATTTTGCTAGTTATTTCTCTATCCTTCTTATCTAAATATATTATCTAAACCAATAACTACATTGAATTATTTATTTAATATTTTATTACAACCATAAGATGGTATATCATTTACAAGAAGCAACTATTCGAAACCTCTAACTAGAATCGTACATACTCACAAAATATCTAAAAATAATGATTTTGACAAGTACTATTTTTGTAAAAAAAAAATTATAGTAATGTGCTATATGTATTAAAATAAAAAATATTATCCTTAAAGCCAAGATCATATATATACCTCCAAAATTCATGTTTATATTTTCTAGTAGCGTTTGACAAATTCAAGAGTCTATGTTCTATAGAATTTTTTTCTCAAGTCTTGTTCTTTCTAATGGAGAAAAATCAAATGTTGAAATTTAGAGTTGTGAATAGATTGTTGAGGTTCCAATAGTGAATACTAAACTCTAATTGGTGAAAGTAATAGAAGTACTAAATATCTAAAAATGCTACATGTTTAAAATCTTGACAAATGACACCAATTAGATATGATTTTCTTGTTCTTACTTTTTTTTGAATGATCATGCGTAAATGCAATGTATTTCTATCTTGACTATAATGTGTCATAACTATACCAAGTATTATCTATTTTACATAAAATAAACATATTTTTAATAGATTATTTTTTTATAGTTCATATTTTGTGGTATAACATCATCTACGAGAATCACATTACCTTCATGGATATTTGTGAGTTGTATTGTTTTATTTGTATAATATTACCTTGATATTCTTTAGACCATAGTGTGTTTTTCCATCAATATCTCTTCACATACATACATACATACATACATACATACATACACACATACGTACGTACGTGCACACATACATACATTAATTTTATAATTTGACCATGTTGTAGGCTAAATATGATTTCCAACCCATGTTCAATTGCATTCATCAATTTTAAAATCACTATTATTTATAACATCTTTTGGAGTAGATGATCAAAGTATGAAAGCTATAGAACATCATAAAGTCATATGTGAGGCCCCCAAACCAACCCATACAAACATATCACATTATTGTACAATCAAAGTATATTAGATGAATTGAACATTGCGATAGCATCATATACCTGCAAATAATATGAATCTATCAAATCACATTCATGTGTTAACATTGTTAATTCAATCGTTATTGGGTTTTTGTGGCATACATGCCTCATTAAAAGTATGCGCTAAAATAAGGGAAGGAAATAGAGCAATTAAGAAGCATCACATCAGAGAAACACAATCATTAACATCCAAAATATGAGGGATGTCATCATTAGGAGTATGCAAAGGAAATGTACAAGGGGAATGAATGATCTATAAAATATTATATTTGAATTGAAGATGATAGAGGTTCACCAAAATGTATAAATGAAAAAAACCCATACAAATGTATTTAAACATAATAAATTCAATATCTAATGAATAAAATTTAATACTACCTTAGCTGAACCACCATGGTAAAACATATTTTTCACGTTCATCAATTTTTGCAACCATTTTGAACTTTTATGCCTAATTTTCATGTTCCATTTATATGCCATCATAGTGCTCGAAGCCGCAATGGGTCAGATTCAATTCAATAGAAATACGTATGAATTAATTTTGTCAATGATTATGAAAAAAGGCTGAACAAATTTTTGTTAGCAGGAATGCGCAATTGTTTAGTTTGCGGTGAATTTCTTTGGTTGACTTCTTTTCACAGAGCCGAAAAGTAGCATTCATTATTCTTAATAAGAAAATTTACAAATTTAATTTATTTATAGGTGACGAAGAATTACAACTGTTTAAAAATGAAATAAAATAAAAATGATTTATGTAAAAGATGTCAAAATATTTTTTCAAGTATTTAATTTGACTTATTCTTTTTTTAGAATAAGCATTTCAAGAAGGTATATCTCAATATTTTCTAAATAGATTTTTTTTTAAATGGATATACTAATAATATTTATAATTGTAACATTTGACAATACTATTTAGTGATGTAATCATCCGTATTCGAGTAACTATAAATGTGCCCCACAAATGTTCTTTGATAATTATTGTTAGGCAACTCATCAAGAGATGATTGGGAACTCACTCCCTTTAATATTAATAACATAATTCAAGCCCATGAAATTATATATGTAGACATTTCCATCTTACTAGCCCTTGTGTCAAATATAGGCTTTAACCTATATTGCTATTTGAGTTACTTCCCATCTACATAGGAAATATTACAAAATTTTACTTTAAATTATCTTCAAATTTTTTACTTGTTTATTTGTGTGTCCACTTAGGAAAAATGAGGCATAATTTTACAAGTTTATTTATAGGTGACGAAGAATTACAACTGTTTGAATATAAAATAAAAATAATCTATGTAAAAGATGTCAAGATATTTTTCCAAGTATTTAACTTGACTTATTTTTCATAATATTTTTTGAGAATAAGTATTTCAAGAAGATATATCTTAATATTTTTTAAATAGAATTTTATAAAAATAGATATACTAGTAACATGTATAATCGTAACATTTGACAACACCATTTAGACTTGATGTTTTGGGATTTTCAAAATCTGATTTAGGATCTAAATGCAATATGAGGATTCACACTAAGGAAAATGGCATGGGGATATGTGTTAAATTTGGGGATAACACAAACTGAGGTAATAATTGATCCTATGACTTAGGAAGATGAGAAGCTACGCAAAGATAATTTATTAAGACCTATCTAGTTTTTTATTAATTTATTTTTCATCATTTTCTTCTTCGTTAAAGGTTTAATTTTTACTAAGGTAAAATAAATTATTTCAATTATTTTTGTCTTTTTATGGAGTTGCAAATAATAATTAAAAGATAATACAACTAGCAGTTGCACCTCAATAAGGTGCAATGGTTACGTCAATAGTAAGATATACTCTAGATAATATATTGGAAGACAAGCAAAAGTTGGAAGAAATGAACATTGCCTTTGTTAGGAGTAATTATTTAAAACAAAATTGAGTTGATCTTGAAATGTGGAAAAAAAATGAATATGAATGAATGCAACACATAATGAAAGCTATGCAAGATGTTTTTGTAATACAAATTCTATTTACGATATATGAAGATGATTAACTTAGGATATTGATTACATTAAGTAGATTTGTTTCGTGCTATATTCAAAAATATTATCGTCAACAATGGTAATGATCAGTGTCCCTAAGAATGTTGTACTCTGAGTACAATGGAACTGCTAGTGGTGTCAGCTCCAATGAAAGGCAAGGTCATCCTTTAAAGATTGACATCGAAAACAAAGAAGACATCTTAGAGTCAACAATGAATGTATTCTATGTAATCAATTTCTAAGATAATCGTTTCATATATTGTAACGAATTCCTTCTTGTTTTAGTATGCTAAACTAAATCATTGTAATGTGTTGTGGAAGCAAATATAATTAATAATTTAGCAATTCGAATCATATAGATATGTAACTATGATTAGGATATATCCTTGCATTTGACAGTGATTTTTGTTGCACATCAATCCTTGTTTATTAGAGTTCATGATCATCAAAGCATAATAACTCATATTTGACAATAGGAAAAAATTTAAATGACCAAATTTAATTGTCAGTTTCTTACAAGGAGGGATTTCCTTGTATTTGTTTCTGAATCGCTACAAAGACCGAGTATGCTACTTTAAGAGGATGAATGCATCTTTTTTCTCTTTCAATTATTTAATCTTGAGAATCATAGTAAGAAAATTAGTTATAAATATCATAATGATTTAAAAAGCTACGCTAACTATAAACTCATGATCAACATTGACTATATGATTTAATATAATAGTTTAAGGTTCTACTTATAGTCACTCAAGAAATATGATGCCAAAATTTATCATCTTTAATTCAAGAATAAAATATGTATATCTTAAGTAAAAAAGAGCTATGACAACCAATGGTATTTATGGACTCATAAAATTATAAAATTAGAAGTAGTACAGAGAAAATTTTAATTGTTTAACCTTTAGAATTAAAGTGGACAAATTAATTACAAACATTATAATGATTTTAAAAGTTGGTTCGACTATAATCTCATGATCAAGATGACTATCATGATTCAGAATAACAACTTAAAATTGTATTTATAATCAGTCATGAAAATCTAATGCCAAACCTTATCATCTCTAACTGAAATGTCAAAAACATAAACATGTTTACTAACCGCTACCAATTGAAAAGTACAAAGAGGAATGAAAGTCAATTACATTATGGACTCATAAAATTATGAAAAACAACACTAGTATATAGAAAAATATATACAAATTAAACTATCTATTTAATTCATTGAAGTTGATTATAATACACAACTTCAAAGAAGCATAACAAGCTCACAATAGATTCCTAGAAATATGAATTTGAATATGAAAACATACTAAGATATATGACAAACATTAGAATTATATTATATGAAATTATAAAATTGAAACTAACACATGTTATGGTCCAAATTCATGACAACAAATCTAGCTTCAAATACCCTCTCTATTGCCAAAGATCCACTAAATTACAAATGAGCACACTATTGCCCTTTGAACTCTCGAACATCTCCTCCTCCCACACCCAATGGAGGCACGTTAAAGAACCTATATTCCTTTTATAACTTCATATATATATATGAATTCTTAATCCCATAGAATATAACAAATTATTTGGATGATTTCTTCTTCTTCGTGAAACAAGTTCAACTAATCAAAGCATCAAAATTTTCAAATATAAGCTCTACCTTGCAAAAACTACGATGTGCTCTCCTCATTGTGTTGCACATGCACTTAAAGATGATGGCAAACACATCCATAATTCACACTTACATTACTTCAATTGCATTTCAAATATGATAATATAACTAATACAAACAACAGATACTGATGCTTTGAAATAAAATTAAGATACACTCAGAAAGAATGGGCTTCTTTTATGAAAAAAAATTGTGCAAAGAGCTATCATTACATAGTTGTGGCTCCTTGAGATGGCGTTAAAACTTCCCAAAATAATCACTCATGTTAGTCTGAACATATCTGATGTACATTTTTCTCTCTGATAATTTATGAGCATATATTTTTCTCTCTGATGTACATTATTCACATATATTCTTCATTCTTTAGAATCTGTAAAAGATCGTATAAATAAAGAAGAATTAGTGATAAAACTAAATAATTATCTTTGAGGCATTCTATCAAATTGCTTACATGCCTTTTCTATGCTTCCAAATTTTGAAAAAATGTCAACCAGGATAGTGGCAACTACAACATGTGACAAAATTCCTCTATCCTTTGTGCTTTGATGGACGTCCATGTTTCGTTCTAAAGCTCCCAAAAATTTTGTTTCCTTCTAATTTACTAAAAAAAATTATTAAAAAAAATCAATATTAATATTCTATCTTGTATTATTGTTATGTTATATTTTAATTACATTTATTATTATAATAATTATTTATTTAATTATCATATATTATTATTTTTATATTAAAGTTCTATTATAGTTTAATATTATTATTCTATCTTGTATTATTGTTATGTTATATTTTAATTACATTTTATTATTATTTGATGCTCGCAAAAAGGAGATTGTTAGGATGAGAAACACAAGCAACAAGCAAGAAACTAATTGTTAGTGTTAGAAATCACAATTTAAACAATAGCCTAATCAAGCATATCAAGAGAGATACTAAATAAGAAATGGAAAGCATGCAAAGACAAAATAGGTAAACTAAACTCCTCCAAATGCTGACCAAAACATTCATAGTGGCTCCTCCCTTGTTCCTCTCCTCTCCAAGTTCCCAAATGAGTATATCTCTTAGTAGCTTTTTGCACTATTTTTTTTGGATGTCTTATGGAGGTTCAATATTGTGAATAAAAGCTCATGAAAGTGCAAACACGAACAAGCTAAAATGAGATATTATCTAATCTAGTGTTGATTTTAGTCCAAAAGAGTAAATCTAAATGCTTATGCTAAATGCTCTCTAAATTTCACTATAGGTTAAATGCATACAAGTTTTTAGGATCTGGATTATGAAGAAATGAGCTCTATTTATACGTAAAATGGAGCAATGGAGGGTTGACATTGAGTAATCTCAACAAGGGTCAGGATTGAAGGGCTTATGATCCATGTGAGGACTTTCAATCCAATCCCAAGATGACAAATGTCAACAAGAGATGGGTTGAGAGGAGAGGGAATAAGCATTAAATGCTTGACATGACTTGAGGGTTAACTTGGGAGGTAAGGTTAATGTTGAGTTGAAAGAATAAAGCCATTATCCAATAAATGATGCCTTTATCCAATGGATAAACTCTTGTGCAAGAGTTAGTGAGGATAACCATGGTCAAAGCAATAAATGTTTGAGAAGACACATGGGTCAAATGAGGGTTGAGTTAGAGGTAAAGTCTCTAACCATGGGAGCAAGTGGATTTAACCATAAATGGTTATGTAAGAGCCATTAATGGTCATGTAAGAGCCATTAGTGGTTTGGAAGACTTTAGAGGTTAGCTTGTTGAACACATAAAGCATTAAATGTTTTTCAAAGACTTTGGAGTCTTTGAGAAGTGACTTCAAGTTTCTTAGGAATGTGACAATATTTAGGGGATGGATTAGGCTAATTAGGAATGATTAGAAAGTGGTTAGAAGGGTCTAGAAGGGGATTTAGGATTGCAAGTAGGTTTGGTGGGTGAGGGAAAATAGGATTTAAATTAAAATAAAATTAATTTATTTCAACTTGTGGTTGCAACTTGCATTTGTAGGAGAATTCAAGTGGGGGGGATTTAATGACTTAAATAAATGTTTGAGTTATTTATTTAAAAGAAGAAAGTGGGTTAAATTAAATAAATAGGATTTATTCATTTAATTGATTGTGAATTTGGTGTAATGAATTAATTAAAATAAATTAAATAATTTATTTAATTAATAGGAGAAGGTTGTGAGAATGAATTAATTAAATGTTAATTTAATTAACTGTTAGCTAGTGGGTTTATTAATCAAATAAATAGTAAATATTCATTTAATTAAAATGGATAGATTTATTCGGCTACATTATTAATAATTATTTATTTTATTATCTTATATTATTATTTTTATATTAAAGTTCTATTAATGTTTAATATTATTATTAAATTATTTTCTCATAAAAATGTAGGCCAAATGAACAATATCTTTCTGTATAGATGGTTTTTGGGTCCAATCTTATTTATTAAATATTGTTTTTTTTTAAATAAATAACTATACATTAATAATGTTTATGGTTAAATTGAGAGCATGAAAAATCAATCTCTCTAAGATATTATTTAGTCATGTTAGCCTAATCAATCTTTAACCCTAACTAAAAATAATCTCTAATTTAATTTTAACCCTAATCCTAAGTGAAGACCAACCTTAATCAAATAGTAACCATAAAACATAAACTTAATATTCAAAAATTAATAATTTTAAGCTTAAAATTAACCCTCATTAAATAATAATGTTAGTTCAAACCTCACACTAATAATACCCTAACACTAACCCTAACCCTACTAACCTTAATTAAAACCTAACATTGACCACAACCCATCCATTTCTAATATGACTATGTAGATAATTATTTCCAAAATTTAGTAAATCAAAGAATCATTATGTGAGCACAATCATTAAGATTTTATAATGTATTTTTAATCATCCACAAAACAACTTTTGATAATAAAATAATATAATATCAATAAAAAGTAACATTATTTTAAATGCATCCTTTTTCATCTCTTTATCTTGAAAATTTATTTCATATTTCCTACGATTTGTTTGCAGTCTTAATTTTGGCAAAGAATATGCAGAGAATACATTTGTTTTGATGCTTATTTCCATTTCATTCACAATGATGATGAACACTTTCATATGGGAAATTTGTTAATGTATTTGGAAAAGGTATTGAATTTTTATATGCTCCTTCAATGATCTGCACATAAAAATTCATGCAAGGATTTATTGCAGGTTATGCCCAATATAGATTTATTCCCAACATAAGGACAGGCAACATTATCCCTTCCTACCAGAAAGTTGTCCATATAAAAAGGGGAAATCAAAAGAATGATGCAATATTTGCAGGATATGAAGGAAATGGATATGGTAATGGTAAAAGGTTTTAATACATGTCTAAAGTAAATGTTCATTTCATAGAGCATATGTGCAAACTTAAGGTTATAAAGATACGCATTCAAAACTGTCAAGGTATGTGCAATTATTAAATTCTTTACCAAGAAATATTTACCATACTTCCTATTAAATTTTCTACTAATGAATTCCCTACCAATAAATTTAATTGGCATTTAGGACGAGAATATCAAGTAATGACATAAGTCATCCATAACTGTTCATGTTTGGGTGTGGTTCTACTTTTCCATCAACCAAAAAAATTTGCCAGTGTAAGATTTGAAATTTCCGATGGCATTCTCAATAATAATAGCAAATCGGTTAATTAATTTAATTTCTAATTTTTCTGTCTTATTAAATTTTAATTTTTTGTACAGTAAATATCTTCAAATTTTTATTTTTATTTATATAATAAAATAAATTTTAACTTAAAAGCTAAATTAAAAGTTTAGAGCGAGAGACCAAGAGAGAAACTAATTTTTAATTATATGTTTCATGCTAATAGTTTAAGGCTATCATGTATCCTTAGGAATTTATGCTTAGGGTACCATGTCATTTGAATATTATCTCCATGTATATCTCTCTCCCCTATTTATATCTCCTTACCTCTCATGTATCTCTTTCTTTCCCATATACCAAAGTCCCACTACATCGATCTCTATATTTCCCTCTTTCTCCCCCCCTTCTCTATGTCTCTCTATCCTATGGCTCCCTCTTTTTATATCTCTCTAGTTCTCCTCTAGCCTCTCTTTATTTATCTACCTCTCTCCCCCTCTCTATCTATTTATATATATCTTTCTCCCTCTTTTTATATATCTCCATATCTCTCTCACTCACACATATATCATGTGTTTCTCCCTCCCCATCTCTATCTCTCTCTCACATTGACACATGCTCCCTATTACTTAATCCCTATCTCTATCCCTATCTCCATCTCTCTTATACACTTCTCTCCCTTCATCTCTCCTACTCTCTTTATATATCACTTCCTATATCTTTATCTTTATCTCTATGTCTCCCTCTGGCTCATTTCATACCCCAAAGATCCAGAGATCTTATGAACTGGGGGACATTTATCTCTTCTATCTCTATTTATCCCTCTCCCTCTTTCTCTCTCCTTCCATCTCTCCCTCTCTCTCACCCCCTCTATATTTCATAAGTTGTATTTACTATGTCTCACCTTTCTATTCCTATCTCTACCCCTCCATCTCTCACTCTGGTCCCCTCCATCTCTGTCTCCATATATATCTCTCCCCCTCACTATCAATATATCATTACCTCTCTCTCTCTCTCTCTCTCTCTCTCTCTCTCTCTCTCTCTCTCTCTCTCTCTCTCTCTCTCTCCTTGGTCTCTTTTATGATATCTCTATAAATCTCTATTTCTCTTTATCTCCCTCTTTCTCCTCTCTATATCTCTTTCTATATATATCTTCCCTATCCCTCTTTGTCTATCTACATTTTCCTTTATCTATAGCACTCCCTCTTCCTCTCTCTATCTATTTATATCTCTCTCTCTCCCCTCTCTCTATTGCTCTCTATCCATAGCTTTATCTACCTCTATCTCCTTATCTCTTTATCTCTCTCCATCTCTCTATATTTCCCTCTATCTATATCTCTCCCTCTCTCTATTTCCCCATATCTCTCCCTCCCCCATTCCCTCTCTATCCCCCTTTCTATATCTTTATCACTACCTTTATCTCCCTTTCTCTTCTTGTAAATCTATATCTCTCTCTTTCCCTTCCAATATCTATATATCTCTACCTCTATCTTCCCATATTTCTCTCACTCTCTTTCCATATTTGTTTGTCTATCTCTAGTTCTCTCAATTTTCTATCACTTTATCTCTCTCACTCTCCCCCTCTCTCTATATGTCCTTATATTTCTATCCTTCTAACACTCTATCTCTCCCCCATCCTCTATAGATCTCTCTTTATCTTCCTCTCTATCTCTCCCTCTCTATCCCCTTATCTTTCTATCTTTATCTCTCTCTCTCTCTCTACATCTATCTATCTCTCTATCTATTTTTTCCTCTTCCTTTCTACCTCTATCTTCCTCTCTTCCCCTTTATCTCTATATGTTTCTCCCTCTATCTATCCATCTCTCTCCATCCCTCCTTTTAGGCCTCTATATTTATATCTCTTTTCCTCTCTATATCTATTTCTCCATATTTATGCTTTCATCTATCCATCTATCTCTATTTGTTTATCTCTCTATCTCTCTCTACCATTATATCTCTCCCTCTCTCTACATATCACTTCCTATCTCTATCTTTATCTTTTTATCTCCCCTCTCTCTTTCTATTTATTTTTCAAGCTTCCACATCTATCTAATCCTATCTCCTTTATCTCTTTGACTCTCCATATCTCTCTCTTTTTCTCCATCTCCCTCTCCTCTTTCTCCATCTCATCTCCATCTCCATCTCCATCTCTACCTATATATCTATCTTCTTCTCTATCTTTATCTCTTTACCCCTCTCTCTCTTGCTCTTCCCCCCTCTATCTCTCCTCCTCTCTATTTCTATCTCTACCTCTCTCTCCCTCTCATCCGACTGCGAACATGACATGAGCTTTTTGGTAAAGGAACTTGGTTATCTTCCTAATTCAAAGGTTTTGTTTCAGTTATGATTGGATCCTCCAAAGTGGATTTGAAGCTATCACTTCTCCATTGAGACCTTTATTGCACAAACAACATCAATTTCTAAATAGTTTACCAGTTGATCTCATGTGCAAGACAAATTTATGCAAACAATTGACCAAGTTTTTCTCTAATTGACTTTCCACACCTCTTCGACATACCCATTACACACCAAGATGCAATTACTAGTTAATAATTAAGATCAATATGATATATATAGCATATACCTACATAGGTATCTCGTGGAAATTTTCACACGCAACTACAACAGCCAACAGCTAGCAGCGTTGGGCATTGGATTTTGTACAACCACGTATTCTTAATTAAATACGGCCCAAGTATTTAAACCAGGATGCACTTGCTCCATCCGACTGGTATTTCGTCTTTTAGACGTAGCTGTCGCAATTGATGCGTCAGGCTAAATCTGAACCTTCCCTAAGTTCGTTTATTCAAAACCTGAATTGGAAAGGGAAGATATCTTGTATTCAGTTATTATAGGGAAGGAATAATCAAGAAGAGAATAGCAACTCCCTTCCACCCCAGTTGAAGCCTCCTCTGGGTCGCGCTAAAAGTCTTTCAGGTTCGTTGGTCTGGATGGTGGGCAACAACGTCATTAATCTTGTCATACTCTCTCTGCTCTGCTTGTGCTTGTGCATTTTAGTTTATCCTTAAGGCATTTGCTGCTCTGCTTTACTATGCCCATGTTTTATTTGTACAGGTGTCTGAATCATGATAGTTTCACGCATGCCTCCTATAACGTCATTAATCTTGTCATACTCTCTCTACTCTGCTTTCCCATGCCCATGTTTTATCTGTACTAAGCGATTATAGAGATCCTTGACGAGGAGAGGCATCATTTTGATAACTTCCCAGTGAGATTTTCTGACCTGAAAATGGCAAAGCAGGACAAGGAGAGCGTTGAAGGGCAGAAATCATTGATGGGCGTTGCATCTGGCCAACACCCGAAGTCACCGATGTCATCCATGCACAAGAAGAATCAGGTATATAATTGCTTACAATTTCTTGAGAATTTCCAAGTCAGGTTGGATTCAAAACAAATAGGTATAATATTGCGATTGTAAATGCAGGTAAAGGGCAATAAGGTTAGCCTTGTGCTGATGACCATAAATGTATTGGGCAGTACTGGTCCCTTGCGGTTTCTGGTGAGTTGTGATTATCAAGTGCGGAATGTTATGGAATTTGCCCTTAAATCATACGCTCGTGAAGGGCGTTTGCCTGTTCTTGGACAAAACATCAAACAGTTCGAGCTACACTATGCTAACGGTGGCTATGGTCAAGGTACTCTAACTTATGTGTGAGAAGCAATTTATTTATTGAGCATCAATTATTATCTTGAAGTTTAGAAAACATGTTTAAATCTTATCCTTTATTTTGTTTTCTAAATTCTGTTGTTGATTCATTCATGTTAGTTTCTGTAATTTTATTAACATAATTTTTTATTTTTATTTTTTAATCTTAAAGCCTTTCAACACTTATTATATTTATATAAAGAATATCTAGACAAATAGAATAGAAATATATATTCGATGCTAAATAGATTAGGGTTTATCCTGAACCTGGAATATTTTTAATTTAATAGTTATAGTTTCAGTTAAAGTTTAATGTGATTTTTAACATCTGTTATTTGTAATTGGTAGCTTTGGATCTGTTCCAAATAATTGGAACTTTAAAGACAAGGAATTTTCTATTATGTAAGAAAAATGAGTGTAAATTCTCACAAGAAGAGGAGAAAGTTATCGACACATCTTTTTCTCCTCATCATCCAAAGACCAACATGTGGAAGAATTGGTTGAACACCATGAGCTTGAGTTGTGGAATTTCTTTCATATGAATAGCATCCATTAATGAGTGTTTATTGTGAGACTCATTATGCCTTCATAATCATTTGTCTTATATTTGAAGATCTAAGGTGGAAGACAATCCAGTGTCTCAATATATGTGGAATTTCTTGCACGTCCATTAATGAGTATTTAGTGTGAGACTTATTATGTCTTCATAATTATTCATCTTAAATTTGAAGAACTAAGGTGGAAGGCAATCCAATGTCTCAATATATGCTTATCATCCTTTTATTTTAGATCTTGAGATGATTTGAATCAGTTTATAATATCAATATTATATGTATTTTTTCATGCTAATAGTTTATATGTTTGAGAGTATGTTTGCAATCCTTGTGTCTAAAGGCAAAAACACATTCTTCAAGCTTGGAGAATTCTCAATTTACTTTTAAATTAATATCTTATCACATTTTATTTATATGACAAATTGTAAAGTAGGGAGTAACTATCCTTTTTAATTATTAAAAACTTTCTAAATATATCAATCCATGTTCTCTACATATTCATGCAAATAATTCTAAACTTGTCCATCCATGTTCTCTATGCATTCTTGTAAATATTTCTAAACTTAATCATTTTTTATGTTACATATGAAAATGGACACAAAACCAACTAATCTCACTAAAATATAAAGTACGATTTTATGAGTAAATTGAAAAGTATTGATTTTAGATTTTCTATCATATATGTGTTGTTGGGAGCTTAGTGAATTCTATATATTTCCTTGTGTATTGCTAGAATTTTTATACGACAAACCATTCTTTTAAGTCTTATTCTTGATGGAATTATAACACCATTTGTCAAGCATGTGTTAAAACCTATTTGAGTAAATTATCTTTATGAAAATGTGTAAAATTGGTATCCTTATATAGCCATGTTGTAGGAAGACATATTCCTTAATGTTTTAGATGGAATTTTGAAAGTTTTGGGCAGTTTTTAAACTTCTTATTTTGTGACACTCATTTTTTATTCTACCATAAAGCATTCATCAATTGTTATAAGTGAATGGTATTCTATATTTTTCATACTGAGTAGATTATTTAGAATGGTGAAGTTAATTGTGGTAAGGGGAAAATAATTATATGTAAGGTTGAATAGAAATAAAATATTCAAATATTATATTTACACAAAAAATAGAAAAAATAAATATTAATTGTTTGGTTAATTAGATTAACATGTTTATAATAAAGTGTTAGAATGTTTTATCATTATATTTTTTTATATTTTTTTCTATTCTTTTAGATAAATATAATATTGTATATCATTAAGCTAGAAGGATTACTTAGAAATATTTTACTTTAAATAGTACTAAGTTATGCTAGATAATTATATATGTTGTTTCTTATTTGTCTACATCTATGCTTCTCGAATTAGAAATGGATTAATGTTATTATTTAATTCATATGCATCCTATTTATGCTTGATGTTAGTAATTGATAAATGAATCATCATCTCTTCACTACTTTAGTTTCTTGATCTAGATGAGGTTATGGGAATGAGTACTTTATCCCTTTGTGTAGGGTATGCTATCTTATCTTTGAGTCTTGTCGGTTTGCAAAAAGTTCCACTTTCAATGTTGCTTTGGTTCTTTATAAACCCCATGTTCTTTATTGTTCAAAACTTGTTGGATTTTCCTTACTTCCTAATGTCACGTCGCTACTCGACACCTTGTCTTTCATTAAATATCTAAGCTATTTTCCCTTGTTGGTCTTCAAAGTACAAGTTTGAACTATGATTTATTTTATTTATGGATCTTTGACTTGAATTATTGGAGTTCAACACTGAGCATCAGACTCTTACAATGGTTCTTAAGCCATGTCGAAACTTGATCTTTCAAATGACACTGGAATGGAAAGAGAATTAAAGTTCTAGTATTGTAAGAACCAAGTTCAAATGACCAATTTGGAATATGATGCCTTTGTAAATGCAACTTAACAAAAAATTTGAGCCCAAAAAAGAATTAAAAACTAAAGTCACTCCCTGACATTACAATATGAACTCTCCTTTTCAAAGTATAATAGGAGATAAAGATAGAATATTTGAGGAAAGTGCCACTAAAGGTTAGTTCCTGAACAAAAGGTGGAGCTTGATAAAAGTAGTTTGTGGCAATTTCAAAAGTGATTGAGTGACATTAATGGTGGGAGATATTGAACATTAATTGCATAGAGAGGTGGTAGGTGTCAAATTGAATGAGTTGGTATAGATTTTGAAATTCCACCTTAAAGTTGTCAATTGTGAGTACATTTGCATTGACAGGCGAAAGAGGAAAGAAAACTAGGGCACGATAATCTCCCATGATAATACCATTGTTATAGAGGTAAGCCCCTAAGGCCATCAATTATCCAACCATATAAAAGTTTATTTTTTTAGGGTTTAGAAATTGTTAAAGGAATAGAGGGTGTTGTGACATTTCTGAGTTGACAGAGGTTAATTTAGATGATTTCTACCAAAGAATTGAAATGCCTGATCAACACCCAATTATTCATAAGCTAGTTGACAGAGGTTTACTTCAAGTTGTCAATTTCCCAATCTTAGTGTAGTGTGTCAACCTAGTAATGTAATGTACAAATGGACATGACCCAAACAGAAGGGAGATTAATCAGGTCCAAGTCACTCTTGACCATGCCCATTATTCAACAAAAAAAAATGGTTCCCAAATAGAGAAGAATATGCCCATTGGGACTTCACATTATCCTAATGTGAGTTCAATGCTCAAAAGAAAGTATTCAAAAATGAGGTTGCACAGACATGGTTTGTGAACCCAAGGAAAGGACAATCAAAATTACCCAAGAACATCCATAATTCCTTTCTAAAAATCAAAATTTCAGATATAATCATTCTGCTACATAGACTCGGGGGAGATGAAGATGATTTAAACCTTGATGAATGGATGTTCTTCTTCATTCAAGTTATGTGCATTGGTACCTCTTGCTTAGATTAGGCAAGTTTAATAAGTGATTGTTTTCACAATATGATCACTTCTTTTAGATGGAACAAATTTTTCTTCATGACTTCTTATTTCATATATGACCTACCATGAACTCAACACTGGCCTAGCTTGGGTTTTGTATAGGATTTTGATGATGATATACAAATCTATGACTTTTACCCTAGTTTGTAGCTTAAAAAATGCTATGTAAATTTTAAGAGAGTAAATGACGTTTTCACTATGCGCTTGGTGCAAGAGATCCAAGGGAATCCATAAAGGAGGATTTCTCTCAAGGTGACTACATTGATCAAGACTTATGGAAGTTATTTTCTACAATTCTCCACTTTTACCTACTTAAGGGTTGGAGGCTTTGATGGTTTTCCCCTTAAGCTGCCCAAGTATGCTCACAAGTTCATCAAGAGCAAGTTGTGCCAACAAATTAGTGAAGTGAACAAAAGGTGTAGTGAAAGGAGGAAGATAGGTATTTAGTTTCCCATAAGCTTGGAGATATACAGTTGTAAGTCTTAGTCCAATGCTCTCAACATTATCAAGGCATTTAAAAATATATAATGGTTACCTATGAAGTCATTAGACTAAAATTTGATGCTAATAATTATGTCAAGAATAATCTACATTTAGGTTATTCATATCATCATGTTCCACACTTGGAGGACTATTGGGAGGATTACTCACATTATTTGAAGGTGTGAAGAAGAGATTGGTACAAAATGACCCTGCAATAGATAGGGTCGCGGCTATTCTAGCTCCAAAATGGATCTTTCGTACAACGTGATAGCGATGTGTTAGTCAATCGCAACTGTTTATTGCAAAATCGATGGTGTAAAACGTGCGACTAGCACGCGTGTTAGTCAATCCGTACTGCCGTTTTGAAAACAGAATAGACGTATCCCAATAGATAGTTGATTTCCAAGTTTGATTGGATGTTTCTCAACACAGACACTTACAATTCCTTTCACGTTGATGTACAATGTGATATGAGTGGCAGCTGTCATAGGTTGGAGTAAATCCGAGGGTCTAGATGTTGGGAGTGTGGTCGGTGGCATAGTTTCGGAATCCATTAAAGTTTAGAAAAATATAATTTCTTATATAAAAGTAGCTTTTTGAAGATGTATGGCGACATATTAAGGATCCGTGCCAATTGTCACTATATTCGTTCGTCAATAGAGTGTACTTTTTTGTTCAATATTATATTGTAGAAGAGGAAAAATGCTTTGCTTCCTTCTTTCTTTCCAATCATTTTTAATGGCTCTTCGTAAACCGTCAGTGCAGAAACATAAATGGCTTTTTTAATGGCCTACAGCTCTTTGATTTTCAAGTCTAATTTTTGCTAATTTTGCTTTTTTTTTTTCCTTGGTGAGCAAAGAAGGGCATATTTTTCATAACAGTTCGCATATCTTGTTTATATTTCCACATTTTGCATACATGTCCGCGAACAAACAACATGTCAATTTTTGAAAAAAAATTATATGTCTATGTGTGCCATTCTTTCTCTTTGGTGCTTTCTGTCTCTGATGTAAGTCAATACATTTTCTCTTCACTAAACCCACATGAGATTTTGCATTCTTTTCACATTCTTTTGCATCTTTCTGGCGATTCATTTCAATATGCAAAATGGGTATTTAACTAGCACTTGCATCAAACAAGGTGCAATGGTTATACTAATAGCAAGATATACTTTGGATAATATATTGGAAGGCAGGAAAATTGTAAGATCTGAAAATTGGTTTCGTTAGAAGTAATTATTTACAATATACATGAATTATTCTTGAAATGTGGAAAAAATAATTGAACGAATGGAACTTAACTTAAACTGGCAAGTTGTGCAAAATATTTTTGTAATATAAAGTGTTTTTACAATTATGAAGACGATTAACATAAGAGATGGATTACATTAAGTACATTTGTTGCTAATTACTGAGACATTTTCTATAAAACTATCACTATTCAAAAACAATCTTTAAGTTTTGTATTAATAATTTAAAGGATATGTATGCTTGCTCATCCTTTGTCTTGTCCTCAAATCTTTTTTAGAATTTTTGTTCTAAGATGTTCAACAAATACTTCACTATATCGAAAATAAGTCTACTGGTGAGCAATATTTTGATGCCATATTCAAGAATATGATCATTCACAATGGTAGTGATCTGTGTCCCTAGGAACTTTATAGTATGTGTACAACAAAAGACGATCTTTGTTTAATAGTGTGGTCAAAAAACTAGGATAAACCTGATTAAGTCCTTTGTATTGTCTTTGAATCTTCGTTTTGGGCACCTGTATTAGACAACATTTTGCATGAACCAATAATTGAATTAGGGTATTATTATTACAATATATGTTTTGGAATGTATTAACACAATTACCTTAAGAAATTGATTATATTGAATAGAACCATTGTTAACTACTTAGTTGCCTTCTTTGTCGTTGAGTAAAGTGTAATTGATGTTGTTAATTGATATCGCCTCCCTTACATTCCATGTAAGATACATTCAGAGTGTATAAAATTACACCCCATAAAAAGATAATATTGATAGTTTTATAAACAAGTGGACACCAATGAATTTGCATTATGTCACATCTTTATCACCTACAACAAAATGATTATTAAATATATTTCTCTTAATCTAAAACATGTTTAATGACACAAGTTTAAGAAATCCACATATATGAACCAAAATGTTCTTACCATGCTCTTTTATGTAAATGTGAATGCTTCAATCATATCTAATGATGAAAATGAGGCCAATTAAATGCTTTTAAATATAAGGACATGGCAATAAATCGCATGAATGTGTGTTTAGTCAACACTAGGCAAGGAAAAGATGGTTAGAAGTAGCTAAATTTTGAATTTGAATTTTAAAATTTTAGGTTTCAAATTCATGAGTGTAGGATTATAGAAATTTCACTTGAGATATGGAAACGGTCAAATCAAGAAGATAGCTAAATGCGTGGAGATAGGTGTATGAGTAGACATAATAAATGCATACTTTACATGAGTATATTAGAATGCATATCTTTATGAAAAAGGTAGGGGATAGGTGTATAAGAACGTGTATAAATGGAAAAGTGATGTCATATAGAAGGAACCCAACTTTGTAGAATATTACACCATTTATCAATATATAAATGTATTAAGATCCTATAGGTTACAAAAACACGTGTAAGTGGAAAAGTGATGCCATAAAGAAGAAACCCAACTTTGTACAATATTACACCATTTATTATATATATAAATGTATTAAGATGTTCTCTTAAAATAAAATTAAAACTAAAAGAAAATATCATGAATATGCAGATTTCACAATGACAAAAATATGTAAGATAAAATTATTCGGTTTACAATGAATCCAAATATATATATATTATTATTGAAACATTAAGGGATGAGATAATGTTCTAGATAAATTTAAGGGATTAAATACTCCTCTAATCAAAGAAGTTCAGTTATCCATATACCTCCAACAAAGAAGATCACCATCATGTCCTTAGATTGATTTAACAAAGTGAATCCATCTTGAATCAAAGAAGTCTAATATTCCACACATCTCAAGTATTAGACATTAAATCGTAATCAAGTTTAGTGAAATGAGATCATGAACATACCTCACACATTTGGCAAAATAAATACCTCTTTATCTTAATTTTTTAAAAATTAGATAATCTAAATTGTTAACTTTTGAATTAAAAAATCTAATTATTTACACTCTCAATTTCAACAAATTACTAAACTGAACCCAATTACCCATGTATCTATTGCTAGACTAAACTTCATTCAATTACAAAACATAATAGCCTATTGGCTAATAAGTAGATAAATACCTATATATGAATAGGAATGAAAGTTGTCTATGCATATTTCATTTCACCATGGTGTCAGATTGATCTTATTTCAAAAAAATTGTACTAATAAACTCATGAAGCTAAATATTAAAAAACTAAGAAAAATAAATTAAGAATTAGGTTCAAAGAAAACAAAAAAATTGTAACTTACCTAATAAACTCATGAAGCTAAATATAAAAATACCAAGAGAAAAATAAATTGGGGATTAGATGAAGAAAAATAAATTTTATATATGTCATTCTTGTGCAAGCCAAAAGATTTATTTCAAGATGTTGCAGCTAGAGAAGCTAGCACAATTCCTAGAAGGGCCCACGACCCCTCAATCCCTCATCTGTTACATGTTTCTTACATTTATAGCTCAAACAAAAATAGGATAAAATAGTAGCCATTATAATGTTGTAGCTACTTTGTTTTTAGCCAGATTTGAAGGCTTACAAGCATCCTCTATCTACAAAATAAATCCCCAAAGGCTACTCCATAATTGGCAAAAGGAAAATGAAATACATTTAATGGAGCCTCTTACCTCTTCACCACAACCAAATGCTATAAACAATGTTTTCCCCTTTTCTAGGAATTAGATGTTAGCACTGAAAGATTAGTGAAGCCTTTGGCACCATCATCCACTACAACTATATATATATATATATATAAATAAGGACTAAAGAGATAATTCCTGTGAATGTCATGCTTGTGCCCATGAATATTTGTTGAGCCACCGCCTCCTATCTTTTCCTACCTATTGAATCGAACCTGTAGGGTTTGAGTGAACAGTAACGTGTAAGGATAAGAAGAAGACTATGAAATGAAAAGCATGAAAGAAACGATGGTCAAAATGGCAAGAAAGGAAAATGGACGACAGATAATTTCCCAACATGAGAAATGTGAATTTCGGTGGGGAGTTCCCCACATTAGCTCATCTGCTAATTAATTAGGGATTGAAATGTTCTTAATTAGGGATTGAAATTTTGTTACTTGGTTGAGAAGTTTGGCCTAATAATTGTTCTTTTAACATGATATTACATGAATCCCTTCCTCTCTTCTTTCCCATGCATTTGGAGGAAATGTAGTTTTAGTCTCTTTCTAGATTTTTATTTTAATTATTAGAAATAACACATTTGTAAATTCTTTAATTTTCTTTTGTATAACAATTAAACTATATTTCTACCTATAAAATAAAAGTAAACGTTTCTTTTTTACTACAACTATCTCAATTCTTCTCAAACTTAGATTTGGAAATATCATTTTCTTTCAAGAATACCAACACATGATATAATATGCTTAAACACAATCAAATTAGCTACATAATATGCCATCGAGCAAACGATGCTACACGTATTTCATTAGATTTAGTGGTGCATTTTCACAGAATTGTAGCTCTTGTTAATGAAAGTTGCAAGTTGTATTACTCCACCGAGATGTAAGATGAGGCTGACTGTGAAGAAAATAAAAAATAGACAGACACAAATTGCTACATAGCAATAAACATAGAATTGCTTCAAAAAGCAGATAAAACTTTATATTCATACAAAAACCTGAATACAAAATACTTCTTGATTGTGTGATCAAGGATCAATGATCGAATGATCAAAGACAAAGATTTCATTTCAATTTACCTCTTTATATAGAGGTCTTTGGCACATGAATGTCAACTAAAAATAAAAAAGCAAACATGCAGTTAAAATCTTGATGTAAATTATATTTTTAGAGCTCTTATTTTAACTCATGAAAACTAGAGTTATTCTTATGCAAGTGGAAGAAATTACCAATATTCTATTTTTATCTCATACAATGAACTGAAGTTCAAACTACAGTTAATCAAATCACATGCATGTGAGGAAATGTTAACATGCCAACAAATCATTTTCTACAAGAGAGTAGGAAGAGGTATGACTACATCCACGTGAAATGAATTGTACACGTTTGTGTAGATAGAGAAAAATGGGCTTATAAATATAATCCTAGAAGAAGCTCCGAATGAAACGAAGCTCAGCAGTGCAGGCTCAATGCACATCTGTTATTTGTAAAAGTGTGGAAGAAAGAAGTGAGAGGATTTATATTTGTTGAGAAACATGTGTCTCAACCTTGCAGTCTTTTTCTGGAAAATTCCAGAATTTGTTTGAGGTAGTTTTCCACATGTTTATGCATTGGAAAATGGTTAGTGAGTTGTTAAAAATGAGTCTTGTCCATAGTAGAATATAGGTGGGCCATTTTTAGAGCCTTAATGACTCATTTTGTGACTTTTAAGAGGGTCTAAGCTAGGGGACAAAATTATGGACGGGATTACTATTTTAACCTGGTTGTTTTTCCATTTTGGAAATCTAAATGTCAAAAATGGGCACCATGTGGCATGGTGGTTAAGCCCATGGTTTTGTAAAACCACAAGTGGTTTCCAGGTTGTAAAATCACTATAAAAGGAGGGCTTCGGGAGGAGTTTGATCATTGAGTTTTTTGCAAGACTGGATGCTAGAAGGAGTCTCTCTGAGTTCGAGTTGTGGTGATGCGCTCCTGTAAGAACTTGCATTGCAAGTGTATTGTAATCAGCTTGATTTGATAATACATTGTGCGAGTTTTGGAGGGTGAAGGATTTCCCCACAGTAATCACTGTGTTATGTGTTCATTGCTATTTTGTTTATGCTTTATTGTACATTTCTTGATATCTTAGTAATATTTAAGTTGAAAGTTGCATAACCGTCCTCTCAAGATTAGCGTAGGAAGCATTTTCGCACACCTTTGCTTCCTTACAATATTACACTGCTTTTCCCAAATGGAGAAAGGAGATACTTTTCACCAAACCCAACCCATTTTTTATGATCTACTCCACAGATTCGCTATTGAAGCGAAGCTCAAGTATGACCGATCTACTTTCTACACTCATGACTAGGTCATGGGTTACACTTATTACCCCTTCTGCATCCATTCCCCTCCACCAAATTCAGAGTTCTGATTGTGTCACCGTGAGCTGTGCGCACTGAATTCTTGCGCATCCTTGCTACCAAATATGTTTTTAACACAGTCTTCTATTTTGACAATTTTCATTGTTAGTAATTAGAAGAATAGAAATCAATCAACATATTCAAGAGAAATTCTATGATTACTATTTTTTTAATTGTTTAAAATGATTGTGTAATAAATTATACTAGCAATCATGTCTTGGTGTGCAAAGGGTATGTCAAATAGATGGGGTAAGGAGATAGAGATAGTGGATGGATATAGAAAGGAAGAGATGGAGATGGAGATAGAAAAGGAGAAGAGGAGGGATATGGAGAAGAGAGGGAGAGATAAAGAGAGAGGAGAGAGAACGATAAATAGAGACGGAAGAGATAAATATATAGAGAAGGAAAGAGAGGGAGAGAAAGAAATAGGGATAAATAGAAAGATAAAGATATAGATAGAAAGTATTATTTTAGTGGAGGGGGAGATATAGGAGTAGAGAGAGAGAGAAGAATAGATATGGAGAGATAATAGAGATAGAGAGACAAAGATATATAGATATAGAGGTCTAGTAAGAGAGAGGGAGATAGAGGTAGAGAGATATGGATGGAAAGAGATAGAGAAGAAGTGAAAGAGTGAGAAATAGAGATATAAGGAGATATAGAGAGAGGAGGGAGAGGGAGAGAAATAGACAAACAAATAGAAGTAGAGATAGACAAATAGATATGCAGAGAGAGAGAGAGAAATAGGGGGAGGGAAGAGAAAGAGAGAGAGATCAAGAGATAGATAGGAGGATAGGGAGGGAGAGTGAGAGAGATATAGATCGTGGGTGATATAAAGATATGGAGAGGGATAGAGAAAGAGATAAAGATATAGGGAGAGAGATAAGGAGATAGCAGTAGAGAAAAATATGGATTTAAAGATATAAAGAGATGAGTGAGAGGGAGGTAGGTCAATAGATAGAGAGATGGGGAGATATAGGTAGAGTCCCACTTGAGCCCTATGTAATCCAACTCTAATCCTTAAAGTACTAGTCTTTGATGCTACAATATACAAATAAAATCCAAACGAAAGTTATTTTCCCTTCTTGACAAGAAAAGCACCATAATCAAGAACATGGGTCACATCAAATGCATATTGTCTAAGGAATAAAACATGGAACATATCATGGATGCATGAGAGGTTGGGCAACAAGGTAAAGTCA